>NC_143255.1:36935312-37246250 GCF_984573655.1 Nuphar pumila
AAGCCAATGGATAAGTGGAGCAAATACTAATTAAAGAAACTATACAAATATGATTAATCAAAACAATACATAAATTGTTTTTTGCAATATCTGTAAGATGACTATACACAATGTCTCTCTCAAGTGAAAAAACAAAGACGGTACTCAATGGCAGAATTATTCATGGTATACATGACAGTATTTTCCAATATTCTGTATGAAACATCCCATGCTAGCTTGAAACGCTCATAGTTTGAATGACAGAAGTCCCCACAGCCGCGGAGCCAGGAACTGGGGTGGGCACAAATGCACAGTAAAAAAGAAAAACGATTACTAATTAATAAACTATAATGATATGTTTAAAAAATCAAATAGTTATGAAATCGTTAATATATGAAATATCAACCCAACGTCTAAGTTGCAAAAATATTTGAATGGTCAAACTACCTCCATATATAATCAAAATATTAAGACAAATCAGAAAAAACACAAAAACCTAAAAATCATAACATAAAAAGAAATAAAACTATGATTATTGCTATTTGAAAAACACAAAGAAACCCCCAATCTTAATAGAAATTAAACATAGAATCATGATTATTAATTAATGAAACACTAATTGAAAAGAAACAAAAGAACACATGAAAAGCCCCTAAAGCCCTAATTAGACATTCATGTGGTTTAAAATAATGCAAATAAGAAACCTAAATCTTAATAAAAACCACAGATCTCTCATCTATGATAATTGATAAAAAAACAAACAAAATTCTTAATATTCTAAATTCAACCAAAACCAAGTATTCATTTTTTCATTGTTTCATGTTTAATGCTAATTAAAGAAGAAAAACACAAAACCCTAAAATCATAATTCAACATTCATGTTGATGCTGATTTCAGAACACCATCACCTGCAGCACTTTGTGAGCAACAATCCTTTATTCAATTCACCTTCCATGTAGCTACGCAGGATCGAGACTATAAGATCATATGAAAGCTTTCTTCTGATGGGAGAATTTCCGTGAAATCTTGTTACAGAGCACTATGTCCAGTTGCAGTTTGTTAGGGGCTCTTTGGGGGCAAGGGCCTCCCACCAACAGGGTCAACATTTGCATAGTTAATCTTGATAGAATGTGTCGACTCTGGTGAGAAAAAGACAAATAATTTATTTAATGATTGTCATTTCACGTGGAGTCGGGTCAACTGGTAACAATCAATCATTCCTTTAGAGGGATTCTTTTGGCGTGGAACTTTCATAAAAATGGATCCAAATGGGTCCTATGTTGTTAGCTCTTGATAGCATGACAATCTAGTTGGAGAGGAAGTATGGAGGGATTCGGCCAACAGGGTGCTGCACCCGCATCGATGTGATTTGCTAAATGAAAAGTCCTAACAAACATCATTCATAATTTCATATATATGCTAAATGAACAAAAAAAGACGTACAATTGTTAGTTTTTAACTAAAATTAGATGTGAAATCAGGTTTAATCATTAATGTAATTAAAAAAACACAGAAATAAGCATGGCCCACCTAGACCCAAGGGAATTTTTCAGGCCAGGGTAACGTGTCTCCGACACTGCCTCCACCATCCAACTCCCCATGGAATTAAAGCAAGACTGTATCCCATGATTGTTAACTTTACAAAGTTTTACATACTTCTTTATAAGGTATTGTCTATTCATGGGAATCAGCACGCAGTAATAGTTAACCAAAATAAATTTTACTGTGTCAAAGTTGTACTTGAAGAAATTGAATCAGATAAACCACCCTATGTGTCATTCATTTTTCCCGCACCATTCATCAATCTTATTCACAGCATGCTAGGATCCTGCTTGCTGCAGCTTTCCATGGCAGAAAATTGCTGCTTTGAGATGTCATTAAGCATTTGGGAATTCAAGAACATTAGATCTAAGCCACCACATCACCCATCCTTACAGACTAGTGATCAACATCCGAAATTGTGATCTTGGAAGCAGGTAAAGGATATCGGTCTCTTGGAATTTCGGAAGGCAGACTACACAGACAAGGCCTACCCTTGAGCTTCTCAAAGTTGAGAATCGACACAAAGGGAAAAATGCTATGAGTTTCTTGTTAAACCCGGAGGTTCTTGGCAGCATTGGTGCTGCAGGGTCTCCTGGTCGATGGCATCAGAATTGCTGTTTCTGCAATTGAATTTACGACATATGATGTAGATGGCAGATAAGATGAAAGGAGAAGGAAAAGATGTAGGAGGCAACCAGTGCTAATAAGGTGGGCTCATAGTTTGCCATGGTATTGGTAGGTGAAGTCTCCTTCTTGGGTTTGCTCTAAGGCAAAGCATAACCAAAGAAAAAAAGAAGATACAATCGTAATATGATTACCCAAGCCTGAACAAGTCAGACATCACCCTTCCCACTCTGCTTACAATTTCTAAGCCCTTTCTCTTGCTGGGGAAAGCCCTCCATGGTATTCCAACTTGAGAATCCAAGGTTAAGATGATGCCACTCTAACCAGTCCGGCTATGTATTTTCTTAGGCAGCATTGACTTCAGCAGTCCTCATTGAGATTTTAGCTGATGGCATATTCTGTTGGCTTTTTGCTTTTCCAATTGTTTAATGTCGCAAGTCTATCTTGAAACACACAAGGTCTATGCACACCTTGTTAGGTGGAGAGGGTGGTGTATGTTCCCCCCTCGATGATTCACTGAATCTCACGTCTGTGTTCGGGGCTTTGAATGAGCACCACGTATACAAGCACATGGGGCTCGTATTCCCGTGTATGTTGACATAACTTTGCATCAGACTCTGGTGTTGTTGCAAAGACTTAAGTACCCTTTCTTGCTATTCTTCTCATAAAGTGATGGTTTAAGAAAATAACAAAAATGCCCTTTATTCAAAAAAGAAAAAACAAACAGTTCAAAAAAGGACAAACATGTCCTCCATCCAAAAAGTCGAGGATGATGTTGACTCTTCAAAGTCTTCTTCTTTTTTCTCCGTTCAAAAAAAGGACAAACATGTCCTCCATCCAGAAAGTCGATGATGATGTTGACTCTTCAAAGTCTTCTTCTTTCTCCGTAAAACACTGTAAAACCCTCTCTCTCTAGAGAAGAAATCAAGGGAGGTAAGGAGTTCTCCCTGTAGAAGACCATGAACATCAACCCTCTCACTCTCTCTCCCTTCTCTCTCTACTTCTGTGCACATCCAACAGACGATCCTACATTGCTCCATCAAACACCGAGTGACCTGCACACTGACTGTAGCATCGTTCAACTTGAAGAGTTGATATGTATAAAAGAATACAAAGATATTTTTCGGATTCATTGGAACCTGTTATTTCTTTTTCAATGTGCAGTTGGCTCTTATCATTTTCAATTGTTTTTTAGATTGTACTTTCAATTCTGGTGTATTTTAAATCTATTGATTTATATGTAATCGAAGCTCATTTCGATCTGAATTTTTTACTGCAACTTCATTCATATGTCTTCATGCTCTCCACAAAAAATCAGATCATTCTGAGTTTGTTTGACCCACTTTAAAAATCGAGGTTCAGAACCTGTTATTTTGCACCGTCAGGATTTTAGCAGAATCAGGACCAACTTGCGGGAGTGATTTCTCCTTAACCATAGATGATCTTTCTGATCCGTAAAAAGGGTTATTTTTTAAATTGAATCTAGTTTGTCCATACCAAATTTCAGCGATTTCTATGGTGTTTTCATACCAGTTTTGGGTAAAAAACCACAACCCTGTCACCCTGTGTCATTTTAATAGCTCAAATTTTGATCCATTTTGTCAGAATTTTATTTCCCTAATGAGAGATCATTTTTCAATTTCGTAAAACGGGTTCTCTTTGTTTATGTGTCTAGTTCATCTCTGTAAATTTTCAGAATTTTTCATGATCAATTGCTATTTTATTTTTATTTAATACTAGAACCCTGTATTCAGATTTTGTAAATGTTCTGATTTTGACCCTCATATCATGACTGTTGTAGCCCTCCTTCAACAAATCGTTATTTGATTGACAATATTATTCAGCAAATCGTTGTTATGATTTTTTGGGTCTCTAATGTGTCCTTACTACGATCTGTAGTGTTTTCGGGTCTCCAACAACCCCTACAATGATTTATAGTGTTGTCCGGTCTTTTAACAACGATTTGTAGTATTTTCGGGTCTCCAACGACCCCTATAATAATTTATAGTATTGTCCGGTCTTTTAACTACGATTTGTAGTATTTTTGGGTTTCCAAAGACCCCTACAATAATTTATAATGTTGTCTGGTCTTTTAACTATGATTTATAGTATTTTCGGGTCTCCAACGACCCCTACAACGCTTTATAGTGTTGTCCGGTCTTTTAACTACGATTTATAGTGTTTTCGGGTCTCTAACGAGACCCACAATGATTTATAGTATTGTTGGACCTCGCTATAGCGATTTGTAGTGTTTTCCGCTAAACACTACAGCGATTTGCGATACAAATCGCTGTATATCGCTACCAAAATTAGGACCAACTTGTCAGGGCCATATCTCCCTAACCAGAGATCGGATTTCAAATCTGTAAAAAGTAGTGTCTTTGTTATGAAGTATAATTTATTCCTGTAAATTTTCAGTGATTTATATGGTCATTTAATACTCTATTTGGATAAAAAACTAGACCCCTATCAGTTTGCCTTATTTGAAAGACATAGTTTTTAGTTCATTTTCTAAGAGTCATATCTCCATAACGGAAGATCATTTTCCAAATCCGTAAAAAGAGTTTTCTTTCTCTATGTGTCTAGTTTATATCTGAAAAATTTCATAACTTTCTATGCTCATTTGATATTTCAAACTTGTTAAAAACCGAGACTGATTACAGAATTTTAAATTTTGTAACAGGTTCATTTCCTATTTGGAAACAGTGACTTCTCGAAGTTGTCATTTTCAAACCAAAATTGATTTTTCAATTTTGTAAATTGGGTTGGTTTCTTGATTGAGTTAAGCAACTTCTCCCTCAAATTTGGGAGAAATCAAATCTGTTTAGCCTCTGCAACATCCAGTTTACTGAAACCTGTCTGTTAAAATCCAATTTTCTGTTTCTGAAATTAATGCTCTGATGTTTTGATTATAACTCTAGTTTCAGAAATGATTTTGATATTTTTTAAAAAGGAAGTGCTTCCTTACTGAGCTGTAAGTCCATGAATTCATTTTAAGCTAAACTTCGGTTGTTTAAGACTCCCATCTATCTAAAAATGATCTTTCAAATGCTTTCACAAAATCATGCATCATATATGTTTATTTTGTTTAATTTTCTTTATCTCTGAGGCATGAAAGGCTAATTTTGGATGTATTCTTCAATTTTTCAATAATTGAGGAAAAATCCATAAAGGCCTACACTTATTTCGAACAAATTTGCTCATTTTGCAGGATTTTCTATTTTTGTTATTTCTTTTTCAATTGTTGTATCAATTCAAATGTTGTAATAAATCAATTAATGAGAAGTTTACTTTATGCTTAGATTAGAATGAATGAGCATGTAGTTTAATTTTTCATTTTTCATAATCAATATGTTGCATTTTTATTTTTATTTTCAATAACACTATAGTGAAACACGAATGACACAAGCATCATTCTAATAAAAGGTGATTAAATCCTAAGTTGACGATACCAAATTTTGGGTCAAAAACCACAACTCTGTCACCACAACAAGGTGACAAGTTGGTCTTCCGCAAATCGCTATAGCGATTTATAGTGTTTTTGAATCTCACTATAGCGATTTGTAGTGTCTTCCGCAAATCGCTATAGCGATTTACAGTGTTATTCAGTAAGCAAATCGGTGTAAATCGCTACCCGAATTAGGACCAACTTGTTAAAATTTATAACTGTTTATACATATTTGATATTTTAAATTTCTTAAAATTCAGGACTGGTTACAGATTAATCTTATTTAACCATGATTAAACAAAATAGTTCTGGTTTTTTATATATTTGAAATATCAAATAAATATATAAAGTTATAAAAATTTTCAGATATAAACTAGACAAATAAAGCAAAAAAATGCTTTTTACAGATTTGAAAAATGATCTCCCATTGGAGAGATATGACTCTTGCAAAATGAACTAAAAACATGAGTAACTCAAACGATATAGAGTGTGATAGGGTCTTGGTTTTCGACCAAAAATAGGTATGAAATAACCATAAAAATTGCTGAAAATTGACAGGAATAAATTAGACTCAATAAGAAAGACACCGCTTTTTACGGATTTGAAATCCGATCTCCGGTTAGGGAGATACGCCCCCGACAAGTTGGTCTTGATTCAAATAGCGATTTACGTGTGACGGCTATAGCGTTTTGTAGTGTTAATCGCTATAGCCATCATGCGTAAATCGCTATTTGAATTAAGACCAACTTGTCGGGGGCGTATCTCCCTAACCGGAGATCGAATTTCAAATCCGTAAAAAGTGGTGTCTTTCTTATTGAGTCTAGTTTATTTCTGTCAATTTTCAGTAATTTTTATGGTCATTTCATACCTATTTTTGGTAAAAAACCAAGACCCTATTATACTCTATATCGTTTGAGTTACTCATGTTTTTAGTTCATTTTGCAAGAGTCATATCTCTCCAACGGGAGATCATTTTTCAAATCTGTAAAAAAGGTTTTTTTGCTTTATTTGTCTAGTTTATATCTAGAAATTTTTATAACTTTATATATTTATTTGATATTTCAAATATATAAAAAACCGAAACTATTTTGTTTAATCATGGTTAAATAAGATTAATTTGTAACTAGTCCTCAATTTTAACAAATTTAAAATATCAAATATGTGTAAACAGTTATAAAAATTTTCAGATATAAACTAGACACATAAAAAAAGAAAACCCTTTTTACAGATTTGGAAAATGATATTTCATTAGGGAGATATGACTCTCGCAAAATGAACTAAAAATATGTGCAACTTAAATAATGCAGAATAATAGGGGTCTGGTTTTTAATCAAAATGGAAAAACAAATGACCATAAAAATTGCTGAAAATTGACAGGAATAAACTAGACTCAATAAGAAAGACACCGCTTTTTACGGATTTGAAATCTGATCTCCGGTTAGGGAGATACGACCCCGACAAGTTGGTCTTGATTCAAATAGCGATTTATGCGTGACGGCTATAGCGATTTGTAGAGTTATTCAGTAAGCCGTCACGCGTAAATCACTATTTGAATCAAAACCAACTTGTCGGGAGCGTATCTCCCTAACCGGAGATCGGATTTCAAATCCGTAAAAAGCGGTGTCTTTCTTATTGAGTCTAGTTTATTTCTATCAATTTTCAACAATTTTTATGGTAATTTTATACCTAATTTTGGTCGAAAACCAAGACCCTGTCACACTCTATATCGTTTGAGTTGCTCATATTTTTAGTTCATTTTGCAAGAGTCATATCTCCCCAACAGAAGATCATTTTTTAAATCTGTAAAAAGGTTTTTTCGCTTTATTTATCTAGTTTATATATGGAAATTTTTATAACTTTATATATTTATTTGATATTTCAAATATATAAAAAACTGAAACTATTTTGTTTAATCATGGTTAAATAAGATTAATCTGTATTCAGTCCTAAATTTTAACAAATTTAAAATATCAAATATGTATAAACAGTTAAAAAAAACTTCAGATATAAACTAGACACATAAAAAAAGAAAACCCTTTTTACAGATTTGAAAAATGATATTTCATTGGGGAGATATGACTCTCGCAAAATGAACTAAAAATATGTGCAACTTAAATAATACAGAATAATAGGGGTCTACTTTTTAATCAAAATGGAAAAATAAATGACCATAAAAATTGCTAAAAATTTACAAAAACAAATTAGATTCAATGAAAAAGACACCGCTTTTTACGGATTTAAAATTCAATCTCCGGTTAAGGAGATATGCCCCCGACAAGTTGGTCCTAATTCAGGTAGCGATTTACGCCGTACATCGCACAACGATTTAGTGAAAATACTATAAGTCACAATAGCGATTTCCACATAATGATTTACTGAACAACACCACAAATTACTTTAGTGACTCATGAAATACACTACAAATCACTATATGTAGTGTTATTCAGTAAGCTGTCACGCGTAAATCGCTATTTGAATCAAGACCAACTTGTCGGGGGCGTATCTCTCTAACCAGAAATCGGATTTTCGATCCGTAAAAAGCGGCATCTTTGTTATTGAGTCTAGTTTATTTCTGCCATTTTCACAAATTTTTATGGTCATTTCATACCTTGTTTTGGTCAATAACCAAGACCCTATCACACTCTATATCGTTTGAGTTACTTAGGTTTTTTGTTTATTTTGCAAGAGTCATATCTCCCAAACGGGAGATCATTTTTCAAATCTGTAAAAAGGATTTTCGTTCTTTACTTGGCTAGTTTATATTTGGAAATTTTTATAACTTTATAAACTCATTTGATATTTCAAATCTGTTAAAAACCGGAACTGGTTACAGAATTTCAGGTTTTGTAAGAGGTTCATTTCCTGAAATTGAACGGTAACTTTCAGAAGTCACCATCTTCAAACCAGAAAAAAAAATAGAAAAATCGTGAGAAAGGGTGTTACAAAAACCTTTAGCAAGAAACAACCGAAGGAAACATGAGCACCATGATTAAACAAAACACTTTATTGCGCCGGGGGAAGCCCCCAACCCCCCCTCATGTAAGGGCAAAATCTCTGAATCAGGCTCCACAACTCATCAAGTTGAACCATGCTACAGTCAGTGTGCAGGTCAGTCGATGCTTGATGGAGCAATGTAGGATTGTCTGCTAGATGTGTACAAAAGTAGAAAGAGAAGGGAGAGAGAGAGGGTTGATGTTCATGGCCTTCTCCAGGGGGGATTCCTTTCTCGGATAATCTTGCAGTGCATCAACTTGAATGATGCTACCCATGCTGGGAAGAGCCCCCATACCCCCCTCCTGTAAGGGCAAAAACTATGCTACTCACACTGGGAGGAGCTAGCCCCCAAACCCCCCTTCTGTAAGGGAAAAAACTCTGAATCAGACTCCAGATCTCATCAAATTGAATGATGCTACCCATGCTGGGAAGAGCCCCCAAACCCCCATCCTGTAAGGGCAAAAACTATGCTACCCACGCTAGGAGGAACCCCCAAACCCCCCTCCTGTAAGGGAAAATACTCTGAATCAGATTCCACAACTCATCAAGTTGAATGATGCTACCCACGCTGGGAGGAGCCCTCAGACCCCCTTTCTGTAAGGGTAAAAACTCTAAATCAGGCTCCACAACTCTTCAAGTTGAATGATGCTACGCACACTGGGAGGAGCCCCCTGACCTCTCTTCTGTAAGGATAAAAACTCTGAATCAGGATCCACAACTCATTTAGTTGAATGATGCTACCCACGCTGGGAGGAGCCCCCAAACCCTCCTCCTGTAAGGGTAAAAACTCTGAATCAGGCTCCACAATAGTCAATGTGCAGGTCAGTCGGTGCTTGATGGAGCAATGTAGGATCTTCTGTTGGATGTGCACAAAAGAAAAAAGTGAAGGGAAAGAGAGAGTGAGAGGGTTGATGTTCATGGCCTCCTCCAAAGGAGATTTCTTTCTCGGATAATCTTACAGTGCAGAGACTGGGTCTTAAATAATTATCTTCGAGGCACTTAAGTCTTTACAACCACTCCTTTTCTAGAATCACCATTTTTTTTTGCACCAATGGAGGAGAGGGTACTTAAGTCTTTGCAATCGCATCAAACTCCAACGCTAATTAATGCTGACAAACATGGGGATACGAGACGCACATGCTTACATACGTGGTGCTCTTTGGGGCCCCCGAACATGAGATGTAGCTAACTGCCCTGTTCGGGGGGGGGGGGGGACATATAACCTGCTTCGTGTTAGGTGGGTCACCTCAAGATGTTTAAGCTGAAGTACATCATGAGTTGGATACGTGGGTGTGTGTGCCGCTGCACTCGATCGCCCTCCATCATTTCTTAGGCCCCACAACTGACAGGCCGTATTTCCAAAATGGAGAGTGATCAGGAACAACATACTAAAAGTGTGCAATCATATTGCACCTGATCCTTTTTCGCACCCCTTGCCGCAAGTCACGAGGAGTCATTGCTGGTTGGGAGTTTATTCATAGTAAAGGCTTATATTATAGCACTTACGAAAGGGAAATTATTTCCAGTTCATAGTAACGGCTTATACTAAGGAGCAAATATATATAGAGTCAAAGAGTCCAGACCTGATCGGGTTTGCAGAGGTGAAAAACTATATATATATATATATATATATATATATATATATATATATATATATATATATATATATATAGAGAGAGAGAGAGAGAGACAGAGAGAGAGAGAGAGAGACAAATATCTCCAAGCCTGCCCGACCCCTAAGAAGCGGCAAAGAGTTCAAACCCACCAGATGACGCTTATTCTGAAGATTGCGCCTTGACCAAAGAAAATTCGCCAGTAAACGAGAGAGCTTTTTATGCACTCCAATGGGCATCACGAACATGAACATAAGGAATTTTGGGATAGACGTTAGAACATGCCTGATGAAAGTTAAGCTCCCAACGATGGAAAGGTAGGAAGTCTGCCAGGAAGAGATTTTAGATTAGACTTTTTAGAAAATGGCATTCCAAGCGGCAGAGGAGATACACGATAGCTGAAGAGGGAGACCCAGGTAGGAAATAGGAAGCTCCGAGGAGGCACAACCAAAAATTTGCCGCCCAATAGCAAGCAAAGAAGGAGGGACATTAAACATGGATAGGCAACATTTACCGTTGTTCAGAGATAACCATGATAGCGAAAGGAAAAATTGGAGGATTAGCTTGAATTGCAACATTTGTTGAATGATGGTGCGACTGAAAAGGATCATGTCGTCGGCGTAAGTAAGAATATGGTAAGGAAAATCCTCGATTTTGAGGGAATCAATAAGTCGATGTTCCACGGCCCTCATCAGTAAGACCACAAGATCTTCAACGACAATGTTAAAAAGTAGAGGAGAAAGAGGACAACCTTGCGGATATCGCGCCCGAGCTTGAACTACGGGCCTCTGGCCCCATTGATCTTAATTTGAGAATGAGCATTAGTAACCAGTTCGCGCACCCAACTAGAGAAGCGACGACCAAAACCAAGGTTGTCAAGCATGTGAAAAAGAAAAGGCCAATGAACCGAGTCAAAAGCTTTATGGAAGTCTAGCTTAAGAGAGAAAAATGACTGGCCACTGATATTCAGATAATGCAAAACTTTAGAGGCTAAAATGAAAGAATGATTAATCCGCCTTTGAGGGATGAAGGCAAACTGGAAGTCCGAGAAAATCTGAGGGGTGATGGTACGGAGCCGATTAGCCAAAACCTTAGCGATAATATGGTAGATCCCTCCCAACACCGAGATAGGGCAGAATCTTGAGATATCCAAAGATGTCGCATTCTTAGGCATGAGAGAGACAATTGCTAGATGAGTGTGGACTGGCAATCGACAGTTGCAATGAAATTTAACGAATACATGAAGAATGTCATTCTTAACGCATGACCAAAAGATACGAAAGAAGTCGATCGGAAAACCGTCAAAGCCAGGAGCATTCTACCCAGACAGATCCCGAACGACATAGAAGATTTCAACATCTACGAATGTAACCTGAATAGAGTTAGAAAGAGCGGTACTCTTTTAGTGAACCAAGGACCGACCAATACCCACACCGGCGATTGACGATCGTCGGTGACCTCTTGTCAACGACTTCCCTTGTCACTGCCTCGTCCTCTCTAGCTCCTCCCATTTTCCTCTCGCTGTTGACTCTCTGCTATCGCCTCCGGCTACCTGACGATAGTAGCCGCCGGCAATAGCATCACTACTGCTCTCCTCCCTGCCTCGGCACTCTCTGTCGGTGTGAGGGTCTGTCACTCCCTCTCTGTTGTATTTCCCTGCAATCGCCGCCATCTGACAACCCTCGACTCCCCCTGTTCCCGGCGCCTCTTTTCTCTCTCTGCTCGCGTTTCGGCATTGCTCACCGGCGACATTCCTCGTCGCCGCGGTCTTCTCAGGTAAAAACCCTCCCCTCTTCCTCTTCTCCTTTGTGAGGGGTTGACTGACAGAGGGGCTGAGCCTCTCATCGGCAGGGGGTTACTCCCCCTGCCTTTCTTTTGGGGTCGACCGACGGGGGGTGGGCCCCCTATCGTCGCCTATCGTCGGCAGGGGGCTCCACCCCCCGTCGCTTTATTTTTTTTTTTGGAAGGGGGTTCTACCCCCGTGCGTCATGTGGTCCTTCGGCAGGGAGCTCCACCCCCTTGCCCCCATCCTGTTTTCGGTAGGGGGCTTCGCCCATTGCCTTGTGTTTTTTGGCAGGGGACGAGTTCCCCCTGCCTATGTTTTGCCTTCGGTAGGGGGGCTTCGCCCCCCTGCCTTCTTATGATTGCCTGCAGGGGCAAAGCTCTCCCTGCATTTGTGTCCCGACAGGGGGCGAGCCCCCTGCTTTCTTGTTGTTTCCCGGTAGGGGGAGAAGCTCCCCCTACCCTTTGTTGTTCTTCAGCAGGTGCCGAAGACCCCTGCTCTCCTGTTGCTTCCTAGCAAGGGGTCACGCCTCCCCTGCCTTCAGTTGTTGTCCCGGCAGGGGGAGGAGCCCCCCTACTCTCTTGTTGCTTCTCGACAGGGGGTTCGACCCCCTTGCCTCCTGTATTTTGTCGGCAGGGGGCGAGGCTACCCCTGCCTCCTTTTGTGTTTCCTAGCAAGGGGCGAAGCCCCCCTACCTTCCTATTTTCGAGCAGGGGGCAAAGCCCCCTGCACCTTGTTTGTTCTCTGGCAAGGGGATTTTCCCCCTGCCTGTCTCGTTTCCAGTAGGGGGTTGCGCCCCCTGTCCTGTTTTCTGTTGAGGCAGGTTCAGCAGGGAGCCTCTGCTCCCTCCCCTGCCTTTCTTTGTTCTGTCAGGCAGGAAGCTCCTGCTCCCTGCCTTTGTTGTTTGTTGCCAAGCAGGGTTGAGGCCCCTAGTCCTGGCACCCTTGTCGGCAGGATGCAGAGTTCCTGCCTCTGCCTCCTGCAGGCAGGAGACCTTGCTGCCTCTGTTGCCTTTCTGCAGGGAGCTCAACTCCCTGCCTACCCTCGTGTTTGGGGTCCGGTACCACTGCAACGGTGGATCCAGCTCGCCTTAGCTCGAGCTTGTGCTTACTTACGCTGCAGACATATAAGGACCGACAACCTCTCAAGGTAGGGGATTCTTGCGTAAAAGGATAATGAACGAATAAATGCTAAATAAAGAAAGGTAACTAAAAGAGGATGATAATATATGTATACATATAAAATATATATGTATGTCTTTACATTCAAGGACACGGTTTCACGATCCTTGTCATCTTTACTTTCTTGCACTTACCTTTTTTGTTGCCGTCACGCTATATCTGCCGAGACTTTTAATTCATGTCTTTACCGTTCATGTCATTTTAATTCAAGGATGCAGTTTTGTGATCCTTGTCCTCTTTACTTTTTTGTACTTTACTTTCCTGCTGTACCACGCATTGCGCTATGACATTTACTTGTATATGTATGCCTTTTTCTCCAGGATGCAATCATGGTCCTCCTTTACGTTCTCGCACTTTACTTTCTACATTTACTTGTTGCCCCGCACTTTATGCGCCATGGCCTCACTACTTACTTTTGCCCTTCGTACCTTACTTTCTTGTTGTTGTCGTGCTTGCTTTTGCACTTACTTTTTGTATATGTTGTTTATCCTTTCTTTGTTGCTGCATTTCGTGCATGTATTATTATCTCTGTCGTATGCTCCTTTACTTGCTTACGCTTATCGTTTTATCAAGGTACAACTTCATGCCTCGCGAGTCATTTGTTTCCCTTGCTTAGTCAAGATAGGATTTCATACCCAGTGAGTTGCCTACGTAGTTGTCTGCTTGTGTTTCGATGGTCGAGGTATGATTTCATACCTCGTATGTGGCTTGTGCATTTTATGCTTGAGGTGCAGCTTCGCACATCGAGTCTTGCTCCTCGATTTGCCATGACACTATAATGTGCACGGGTTTGCCCCTTGTCAGCTTGCACTCCCTTAGTGCAGCTTCGAGTGTATAGTGTATACCGTTTCCCTTATTTGTCTGAAAAGCCATGACACACACTTGTGCACTTTGGTTCTCCAAAAATGATGGTCTTAGGTGCAAACCTATTTTCAAAGATGTATAGCTTTGTAAAGCAGATTTTCGAAAGCCTTTTGCGAGTTAGCGACTGGATCTCCCAAATCGATGTATTTGGGAGAGGTGTGTTACAACTTCAGTTCGCCTATCCGATACGACTCAGATAACCCTGTTTATGAGCTTGTGCATAAGTAGGACGAGAATCCTATTGAGGTACTTGCGCCATCGCTAGATTGATGTTACATCACCTCTGATGAGAGACCTAGTTTCTAGGCTTTCTAGTCAAACCAAGATAGTTGGCGCACTTCCTTCTTTTACGAGATTATTGTTGGATTTCTCATGAGGAAGAGAAATCCATGCTCCTCCTCCGGTAGTTGTACTCTTAGTCATGTACGATATGTTTAAACTACGAAGAGCAGGACAAGAGGTTTATAGTAACCTCTAAACGTGTATTGACACTTTAAATTAAATCTTGTTATATTGATATTCGCATAATAGGCAGAATGCTTGTGATTGTCTAAAGGACCCAAGCACGATAAGTTGGAACTTGAAAGAGTTCACTGTGGACTTCTGTAAAGCAGATGTGTTGGGGGATCTCCTGCGAGAGATCCTTACCCCTCTCATCGTGGTTGTACTTTTGAATAGGTACATTGCGTACTGCGGTGAGTAGGATGAGAGGTGTGTGGTTGCCTCGAACGTGCAATGGCGCGTGTAATTCACATAATGGTAATTATGCGCCTTCACAGGCAAGATGGTCGATTGGGTCGAAAGACCAGAACATGTAGAATGAGACGGCGATTAAGAAACCCCCTGTCGTGCCCGTTCGGGACGGTTCATCAAGAGAAAGGATGGATGGTACAAAACTCTGATGGACAGGCCATTAATGGCTATTACGGACAAAGGTCTGTCTTCCCCAGTCATCAGAGGTTAGAGAAAATGGGGCTACCATAATTATCCTAGGTGGTAGTCGCCTGACACTTCTGCAGAAGATGAATGCATCCATAGACTCAGTATTGCCTTTGGAGACTTACTCTCTTGGCCACTGGTCGTCCCCTTAGGAGCGGACTCAGTCAGTCATTCGGGGTATAATAAAATACATCGCATAATTGACCTCTGAATCGATCTCGGTTGTTTCTATGTTTTGCCTTGTGCGTACCCACAATGGTCTGCTCATAATGAGAACAAGATATAACTTATGCTGTAACGACCCCAACTCATACCTTTGAAAAATCAGGATTTTTTTTTCTTTAAAACAGTGCAAAAAACTTCCTAGAGATCCGGGGTCCTCACAGTTCTAACTCCAACTGGATAGCCAAACACCACAAACAAAATTGCAATTATCATTCATAAAAACCAAACCAATTTCTTTATTCAAGAGTTAAGAATTAATCTCAAGGACAATGTTTTACTCAACAGAAAGTAACGTAACCACTGACGGAAATAAGTAAATGAAAAGAACACTAGACTGAAAGACAAAAAAGAAAGAGCCACTTTGTCTACAAATGAAGCTGTCAAAACTCATTGTGACTATCGCGCCCTTTCAGTAGCTGTTGACTTCACTGATCACCTGTTTCTGCGAAACACCAATAAAGTAGGGTGTCAGAATCGAAATCCTGAGCACAACTACTTCTTAATGAAACAAGTGAGATAAAGGGTTAAGATAAGATATCATGCAACAATTGAGGGAAATACATACAAGACAGTTTATAGCATTTAGGAATTTATTCATGCAACAATCATAAATGCTAAACATGCAAAGACAGTAAAGTAGTAGCAAGTAATAAAACTTCAGCATGCAACAAGAAATAATCATTTCACACTCACTATCATGTATTGATTGAGGGGACCATTAAAGTATACATGATCTAATGCATAAAAAAAAATGCATGATTTTTTTTTGTGCAATGCATGAATCCCTTTATTATCTTTTATTTAAATATTTTGTTTTCATATGCATGCCCTATTAAATGCATACAACTATAAGTTTCTCTTTTTAATTATCGTTGCCCGCGGATACACCAAACAGGTACAATCCCCGAGGTCAAGTAGGTTCCCAGGGTAGCTTAACACACAATTTGTATTTTATTACTGGGTTCCAACTTAGCCCTCGACCGAATCACCTTCGGAACATTAGACCTCCACATCTAATGTCGGGGACACAAGAGACACCCCACGCCCACAAGTGTCACTTCCTTGGTACCAAAACAACAGCTGTGTCAAAACACACCACCCCAGGTAAAGTGACAGATTCTCCCTAAAACCATGACCAGGAGAAGGAACCTCAATATCGGGTTCAGAGGACCAAATTAAGCACACAGAGTTTTGTATCCTCACAGTCTCCCCAAGACCGGATCTCTAAGATCCCCATTCTCCAGATGGGTGATCCCAGAAGGTATATTACACAATGTTTTATTATTATCTTTTATTAAAAATCAATTCCTTAAGTTTTGCAATACCATATGCAAAAATAAAGATAAGAGCTCGCGTCTATCTCGCGAGAGCCATCACAGGACTCCGGCCCGTGGAAACATGTAGAACAGTGCAATAAAACAAAATATTAGAAAAATATGATCTTTGCAATGCATTGAAATGTATATGGAAAAGCAATCCCGTAGCTCGGGCTTATCAAGCCCTCGACAAATTTTTGATCACCGAAGCATCATATGCATAAACCATAACATGTTATATGTAAAGTAAATCACATACTTTCAATTTGCACATTTTTCAAATCAGTTACAAACTCATAACCCATAAGCATAACCACAGAAATTTCCAGAATTTCTCTATATGCAAACTCAAGTTTATGCATGTTTTCTTTTAAGTGGGTTTCCTTACGTGCATACATATTTTCCAAACTGTGTGTCTACTCATGTTGGTTGCAACACCTCAACAAGCGTCGCAATTGCACGTCACTATATGTTCTTGTCATGTGCATGCCCCCTTGTAAATGCATGTGTTTCGTTAAAAGAAACATCAATATATATGTATTTTCACATGGGTGTAGCTAGCAATAAAATGGGCTTGTTTGCAATAAACATAGGCACATCAATACAACTACTACAATACTACGTGACAGTCAAATGCAAAAGTTTAAATAAGTGCATGCTTGTTGTTCTAGGATTTGATTCAATCAATGCATGTTTGTACACGCCCATCATTAACGCTGATGTGCATGCTATAAAGAAATATTTTTGTTTGTCAGTACTTCAACACCGATCGCATGTCCAACCAACACCCGGTTGGTTATGGCAGCATGCACACAGTCCCCAGTCCGGGCCTGTGTAGCCTATCGAGGCTGGACAACATAACAACAACATAGGAACTTAACAGAAATATTTAAACTCTATACATATCTCTACTTATATATATATATATATATATATATATATATATATATATATATATATATATATATATGTATGTATTTCCTTTTTCTTTGTTAAACAATCCACAAACCCATAGTTAAATATTTTATTTTATATTATAAATATATATATATACATGTAATTTTTTCTTCTTATCTAAAACACTCAGCCCAACCGAGCCTATCGGTTGGGTCTGACAACATATACACAGGCCTAGTTTGGGCCTGTGTATGCTGTCAGGAAACCACAACATACTCAGACAGAAATAAAATCATATTGATATTTTATTTAATTTTTTTTTCAATGGCAGAAAATCACAGGCCAGCACCCAGCTGACTGGGTCAGCTGGGCCTGTCGTGGCCCGACCCACAAGAGCACAACACATCGAAACAGAATATTAACATATATATATATATATATATATATATATATATATATATATATATATATATTATTTTTTTTGTAATGCATCAACACATGCCAGCCAACCAACAGGTTCAGCTGGGCCTGCCTCGACCCTGTCGTAGGCTCGCCTAGCACCCAGCCAACTGGGTGTTGGGCCTGGCGCACCCTGCCAGCATGCTGGCAGTCAGCCGAGTGCTACTCGACTGGGTGCCAGCCAGCCAACAGTAACATAGAAGGAAAACAAAAAAACTGTTTTTTTTTTAAAGCCGATCCTGTCGGCTGGGTCCAACAACATATACACAGGCCCAGTTTGGGCCTGTGTATGCTGTAAAAAACAACAACACCAGTGTCAACGCAGACACTTGGTGAATACATTATATATATATATATATATATATATATATATATATATATATTATTGGAAAACAATGAAAGTACATAATATGTAAATGGGTATCAGTGAAAAATCATGGATCCACTGCTCCTCCATGGATTTCCATCAAAAGATGCATGGAAATCCAATCTCCACCCGATTTCTCATTCGTTTCAAGAAGGGGTACCCGTACCTTTATAGGAGAACACGAGTAGAGGCTGCAAAAGGTGCTAGGGCTGAGCTACGTTGCCTCCACTCTTCTTCTACCTCCTTCACTCTCCGTTTCTTTCTCCCCTTTTTTCTCTTCTCTCTTTTCCTGTTTCTCTTTTTTGTTTTATTCTAAAGCCAAATGAGGGAGAAGGGTTGCCGCCCCCCCTCCCTTCTCTTTTTAATAACTGGAAACTCTGTAGAGAGAGTTTCCAAAATTAGGTCTCTCTCTAGGGAGTTTCCAGATTTTTGGACTCCTTTCCTTTTTTTGACTTTTGACCCCCTTTTAATTAGAGAAGAGGGTTAACCCTAAACCCTCTTAACCCAATCCCAAAATTGATAAAAGTTAATAAACTAATAAATTTATTTTTTTGAATTTACTTATTCTTAAATATTCAAAAGCTTCCAAAATTGGTCATGTTGACCATGGAGACTTTTTATATGATGTTAACCTCAATTTAAAGCTCTCAGCTGAATTTAAAGTCATACAAAATGTTGAGCTTGGATTTGGATCCAGATTCTGATCCAAGATCCAAACCCATACTCATACAAAAATTTGGATTAAGACTTGTATCAACTCCAGATTTTATAGGACCTAACTTGGACCCAAATCCATAGAAATTTGGATCCTACGCCTTGGATGCAATCCGATCCAATTTCGGATCCGTTTCAATAAACTGCTAAAATTTTAGAAAAACGCGATTTTCGGGCCAACCGAAACTCAAATTTAGAAAAGTAAAATACCATTGCGCTCAGAATTTCGAGGCGCATCCAATGATATATTACATGAATATCAAATTCCGAATTTCGCCCGAAAATAACCCAAATGTCGCTTGAATTTCACTTGAATTTAAAAGTCGTGATTAAGACTCTTTACCACGTTCCGATTGGCTCGCCTCGACCTTGTCGATGAAACTTGGATCAAACCCAAACTCTAAGACATCGGTCTAAGAATCGGGCCTCAAACGATTTTCTTACCAGACTTGGCCAAATTTTGGAATTTTCATGAATTGACTAAGATCCGAAAACACGTGATCTTACATCCCTACCCCCTTAAAAGAATTTTGTCCTCGAAATTAGAACGTATCAAATAAAAGAGGGTAGTGTTGACGCATATCTTCCTCAGGCTCCCAAGTGCATTCATCTAACCCATGATGCTGCCAACACACCTTCATGAACGGAATCGTCCTACTGTGTAGCACCCTCTCCTGGCGTTCCACAATCTCTATTGGCTTCTCGTTCATAGTTAAGTCAGGTTGTACCTCGATCGCCTCATAGTGAATCACGTGTGAGGGGTCAGGTACATACTTTCTCAACATCGATACATGAAAAACATCATGAATCTGCGAAAACTGAGGGAGAAGTGCCACCCGATATGCAATCTTTCCGACACGCCCAAGGGCTTCGAAGGGTCCAACATACCTAGGACTCAACTTTCCTTTCTTTCCAAACCGGAAGATACTTTTCGTAGGTGAGATTCGAACAAACACATGATCGCCTACCTCAAAACGGAGCTCTCTACGCCGCTGATTGGCATAACTCTTTTGCCTATTTTGAGCTGCAATCAACCTTTGCCGGATCAAACGCACTTGGTCCGCATAGTGCTGGATGATTTCTGGAGACTCTATTGCTCTCACTCCAACCTCATCCCAACAAACCGGAGATCTACACGGTCGGCCATACAATGCTTCATACGGGGCCATACCAATACTAGCATGAAAGCTATTGTTATAAGAAAACTCTGCAAGCTTCACATGTTTGTCCCAATCACCTACCCAATCCAAAACACACGCTCTCAACATATCCTCGAGAGTTTGAATCGTTCGTTCTGACTGCCCATCTGTCTGTGGATGGAAAGCAGTACTAAACTTCAAGGTAGTGCCAAGGGCTTTCTGAAGCTGGCACCAAAATCGAGATGTGAACCTCGGATCCCGATCTGACACTATCGAACGAGGCACTCCGTGAAGCCTAACAATCTCCTCTACGTAGAGATCGGCCAAGCTTTACAAGTTTGACTAATCCTGATCAGAAGAAAATGAGCACTCTTCGTCAAACGATCCACAATCACCCATATGGCATCTCATTGTCGTCGGGTCCTAGGCAGCCCTACGATGAAGTCCATTGAGATATCATCCCACTTTCATTCTGGAATCTCAAGAGGCTGCAAAAGTCCACCTGGTCTCTAGTGTTCAATCTTCACTTGCTGGCAGGTAAGACATCGAGACACGAACTCCACGATGTCCCGCTTCATCCCATTCCACCAATAAGTCCTCTGGAGATCTTTGAACATCTTGGTGGAACCAGGGTGAACGAAATACTTTGGCCTGTGAGCTTCACTCATCAACTCTTCCCGTAACGCTTTTGGAACCCACCATCGGTCTCCGAACATGATGGTTCCGTCCTCCTCTCAGCGAAACTGCGCCTCTGGCTTCTGAGCACTTTCGCACAACTTTTCAAAGTCCGGATCTTCTGATTGGAGTTCCTCAATTCAATCTATGATCTCTGGTCGTGCCTGCATCCCAGCACAAAGGATGTGTTCGGAGTCATCAGAAAAAGGTTGCCATCGTATGAACTCGACCAGATTCCAACTGCGTCCAATCAAGCTAGCTGCTGTGACTGACGCCTTTCTACTAAGTGCATCGGCCACCACATTCGCCTTACCCGGATGGTAAGCGATGGAGAAGTCATAATCCTTCAGGAACTCCAACCACCTACGTTGCTTCAAATTCAAGTCCCTCTGGGTGAAGATATATTTGAGGCTCTTGTGGTCGGACATGACCTCAAACGTTTCCCCATAAAGGTAGTGGCGCCAAATCCTCAGTGCGTAAACTACTGCCGCTAACTCCAAGTCATGAGTGGGATAATTCTTCTCATGCACCTTTAGCTGTCGGGAAGCGTATGCTATGACCTTTCCATGCTGCATAAGAACACAACTCAGTCCAGTCCCCAACGCATCACTGTATACCACAAAACCACCCGTACCGGAAGGCAATGTCAAAACCGGCGTCGTGGTCAACCTCTTCTTTAACTCTTGAAAATTGTCTTCGCAGCGAGAGGACCACTCGAACTTCATCTCTTTCTGCAACAACCGAGTCATCGGAGCAGCTATACGCGAGAAATCTTGAATGAATCGACGGTAGTAACCTGACAATCCCAAGAAACTTCTAATGTCTGTCACCATCTTCGGTTGTTCCCATGACAAAACGGCTTCCACCTTGGCTGGATCAACCTCTACACCTCTCTCGGATATTACGTGACCGAGAAACATCACCCTATCGATCCAAAACTCACACTTTGAGAATTTAGCGTAAAGCAGATGTTCTCTCAGTGTCTGTAGCACAAGTCGTAAGTGCTCTCGGTGATCTTCCACACTCTCCGAGTATATCATGATGTCATCTATGAACACGATGACAAAAGAATCCAGCCACAACTTGAAAACCCGATTCATCAGATCCATAAATGTTGCAGGGGCATTTGTAAGTCCAAAGGACATCACTAGAAATTCATAATGCCCATATCTGGACCTGAACGTTGTCTTAGGAATATCTTTGATTTTAATCCTCAGCTGATGATATCCTGAACGAAGATCGATTTTCGAGAACACCTTTGCCTTTCTCAACTGATCGAACAAATCATCGATCCTAGGCAAAGGGTACTTATTTTTCACCGTCACTTGATTCAACATGCAGTAGTCAATACAAAGCCACATTGAACCATCCTTCTTCTTAACAAAGAGGACCGGGGCACCCCAAGGGGACACACTCGGTCTAATAAATCCTTTGTCAAGAAGCTCCTGCAACAGCTTCTTCAGTTCCCCTAACTCAGCAGGTTCCATGCGATACAGAGCGTGAGAGACTGGTGCCGTATCAGGCACTAGATCGATCGAGAACTCAATTTCTCGATGCGGAGGCAAACCCGGCAAATCCTGAGGAAAAACATCTGGAAATTCGCGGACAACATCTAACTGATCCAAGGGTGTCGCCTGATTGTCTTGAGTAGAAACACTGGCTAAGAATACCATGCAACCCTTCTTGTGGTATCTGGAGACCTTCAACGCTGACACGATCCTCACCCCATCGGTCGGTCTCGTCGAATGACACAACAATGCAGACAAATTTGGGTGCTCCAAGATTACCTTCTTGCCCCGACACTGGAGGGTCGCATTATGCTTGGACAACCAGTCCATACCCAAGATGACATCATAAAATGTCATATCCAAGATGACCAAATCGACGGACAACTCATGGCCTTCTATCACCACGCATACCGCTGGGAAATACTTCCCACAGGAAGATGATGCACCCATAGGTGACATCACATTAAGAGCCCGCTCGAGGTTAGATGGAACCAAATCAAGTAACTTTGCAAACGAAGAAGAAATAAAGCTGTGTGTTGCACCTGAATCAAACATCACACGTGCAAAGTGTTTGACAACTAGGAATATACCTTCGCTCAGATCAGCCTGATCATCCTGGGAGGCTGCTGTCGCTGCGTAGACCCGCTCATTGGTCTTGCGCTGACCCTGTTGCTGTTGAGGCCTCTGCTGCTGCTGTCCACCCGGAACCGCAGGCTTGTTTGGACAGAAGGGGGCAATGTGCCCTGGCTGCTGGCACTGATAGCAGACCCCCTTAAACGATGGGCAAAAACCTAACGGATGATTCTTGCTGCATCTGCGACATGCCGGCTGGGCCTTCCCCTGTTGTTTCCGCGGCTGAGGTCGGCCCTGTTGCATGCCCTGCTGTCGCCCATCACGGGTCCGCTGCTTCTTCCCGATTTGCACCCCCCTTCTGCTGGTGGGTTCTTCCTGGTCCCGACTGAAGAACCCCCTCTGTTGCTGCCTCCCTTTTGAGAGCCACCTTTTGATAGTTCCCAGTCCTCAGTCAGTACTGTGGCTGACTCTATCGCCTCTGCCAGGGTAGAAGGACGACCCCCGAGCACATGAGTCCACAACCCATCCTTCAGTCCTCGCACGAATTTGGCCGCCCTTGCCTTCTCATTCTTGAAGAGGTTTGGGTTGTACTTCTCAAGACTCCAGAACCTGGTAGTGTAGTCCACCAGACTCATAGTCCCCTGAGTCAAATCGAGAAACTTCTGTTGCATCTGCTCCTCGTCGTAAGAGAGAAAGTATGCGTCTAAAAACTCCTCTCTGAACGTCTCCCAAGGAATCTCATCCCAATCGGCGAACTTCACCCTTCGTAGGGTGTCCCACCACTTCTTGGCATCGCCCTTCAAACAGTATGTGCCAAAAGGTGTCTTTCTCTCCTCAGGGACAGGTAAGACGTCGAACGCCCGCTCAATCTCCTCGACTCAGCTCTCGGCAGCCTCTGGGTCTGCCTTTCCCGAAAAGGAAGGCGGGTCCAACTTCAGAAACCTTTCGAAGGAAACGCCACCCGCGTTTGGAACAATATCGATAGGGGGGTCACGAGCCGCTGCTTGTGCGATGGCCTGCACAGCTGCCTGTGCAGTCTGTGCCGCTTGCGCAGCCTGTGCCGCCTGTATAACCTGAGCTGCTTGCACAGCCTGTGTTGTTTGTGCCGCCTGAGCCGTCATGGTCTCGGTCAGGGTATGAATGACTTCCATCATAAAATCCCTTTGCTCCTGCCAGTTTGCGGGAGCAGCAGTAGAGGACGAAGCACCTCTGCGAGTATACGACATCTACATCGCACATGCATTTCACAAAATTAGACCCTCTCCGATCCTACCGCCATAGGGTTGATCACGAGCAATAATCGTTTATGTAATCGCACCAAAGAATATTGAACTATACTTGCAATCAATTACACAGAATTTACATAATTTAAGTAAAAGTATTAAATGACCTTACCAGTGAAGAGGACTGCTTTGGAGGACGAGTCACACTTGTCGATGCTTCAGGACAAGGCTCATATACTAAAAATAAAATTTAGTACTCAAAAGATGACAGAATTGCAAGTCTTTATGGTACGCTCTGATACCAAACCTTTAACGACCCCAACTCATACCTTTGAAAAATCAGAATTTTTTTTTTCTTTAAAACAGTGCAGAAAACTTCCCAGAGATTCGGGGTCCTCACAGTTCCAACTCCAACTGGATAGCCAAACACCATAAACGAAATTGCAATTATCATCCATAAAAACCAAACCAATTTCTTTATTCAAGAGTTAAGAATTAATCTCAAGGACAATGTTCTACTCAACAGAAAGTAACATAACCACTGACGGAAATAAGTAAATGAAAAGAACACTAGACTGAAAGACCAAAAAGAAATAGTCACTCTGTCTACAAATGAGGCTGTCAAAACTCAGTGTGACTCTCGTGCCCTTCCAGTAGTTGTCGACTTCACTGATCACCTGTTTCTGCAAAAAACCAATAAAGTAGGGTGTCAGAATCGAAATCCTGAGCACAACTACTTCTTAATGAAACAAGTGAGATAAAAGGTTAAGATAAGATATCATGCAACAATTAAGGGAAATACATACAAGACAGTTTATAGCATTTAGGAATTTATTCATGCAACAATCATAAATGTTAAGCATGCGAAGACAGTAAAGCAGTAGCAAGTAATAAAACTTTAGCATGCAACAAGAAATAATCATTTCACACTCACTATCATGTATTGATTGAGGAAACCATTAAAGTATACATGATCTAATGCATAACAGGAAAATGCATGATTTTTTTTTGTGCAATGCATGAATCCCTTTATTATCTTTTATTTAAATATTTTGTTTCCATATGCATGCCCTATTAAATGTATACAACTTTAAGTTTCTCTTTTTAATTACTGTTGCCCGCGGATACACCAAACGGGTACAATCCCCGAGGTCAAGTAGGTTCCCAGGGTAGCTAAACACAATTTGTATTTTATTACTGGGTACCAACTTAGTCATCGACCGAATCACCTTCGGAACATTAGACCTCCACATCTAATATTGAGGACACAAGGGACACCCCACGCCCACAAGTGTCACTTCCTTGGTACCAAAACAACAGCTGTGTCAAAACACACCACCCCCAGGTAAAGTGGTGGACTCTCCCTAAAACCGTGGCCAGGAGAAAGAACCTCAATATCGAGTTCAGGGGGGAAAATTAAGCACACAGAGTTTTGTATCCTCACAGTCTCCCTAAGACCGGATCTCTAAGATCCCCATTCCCTATATGGGTGATCCCAGAAGGTATATTACACTGTGCTTTATTATTATCTTTTATTAAAAATAATTCCTTAAGTTTTGCAACACCATATGCAAAAATAAAGATAAGAGCTTGCGTCTATCTCGCGAGAGCCATCACAGGACTCCGGCCCGTGGAAACATGTAGAACAGTGCAATAAAACAAAATATTAGAAAAACATGATCTTTGCAATGCATTGAAATGTATATGAAAAAGCAATCCCGTAGCTCGGGCTTATCAAGCCCTCGACGAATTTTCGATCACCGAAGCGCCATATGCATAAACCATAACATGTTATATGTAAAGTAAATCACATACTTTCAATTTGCACATTTTTCAAATCAGTTACAAACTCATAACCCATAAGCATAACCACAGAAATTTCCAAAATTTCTCTATATGCAAACTCAAGTTTATGCATGTTTTCTTTTAAGTGGGTTTCCTTACGTGCATACATATTTTCCAAACTGTGTGTCTACTCATGTTGGTTGCAACACCTCAACAAGCGTCGCATATGCACGTCACTATATGTTCTTGTCATGTGCATGCCCCCTTGTAAATGCATGTGTTTTGTTAAAAGAAACATCAATATATATGTATTTTCACATGGGTGTAGCTAGCAATAAAATGGGTTTGTTTGCAATAAACATAGGCACATCAATACAACTACTACAATACTACGTGACAGTCAAGTGCAAAAGTTTAAATAAGTGCATGCTTGTTGTTCCAGGATTTGATTCAATCAATGCATGTCTGTACGCGCCCATCATTAACGCTGATGTGCATGCTTTAAAGAAATATTTGTTTGTCAGTACTTCAACACCCATCCCATGTCCAGCCAACACCCGGTTGGTTATCGCAGCGTGCACACAGTCCCCAGTCCGGACCTGTGTAGCCTGTCGAGGCTGGACAACATAACAGCAACATAGGAACTTAACAGAAATATTTAAACTCTATACATATCTCACCTTATATATATATATACATATATTTCCTTTTTCTTTGTTAAACAGCCACAAACCCATAGTTAAATATTTTATTTTATATTATAAATATATATATATATACATATAATTTTTTCTTCTTATCTAAAACACCCAGCCCAGCCGACCCTGTCGGCTGGGTCTAACAGCATATACACAGGCCCAGTTTGGGCCTGTGTATGTTGTCAGGAAACCACAGCATACTCAGACAGAAATAAAATCATATTGATATTTTATTTAATTTTTTTTTTCAATGGCAGAAAATCACAGGCCAACACCCAGCAGACTGGGTCAGCTGAGCCTGCCGTGGCCTGGCCCACAAGAGCACAACACATCGAAACAGAATATTAACATATATTTTTTTATTTTATTTTTTTTATTGTAATGCATCAACACATGCCAGCCAGCCAACAGGTTTAGCTGGGCCTGCCTCGACCCTGTCGTAGGCTCGCCTAGCACCCAGCCAACTGGGTGTTGGGCCTGGCGCACCCTGCCAGCATGTTGGCAGTCAGCCGAGTGCTACTCGACTGGGTGCCAGCCAACCAACAGTAACATAGAAGGAAAACAAAAAAACTGTTTTTTTTTAAAGAGTAAGTCCAGCCCAGCCGACCCTGTCGGCGGGGTCCAACAACACATACACAGGCCCAGTTTGGGCCTGTGTATGCTGTCAAAAACAATAACACCAGTGTCAACGCAGACACTTGGTGAATATATATATATATATATATATATATATATATATATATATATATATATATATATATATATATATATATATTGTTGGAAAACAATGAAAATACAGAATATGTAAATGGGTATCAGTGAAAAATCTTGGATCCACTGCTCTTCCATGGATTTCCATCAAAAGATGCATGGAAATCCAATCTCCACCCGATTTCTCATTCGTTTCAAGAAGGGGTACCCGTACCTTTATAGGAGAACACGAGTAGAGGCTGCAGAATGTGCTAGGGCTGAGCTACGTTGCCTCCACTCTTCTTCTACCTCCTTCACTCTCCCTTTCTTTCTCCCCTTTTTTTCTTCTCTCCTTTCCTGTTTCTCTTTTCTGTTTTATTCTAAAGCCAAATGAGGGAGAAGGGCTGCCCCCCCCCCCCCCCCTTCCCTTCTCTTATTAATAGCTGGAAACTCTCTAGCGAGAGTTTCCAGAATTAGGTCTCTCTCTAGGGAGTTTTCAGATTTTTGGACTCCTTTTTTTTTTTTGACTTTTGACCCCCTTTTAATTAGAGAAGAGGGTTAACCCTAAACCCTCTTAACCCAATCCCGAAATTGATAAAAATTAATAAACTAATAAATTTATTTTTTTGAATTTACTTATTCTTAAATATTCAAAAGCTTCCAAAATTGGCCATGTTGACCATGGAGACTTTTTATATGATGTTAACCTCAATTTAAAGCTCCCAGCTGAATTTAAAGTCATACATAATGTTGAGCTTGGATTTGGATCCGGATTCGGATCCAAGATCCAAACCCATACTCATACAAAAATTTGGATTAAGACTTGTATCAACTCCAGATTTTATAGGACCTAACTAGGACCCACATCCATAGAAATTTGGATCCTATGCCTTGGATGCAATCCGATCCAATTTCGGATCCGTTTCAACAAACTGCTAAAATTTTAGAAAAACGCGATTTTCGGGCCAACCGAAACTCAAATTTAGAAAAGTAAAATACCATTGCGCTCAGAATTTCGAGGCGCATTCAATGATATATTACATGAATATCAAATTCCAAATTTCGCCCGAAAATAACCTGAATTTCGCTTGAATTTAAAAGTCGAGATTAAGACTCTTTACCACGTTCCGATTGGCTCGCCTCGACCTTGTCGATGAAACTTGGGTCAAACCCAAACTCTAAGACATTGGTCTAAGAATCGGGCCTCAAACGATTTTCTTACCAGACTAAGATCCAAAAACACGTGATCTTACATATGCACACGATTATGAAATATGCGTGTTGTGATGTGGCTTGATTGCTTGTTTGCTCGGTAGTTCAGTATGCTACTCATTGAGCTATGCACGTCTATCGAGACATTACTCTAGTTGGTTAAAATGCTTACGCGGTTCTTTGCTTAGTAATAACTAGCTTCTCATACTAGTTAAATGGTTATTCATTGGCATGCATCTCTTATGATTGATGTGATTGCATACAGCTCGTAATCTACGAACTGGTGGCAACTAAGACTGATGTAGTCGTTTCTCTTATAAGCTACTTATATATTATGATATAACTGCTATCGTATGATTGCATATCATGTGTAGCTTATGAATTGCTTGTGATACAATAACTTGTGCCTTACGATTAATGTAGTTACTTGCCAATGGGTTGAACCATCTAATGGTAATTGTATGTATTGCGAGCATTGTTATGAACGCTTATCTTATACAATTGCTTTGTTATGACTATTGGATAGAGTTAGTCACTCTTCACCTATAGTATCAGTTGGATCGTTATTGTTGTTTGTTTAGCACTATGGTCCTTACTGCTATTATATTTAGCTGTTTGCATTACTAGAGTTTTGCTTACTCCACAACACGTTTGGTTGGTTTTGCTAGTCTTGCTTTTTCCTGCTTGATCTTACGAATATCTTGCTTATTGTAGTATTTGTACATTCTTGTCTTTTACACCCCTACTAATCTGTTGTGAGACTGACCCATTTCATGTGCAGGTGGCGAACAAGTTGAGACAACTTGCGATGACACGATGATGTGATGCGTTCAAGGCGAGCCTCTTTTCCTGACGTTGCGCTCTTGAAGACACTGTTGGTAAATGTGGTATAAAGTTTCTTTGAAAGCATCTCTTCTGATTAAAACTTTTGATTACTAAAACTGTATTACCAAAACTTTGTTCTTCTTTTCATTTCAATGAAATATATGTTTAAGTTGTAAATCGGTTTGTAAATGGGAATTTGCGTTGTAATGCGCCCAAGGTCCAGGGGCTTTTTATTTCAAACATAATTCCCCGCTAAGCTTCTGTTTCAAACTCTTATAAATGATTGATTTCAAAGTTTTCAACATTTTCATAAAAGGTTTAAGTCCACGATTTTGGGGCGTAACACAACCTGTATCAAAATTGTGAACCACAACATTGTGAAACATTATACAAGCAAGCAGGCAGTAGAGACGTTCATCTTTGAGCGGATACACATTCTATCTATAGAAAAAAAATCTCTATGGACATCCATGTCCAACACCTAAAGCTACCGGGTGGCAGAAACTACAAAATTCTGGAAAGGAGTAATCTGCATTGTGTAGACCAAATAAACCATTTATACTAATAAATTTACAATATATCCCTCATGATATCAAGTATACTTATCAAGTACAAACCCTTATCCGAGAGGCATTTAGATGCAAGTCAAATACACAAGCAAACCCAAATATTAACACCCGATCATGACCTCTGGCTACAATAATTTAATTTAAGAAAATGTAATTATTGAAGTTTGAATGAATTTGAGAATTTGCAATTAAAACAGAAATAAATGCATCAAAGGATCTGACAAAACTACCAGTTTAGAATAGATAAAAAGAATCTCTTACTAGTTTGATGGTTGAATCTGTGCCCAAGCATCTTGCTCATTTCAATTTAGTTTCACTCTCCACCTACCATATACTAATTGGTCAATTGTTCTCAAAAACCCAAAAACCAAGCAAACCTCAAGAGTACACATCAATTATACAAAAAGCTCAAAATGCAATAACTTAAGAAATCACATTTGTGTGAGCTCCAACCCCATTTTTCTATGCAACTGTGATTGCTTGCTGTCCCGACTGTCCTAGCTTCTTCACAGTATTGTTATCTTTGTTCATGAAATCCTCCTGGTTGTAGATAACTGTTATGTATAGCGAACAACTGAGACATCGAGCAATCGCTTCCCCCATTTCTAGTTCTGCTTTTGTGATTTGAAACAAATCACCACAAGGACAAGGATACGTGAAAGCATTAAGCCCTTCATTCCACTCCATATCCTCGATCTCAACATCATCATACGACATTATGCTCCCAACTGTAGAAAAAAAACAGAGAAAGAATACCAAGGATAAACACAAAGAATGAGACCCTTAGTGTCAAACCCAAGCGAAAACCCTCAACTATGATCCCTATGAAACAAGAAGACCATAATCTAAGTAAAAAATTGGCACCCATCAAACTCAAAATTCATTCAGAAAAATAAAAATAAAAATAAAACCGCAAAAAACGCAAAAAACACAATATCTAACACTATCAATTAAAAGACAAGGACCAACATGAAGATGACCATAGAAATAAATTAGTGCATTTGGATATGGGAGCCAATGGTGCATGCTAGACTTATAACCTAAAGACAACCTTATCCACCTTCATAGAAGAATGTGGATATGGTTTAACCCCAAACCAACTCATATTCAACCCAATTTCACCTCGGGATGAGGTTAGACCGAGAATGTTAGATGGTTCAAAACCCGATTTAATTAGATATATTACCACGTCCAAATTCAGCAGGCATTTTGCCCGTGTTGGATCCAATTTTTCATGAAATTACATTCAGGTTCTTATTCTATTTGGATTTTGAAAACCCACACCAAACCCAACTGTATATATTAAACGTTCTAGAAGGGGCTCGTTAGATCTAAATAGATTATACTGGACTAGGCCTAAGAACTGTTAGGCTTTACACTCATAAAGCAAAACATAGGAACATCTCTTATGAAACATTCATTTTAAGGAGTAAAGAAGACTAAAAACAACCATCATTTAGCACTACTAAGCCAATGTTATCTAATTTGATCCTGTAAGATTTGCAAGTATGCTAAATTTGGATGTAAAATATGAGAAGCTTAGGATTTGGTTTGATCATATCATACCCTATAATAAACGATTTATTTCCACATGTTTGAGATTGACCACATTTGGATCATGAATGTACAAAAGCATGCAAGAAACACAATTGAATAAAATGGAAAAGAAAGAGAATACATGAGATTGTCATTATTGATGTAGGCCTACCATATCCATTATTTTCTTTTGTGGATCCTTCTCATCTCCTTTAGTTTATTTAATTTATCCTCTTAAGGGAAATTTGGTTGTAAATACCAATATTTAACATTTTGTCTTAATTTTTTTTTGGATATATAACACTATGCCATTTTTACTCTAGAAAACTTAAACATTTGGTTATGCCCTAAAATATGGAAAATCCACATCTTAGGTTTGCATATTCTTGGTTCCTTACCTAAAACCAGAAGTGTTTAACTGAAAATCTAAAGAAGAATCCAGATAAGTTCTGTGAATATTTGGGTGATACAATCTCCCCTTCTCTCTCTCTCTCATACAAAAACTAAGACTAGCAATGGTGAACACTCTGATGCCACAATCATGACCGTTATCCTAAGTCACATGGGTGCGGGTGCAGGTGCGGGAACCTTGGCTGCGGGGGTGCGGCAAAAACAAATTATATATATATATATATATATATATATATATATATATATATATATATATATATATGATATTATTTATATAAAAAAAAACTCGAGCATTAACAGTTGGAGAGTTAGAGAAATTTATTCAGTAAGAATCTTTTGGAAGCAAATGAGACAGATGAGGACATGACACACCGTGAGCCCCACGGACCTGGTCGGCCAAGGGTCCTCCTGGCAGCTTTTGTCCCATGGCCCCCTCATCGGCAAGAACCTGCGAGAATGCGTACTGCTGGGAATGTGGCAGTCTCTGTCGCGCCTTACACTCCCACGCCCATTAAATGCTGAGGTCCATCCGTGGGCCCCAATGACGACCCAGTTCCACTCCCACACCACCCTACTCCCTACTCCACAACCGTCCCTCGACGTGGCCATCTGACGTGGACGTCAAGGAGCTTTGTTGTAGATTTGGACCAACGAGGAAAGATGAATTACAGTGGGCTCCACATCATTCCTCCCCTCTCCCTCTGTATACATATGCGATATCACCCTCCGTTAGAAGGGAATGATTCTCTTTCGGTGGGGAATATTTTCGATTGAATCATATTCAACGAGTTTTAGCCCGGAAAACTGTCGTGCGCCAGACCCTAATTAATGGTTAAATGATGAAAATGAAGAATAGGAGGTCTTGAAAGGGCGCATTAAATGCATTATTTATAGTTTCATGCAGAAAAATTAACTGGAGATATCAACTTTAAACAAAATGTGTGATTCAAATTATTTACTCATTTATATTGACGTGACGTGAACTACAAACTATGAAGTTGGAATTAACTTTTACCTTCTAACCAGATGGCAGATGCTCGTTTTTTAGCTTCTACCAACTAGCAATCTACATGTCTTTTGGAAGTTATTAGCATCCGAATGAGAGGGTTAAAACCCTCGCATATTTCAAACCCCCGCAGCCTCCCCTTCTTCTGAGAAAGGAAACCCCTTTGGGGTTTCCTAAATCGGGCGTCCCCCGAGCCTTCAAATAATCGCAGAGGGGGGGGGGGGACCCTCACCGCCTGCGCCTCCCTCCTCTGCCTCATCTCCCCTCCCGATCGCCCTCCTCGTCTCTCTCTCAATCGCTCTCCCTTTGCCTCGTCTCCCTCGACTCGCTGGAGAACCGGTATACTCCTGAACACCACCAGCCCCTGCGTGCGTCTGCGAGCTCAGCGTCATCCCCTCTCCTTCCTCCCGACCGTCGTCGCCGTGACCTCGCAGGTAAAAAGCCTCTCCTTACGATTTTCCCTTTCGGTTGGGTCGTCGGAGAACCGACAGAGGGTCGACAACCTCTGTCGTGCCCTCCCTCTCTCCTCTGTTTCCGATCAGGGTGTCGGCAGGAGGTCGGTGGCTCATGCCGCCCCTGGCCCTCTCTCTCTGTGTCGACGGAGGGTCAGCAGTCCCCTATCGTTCCCTCCCTCTCTCCCGTGGTGCGCCGGAAGGCCGGCAAGGAGCCGATGGCCCCCTGTCGTGATCTTCCCTCCTCCTCTGCTCCTTGCCGGAAGGTTAACGCACCCAGGGTCGGGTTGACCGCACCTGGTGCCGCACCCGCACCCGCGTTGAATCGCGTCGACGCGGGTGCGACACCCTGCTAGCCGAATCCCTATGACATAGCCGTTATCACATAAATAAATAAAAATTAGTAAAGGTCTATGATTGTGGAGTACGAGCACTAAGAACACCAAGAAAGATGATTGCTCTAGTGCTACAACATGCAAAGCAAGACAACAACACAACTCTCATAAGAGAGTTTGTTATCACATAAATATGAAAAACCAACAAAGGTCTTTGAATACTCCTATATTTAGTATATGCAGAACATTTTGAATATGTAGACCAGTGTTGTGAGAGGCATATGCCTCAGTACCTAAAGCGTACGCCTCAGAGGCGAAGAGTAAGCAAAAAGTATCAAGGCGTTGTAGTGAGGCGTTTGAGTCTCGAAGCGTACGCTTCACAAGGGTGAAGCGTACGCCTCGCATCGAAGCACGCTTCGCATCTAAGGCGTATGCATCATGTTACTCTTCCCTCTTCGATGCGTGGTGGAGTACCTGGAGATGACGGAGGAGCACAGCCACGGCAATCTCGTCGTCAAGACGGAGGCGTTCCTGAGCTAGACGTTGTCAAGACCCTGAGCTTGTGCGAGCGGCTCCTGCCGGAGGCCGAGGAGCTCGGCATCACCAGGCGGTGCATCGAAGCCATAGCGATTAAGGCCGCCACCGACCTGTCCCTCTTCGGATGGCCGGCGGCGGAGGGGACATCCGGCAATCTGGCGAGCCCTAGTGACAATGTCCCCTGGAATGGGATTGAATCCGACCTCCAGCAACGAGGACCGGTGAGGTCTGCTTGGTGGTTACCTCATTCTTATGCAATACAAACCTGCTCAGTTGAAACCGGTCGCTGGTGCAGGAAAATTTTCCAATGAGGCAAGGGTTCTGGAAACGACGATCTCAGAAGTTCCAGAGAAGGTATTACTTGATAAGGTATCCTTCTGCTTCTTGATTTTCTTAGGAGATGAAGGCTCTTAAACTGTTATCAATTCCCCTCTGTTGGCCTGCAGTTCACAGACTCCACAAGCACTGGGGGCGTTAGACTGTGGTGGGACCTATGTTTAAATATCCATCGCTGAAGCAACTACAATAGAGCCATCTCCCTCTGTAGATTTGGAATCTTGAGGAGTTTTATCGTTCTTCTCAAAATCATTTAGGACCGAAAAATAGTTGGTTCGATTCTCTCTGGGAACCTTTGCTTGAACAATTTTGGGTTTTTGATGCATCTTCACCTGGGTCCACTCATCTTGGGAGGCAGATTGAGGAGTCTCATAGGAATCAGATTTCTGAGCAGGACAGGTCATCGCCGAGTGGTTCATCGACCCACATTGAGAACAGAACTGTATCTTCTGTGCGTACACTATTTCTTGCTGAAAGAAGCGTCCATTGAGAATAGCTATCTCAAACTGTGGCTTAGCAACAAAGATCAGTGGAACTGCCACGCAAATTATGGCAAAGGCACATCTATCCATGGTGCGAGTGTAGGCATCGATGTCCCCTGGAATGGGATCGAATCCGACCTCCGGCACTGAGGGTCGGTGAGGTCCGCTTGGTGGTACGATGAGCTCATCGTTCTGGTTTGTATTACATAAGAATGGTTGTGTCCCGAGAGCATCGAGGGGTCGTTGGTGTGCTATGCCAAGAAGTTAATCCCGGGCCTCTCGCAGAGAAACCGGGCACCATCCTCTCACTTTGTTTCCATCGCAACAGAGGACGAGCAGAGGGAGCTCTTGGAGACGGTGGTGAGACACATGGCGGCGAGGAAGAGCAGCAACCCGACGACAACGACGAGTTAATTATAGGAAAATACTATTTATTTTATATTGTCGTTTATTATTAGTTTTTATTTAAAATTTTTATTATTTTATTAATATTATATATATTTCTTATTTTGATCATGAAGCTTACACTTCGACGCCTCGCTTCATAACAAGCTCAACGCCTCACTTTGCCTCAACGCATTTAACAACCTTGATGTAGACACATCAATTTTGATGAGGTCATTTCAAAATTCTGCTAGCTTAAACTTTTGGACTCTAAAAAGGCATCTTCCAGATTTTTGTCCAAAATATCAATTAAACTAGATGATCTTAGCTTTCCAATAAGCTAAAAATCAGGTCAGTACAATATCAAAGTAGAAAATTATGATGAAAACAATGTAACTTGTTTAATGAAAATCTTATTTTCAGGTAAGTTCCACTTAGAGTGCATTTTTAACATTAACACGATTGAATTTGGTTTTGCACTTAAAAGATGAATTAAAGTTGAAGAATGTTAGCTTTTCAACGCACCAAACGGTGTCTTAATCTAACATATGGATAGGAAGTTATGACAAAAACAAGTTACTCTACCATAATGGATCTTAAGTACGACCCAATTTAAGTGTAAAGATCTAAAATTCCATTATCCAATCCGTAAAAGACCTCTATAAACCCCATCCACACGTACCATTTGGATATAAACCACCCAAAATCCTATCCTTGTCTCCATACAACCCAAAAAAATAGAATACTTTTAAATCCTATCCTACCCAAAGTCCTATCTCAAGCATAACTCTTCTTGGATGAGTTTTTTCTTCAATATGGATAAGAAAGGATTTATTTGGGTTGAATTCAAGCCAAAAAAAAATTAGATTCATATCCCATGGAGAATTCTATAAATAGAGGCTCACCCCTATAGTTTGGTACATGCCTGAGTGCTCATCTTGTAGAAGAAGCCTACTCAAGCTCTGCCTGCACTCTTTTTTGAAGCTATTGAAGAACCCTCGTACCTATGCGAAAGTGTTGTCGAACCAAAAAGGAGCCTGAAAGAACTAAACAGACCCTCAAGTCCGAAAAAGGTACTTTCCAGATCCTTGGCTCATTTATCTTGATTTTATTTAATCTGCCAATCCATACTTATACACGTTTAATCTTTATTTGCATACCTGAATCCTCGGTTGTGTGATTCGAGCTACAAAAATCGAGAAACTTTCTAAGCTTTAGCTTTTCTTTGGGCAAAGGACGGTCAAGACTTGCAAACAGCGTCTCTACATCTTTCAAAAGGGATTTTTAGCGAAATCTAGGTAAGTCAATCCTTCCCCTCCACAAAAATTTTATCAACATAATCCTAAAAAAAAATAAAATCAATTTATTCATAGTGAACAAGGAAAGATGTGACCTCCTCCCCGCTTCAAGCTTGATAAAGTTCTGCTAACACAGTTGATACAACAATCTCATTATGATCCACTCCTGCATCCAATCATCTATTCCGAGTGCATAGGAAAAAAACACTATGGTCCAAGAAACAAAGTCCTCCACAAAATCACAACAATGGTAATAAGCAAGGACAGAAAAAGCTAAGCTAGAATAGAAAGTAATCATGGTCTTCCTTGACATGGTCCTCTTTCCTTACATCAAAGAGCTGTTCTGCTTTTGCTGGCTTACAACCAATAGCCCCAGCAACTACATCTCCGACAGGTATTGTATTGAACATATGTTTTCGCTACCAATATATTCAAAAGTATGTACTAATCAATCAAAGTAGTTTAGAACATGACCAAAATAAAATCACCCTTCCTGACGCATCCATGGGTCTCTCCTCCCAATCTGAAGCACATCATAAACGTGATCCAAGCTGCCCATATCCCTTGATCATGGCATTTAACACACGAAAACATTGTTCTTTCTTATGTGAAATCAGAACCAAAACTTCATAATTCACCCTCCTAAAGTGCACCAAGGAGTTGGTTTATTACAAGGACACATGCTGAATACCGTTTGTGACAATCACGGCACAGATTACTGACAATTATATAATCTTTGAGCATCTTTCAACAAAAGAATATTGGGTTTATGCAGCAATGACCTAATCTAAAAAACAAGAAAAGGTTATAACAGAAGAAGGAGCTTCAATTTAGCGCAGAAAACCTAAGAAATCAAGCGCACACCAAATAACAAATCATACAACACGGTGACCACATTAATTTCACAATCATTCAACTAAAAATAAACAAATAAAAAAGAAAGCAATATTGAAATTAACATCTAAGTCTACAGAATTCATAAAAATACAAGACTTTTCGTCAAATTAAGGAAGTTTACATCCTTCTTTATGATAAAAATTTGACAAAATGCCAAAAAACAATACCTTCATCCAAAAATTAGATAAGGAACACAGGAGCCGGGCATCTAAAAAAGTAACAGAAAATCAACAATCAAGACCATGGTGATGAAATGAGAGAGAGAGAGGTACCGTGCTGTGATTAAACTTGTATAGAGGGTACAGAAACGCTAGAGAGAGAGAGAGAGAGAGAGAGAGAGAGAGAAGCGTCGGCTTTCCAAGAGGAGACACGATGTCCCGAGAACAAATTCCAGGTAAGGATGCTAATGGGTCGGATATGTCGCTTCATCATTGATCTATTTGGAAAAGTGGGTTCGGTTTTGGGTCGGGACCCGAATAGGATATCAGGTGCAATCCCAGGTTCGGTTTTAATATGAGTCCTGGTGGTATTGGATCACATGAGTTTATTTTCTAGCCAAATCCGAATCGATACTATGTTGATTCCAAATCCAACCTAGATCCAGGTATATCTTATCTGGAACTTACAAAGTTACGATGTGGCATGATATGGTTTGGACCAGGTCAGAACTTGAACCTGTTTATATTCCTGTTCCCAGTTTTGGTTTTGGTTCTCTCCAACTTCCTAAATTGTAAGAACAAAAAATTTCAAGGTTTCTAAATTATCTTAGTTTGTGCATTGGTTTTAAGCCTCGAACGCTTGCATCTGGGTCTCGATTCTGACCTAAATTGACAGGATCCGATCCATATAACCAGATGGCTGGCTGTGGCACATAATTAATTTAGAACATATATAATTTGGCCATGACACATAGTCTTGCCATGTTACATCTTATGACATGTACAGACAACATTTTATTATTTTTAATAAATTTTAAACAGTTTAAACAATATTTCAATAAAAACTTTTATATATTAATCATAAAAAATGGTTTTTAAACAATTGAAAAAATCCGTGCCCATGTATCGTATTTTTAAAAAATGTGCAAACTTGGGTTTCTTAATTCTTACGTGTCTAGCCAAACACCCACAAAACGCAAGGGCAGAAATGGGTCCAATCTAATCTGATTTGGGTCGAGTTAGATTAACCCAATAGTGCTTCATTTCATGTTTATTGGAAATTAATAAAGTCTAAAGATCCTAGGCTGGTAAAACCTACTAGGGTTTGAGCTAACTCAAGTTCGGACTTGGGTTAATTTCTATTGGGCTAACTCATTATGGTTTGGGTTGAGACACGTTATATTAGGGGTGATCGGTTCCAGGATGGATGGTTCCTATCCTAGAACCCAAAACCATCCGATAGGGGCCGGTTTCGCAAATTGCGAACCGTGAACCACCCGCTCATTTCATGAATCCAACCAAGAACCGAACCACCGGTCCGGTTTGATTCCAATTGGATCCCGGTTACGGTCTTAATGCTTACCCAGTTTTCGGCAAAGAAGTTAGGTTTTACCTTTTTTGTAAATGGGACTATAACCATAACATCTAGAAACATCTTGAAATAGAACATTTTTTGTAAATAGAACCTCCTAAAATCATAACATATAAACCATAATATCTTGAAACTTCACAAAGATCAGGCCACAGGTACACAAAGGGCCTTGAGCGGGGGGGGGGGGGGGGGGGGCATCCTGAAATCTATTACCTTATCCTCAAAGTCACAAACAAACAAAAAATTCCACAGCAAAAAAGAAGAAGAGAAAAATCCACTGGAAATCTATGTGAGGCGAGTAAGAGAAGCACTAAGCTCAGTGACATGAAGCCATGGTATCTTGACGCCTCTGTTCAGTCTCTATTTGAAACTTCTTCCACCGCAATTTTGGCTTCTCAACGCCTCTGTTCAGCCTCCTCTTCATTCCCCTCTCTTCAGCAAGCAAGCAAGCAAATGACATAAATCAACTTGAAAGAAAAGACCGCTCCAAGATGTAAACCCCTGAAAACAAAACCACATTTAGTATAGATGATTACTCAACAGTAAACATCAATTTTGTATTAGAATTACTAGAAATGGGACTAAAATAATAAAATAAAAAATCTCACCACATATATTCCTTCCACTTCAACTTGCAAACTCTTACGTATTGTTAATCTCTGCATTAACATCATCCATATCTAATGCAAAGAAGCTATTAGATAAAACATTCACTTATTAAACATATGAAAAATACAAGATAATAAAAGATATGGACTTACCCAATTCAAACTTTTCCGCATTCTCAATGCACTCTTCAATAATGCACTCTTCAATAATACTCGGCTCAAGAACCATTCTCAACCAATCTTGAGTGCAAATCAAAGCTTCCACGACTCGAGGAGTTAAAGAACTTCGAAAGCTATCCAACACATGACCAGATGTACTAAAAGTTGACTCTGAAGCAACGGTAGTTACGGGAATAGACAAAATATCCGGAGCCATCAAAGATAGGATTTTGAACTTTTGGCCAACTGTTTTCCACCACATCAAAATGTCAAGGTCACGAGCTTCTTCATGTTCAGCTTTAAAATATCGATCGAGCTCAGTTAAGTCACCCTCAGACTCTTTTTTCTCCTCGTCAATAAAGATATCATACGACCTTTTCACACGGAAATTGAAATCTTTCTCTCAGTTACCCATATTGCAATTAGGATCGCCACTATTACCAATCACCGGTTCACCACCCAAAGTTTTGTCACAATAACTAAGAGAAGATTTCTCATAGAATTTAAACAAAAGCTCAAGGGTCAACTTCGTCTCATTAAACATCTCATCGACTTTAGCACTATCTTGATAAATGAGTCCATAACAATGCCTCACATACTTCAACTTTTTTCTAGGATCCAACACCACCGCAATCAACACCATCTTATTCATTTTTTCAAAACCCCCATAATATTTGTCAAACTTATCTTTCATTTTTGCACCCATAGCTTTCACTGTAGGATCCATAGCCTTCGGCACTGCTTTCAAATAATTATACAAAGAAGCTATCTCATCAAAATACTCAATAGAAGTGATATACAAACTCCCAGACATCCTCTTGGTGGCATCATCAAATGTTTCCAAGAAATTGGAAAGGATAATGGCATTTTCCCAATCAACACAAGTCGGAGTCTCAGAATTAAGCTCAGCAGAGAAAGAAATATCATCTTCATCCATCTTTTCAAAAGCTTTTCTTAGCTTTAATGTGGTGTCTAACATCAAGTAAGTGGAGTTCCACCTAGTGCTAACATCAAGACAAACTGAACCCTTATAAGTGGTCCTTGTACTCTCAATGTAACCTTGAAATGTTTTAGCACTTGTAGGGGAACTCCTCACATACCTAACCACATTTCGAATACGTGCAATAGAATCACGTACCTCAGCCAAGCCATCCTTCACAACCAAGTTTAATATATGAGCTATGCACCTCACGTGTAAGACTTCACCATCTAGGATCAATAGACTCTCTTTAGAAAATTGCCTTTTCAAATGATCAAGGGCAGTATCATTCGCACTAGCATTATCCATAGTAATTGTGGACACCTTTTTCTCGATACCCCACTCGTAGATGCATTTCTCAATCACTTTCCCAATATCCCTGCCCTTGTGACTAGAAATCACTACAAAATTTATGATCCTTTTGTGCAATTTCCAATGTTCATCAATATAATGTGCAGTTAGACACATGTAGTTCATATTCAATGGAACTCCATGTATCGGTTGTAAGTGCGATCCTAGACTTGAGCTTACGAAAGGAAGACTTCAATACTTTTTTTTCACAAAAATACAACTTCATGCAATCTCTAGCCATAGTAAATCGCGACAAATGCGTGAAGAGAGGTTGTAACTTATTGATGAAATTTCGAAATCCCATACGTTCAACCAGTGAAAAAGGTTGTTCATCGATTATAATCATCTGAACAAGCATTTTTCTACAACTCTCTTGATCAAACTTCCATGTGGTTAAGACACATCAAACTTCCTTGTGGTTAAGACACTAGAAGCACTGGTATTTCCCTTTGTCGCTTGAGTCCCACCTACTCTATGTGATGTAAACAATTTCTGCTTCTTGTCTACATTGGCGGGATTCTTTCTGCACTTTTTCACATGCTTCAACATATTTGAAGTACCATGATCAACATGGTATGAATATTGGATCCCACAATAATTGCATATCATCATAACTTTTCGGTTTGTCTTTTTTTCGCCTTCATGAAAATGAAGCCAAGCTAACGATTTTTGCTTACTAGGACAAGATTCAGATTCAGTTACCTTGTTCGTGTCGGCTGACTCAGCAAATCCTTCTCCATCTCCTGATTCCATTATTGGAGTCATCGCACTATTGCTATTCTCCATTTCTATTGACATGGTAACAGATCCTGAATGAAAAAATAAGAGCTTGGTATGGTCAGTAATAGAGGTGACCAATCTACATTTAAGATGCTACCCTCTTATCATTCTACTTTGCAGCCTTCTTTTTGTGGCTTTTGATATTGGATGTGATTAGTTGAGGTTTAGGCATTTTCCTCATATTCGTGGCTCTTTCAAATGTGTTGAAATGTGTTCTGCAGAAGCAAGGAAACAAGTCATGGATGCAACAGAGAGATTAGGCAACAGAGAGATTAGGTGGCAAGTATAGCCTCAATTTACATCCTCAATGTACCCATTTAATCGTCCAGATATCCTTTTATTTAACTCATTTCAGCTTTTAATTAGATTTTTTTTCATTCGATGACTAGATCAGTATTTATTAGGATACTTGATGGTGATGCATAGCTGTAGTGAACTTTCATGTACCCTTTGCTTTTTGTGGAGTTCATGACAGTTATCTTCATTGTTAGTCTTAATCTTGATGGTGGCTACAATTTTGGCATATGGAAGTTTGAGCATGCGTTGAAGCATGGACCCAAAAATGGTCTCTTCATCCCAAGCCCAAAGCAAGTCATCCGATCAAATACACAACAAAGCCAAAATCGAATGACAAAACAACCCAACGAACACAAAGTGACCTAGAAATCAAGAGCTAGCACGAAACAACCCATGAAACAACCCGACAAAAACCTTGATTCAAGTGAGGACTAACTACTAAAGCAAGCAGTGACGACTTACAGGAGAGAGAAGCGGCGTTGATGACTACAGGAGGGAGAGAGCCAAGGAGAGACCGAAAGCAAATCGAGACTAGAGGAGCGCCAAAGAGAGACTGCGATCAAGACCAAAGGAACGTTGCGGAGAGATCGGTCTCGAGATTGCGCCAATGCCGAGAAGAGGAGAAACTGAGATCATGACCACGCCGAGTAGAGACTGACATTGAGAATGCGCCGAAGAGAAAACAGATCATACGCCAAGGAGAATTAGCTGAGACTCAAGACTAGAGGAGGACTGAGAGAAGGAGGCTGCAACGAAGGTTGAGGAGTTGAGGGTAGGGTTTTTTCTTTTGGACTGAAGAGATGGGCCTTCGGGCAAATGAATTCATTTTCAAAAATATAAGTTCATATTATATATAGGACCGGTTCGGTTGAGTGGTTCTCACCCGAAACCGAAAACCAAACCGGTACCCGCTGGTTTTGAAAAATTAGAACAAAGAACCGAACCATACCCGCCGGTTACGATCCAAAATTAGCCGGTTAGGTACGGTCCGGTCCGGGTTGGTTGGATCGTGATTTTTTTGCTCACCCTATGTTATATACTTAGTCTTGATGTAGATTACTTAGTATCTTATCATCAATGAAACATACCATATAATCTGATGTAATTTTAGTATTTTATCCCCACACCACTTAGGTGGGGACATCTTAAACTGTGACATAACCCAAAATTTCAGTATATCAGTATCATCAAACCTACACCCAGCCCTATACCAACTTCATGAGTCAGGCAGATCGAGTAAACCCATTGGTCATTTGCTAAACCTGTGAAGGCAGGGACTATTTTGCAAATCTCTAATAAGGTGGGGAAAATTTTGGAAAAAAACCCTAATATAAAATACGAAAAAAGCAACATGCGACATGACACGTGTTGACACGACACGTGTCTTTGTCGGGTAATTTAACAAGAAAACTGTTTCTTTGCATTTTTTAAGTCTTTCTTCTCCCCTCTAAGAGGAAAACTGTTATTTGCATTTATTATGTGGCCCCCACCATATATTTCTCATGGAAATGTTTGTTAAAGAGGCCCCTCTCTCATATGAAACAAATGCTCCTAAAATGACATGGTAAAAAGGCACATGCAACATGAGAAATCCAAAAAGGATCCCATCCTTTAACATAGGTTGGGTTTCATCCTATGTCAATCCTAGCCGCCCAGCTGAAGCATTTGGACAGTTAGGATCAGTCTACATCCAGGTGAAAAATGTGGACCAATCGTAGCCATTGATGGGATGGTTAAAATTCAATGTAGGAGAACCCATCCTGTATCAAATGAGAAATCCAATGGTCCAAGCAGCCCCTTTTTATTCTTTCTTTGAACATGATAGACTATATGGGCACGTTTGGAAAGGAGAAAGATGGGAAAAATGATGTAAAATATAAAACTTTGTACAATTTTTTTTACCTTTCCAAACGAGAGACTTTTCTGATGAGAGAGTTTTTCTAAAAATTACACTTTTTGATAAGAAACATTATTCCATGGGGGTGGAGAAATATTTTTTACCAAGAGAAAATAAGAGAAAAAACTTTTTTTTGAAAAAGTTCTCATATAAAAAAACTCTCATGGCAAAAGTTTCTTTTCCTATTAGAATTTTTCTCTCTTCCAAAGTGCCCCATATGCAAAAAGGAGAAACCTGTCAACCCATATTTATACGATTTTGTTAGACCAACATTGGAAGTGCATTACACTATGTTTCAACTTTTGATTTTTTTTTTTTTTTAGGAGCAGCTAGTGCACGTCACCTTGTGTTAGACATTGCAGGTTCGAACCCCAATGGTATAGTTGTATAGCTGATAGAGGTCTGCCTAACCTCAACTTTCCTTTAAAAAAAATCAAATAAACTGCAACAACCGTACGTACGCCAGGCATAGCCAATCTTGGGAGTGGTTTCTCCATGTAAATATCAAAGAAAAAACTGCAACTTCACTTTTGCTTCAAGCCATGCAACTGTATCTCTTCCTTCCAAGATTGGCTGAGAAATTGGTCGGTAAGATGTTAAGAACTTTTTCTTTTTAAAGTGAAATGATGATGCCATCATTTTTTTCCCTAAAAAAAAGTTACCTCTTTTATTTATAAGCTTGAAAATGTGGAGTTTAACGAACATTCTATCGTAAGAAACATCAGAAACTTTCACTTTCACAACAAACCTATCTCCACCTTGCATAAGCAATCACAAATTTATTATAAAAAGAATCCAAGCCCTCGAGAGTTTTATGCTGCCAGGATACTATAGAGCTAGTGCGACTAGGTCTATGATCCTGGGTCGGTTTTTCCAAGTAAAAGTAAAAAAACAGTGCAGCTTGCTAGCTAGGATTGACTAAGCTCGTGCCAAACTTTTACACAGGCTTTTGATTTCTTTGTTTTCTGAAACATGTAAAGTAAAGAACGTGGGACAAAAACCTGAATCCTCACCAACGAGGGCCTCTGCTTGTCTGGTAGGAGCAGCTAGTGCATGTCACCTTGTGTTGGGATGTTGCAAGTTTGAATCCCAATGGCATAGTTGTATAACTGGTAGGTGTCAGACTAACCCCAACTTGGCTTTCAATAATAAAAAAAAAAAAACTTGAATCCTCTTCCACAAACAGATAAAAAAAAAATCACCACCTAACGTGTACTTTTTTTGCCTTCTATTTTCCTTTACAATGACAAAGCTAAAATAAATAAATAAATAAATTTTATATATATATATATATATATATATATATATATATATATATATCAAAGAATTGACATTCTCATTCAAGCTTGTACTTATATTCTTGCTACTCTCTCTCTCTAACACCCCGATCACCTTGAATTCATGGGTATTACTTTTCAAAAAAAAAATGTCTACCAAAAAATAACATAATTTTTTTTAAAAATAAACAATCATAATCTCATAACCAAAGTCGTATCAACTAAATCATCCAACTCAAAAGCATATATTTATATAAGGTTTCATAAAAAAAGATAGTAAAGTAAAAGTCTTTGTGCGACTCTCTTGCCATCTGCGAACACCTGACTCAGGTAGATCTTTTAGAACCTACAATTATAATTATTAAGAAGATAAGTGTATAACTCAGTAAGAAATAATTATAAATAATTTAAGACTCTTACTTACAACTATAATGGGCTCTAAGACCCTAGTCTTAGTTTAGTTTTTATCACATAACATACAAGTTTTTTTTTTTTAAATTCCTCCATTAACTTTCTCAAACTTACAAGTTAACATTCACTATACAAAAAATAGCTTACTATGACATAACAACTCATATAGAATACTCAAATTCTATGATGTTAACCAAACTATGAAGCACTCTGAGCTATCCTGACAGAAATCACTAGGTACTATAGTAAAAAAAGACCCACTGCTAAGAGAGTTAGACTGAGGAGATATATCTGCTCCTAAGGTTTATGGTTCATGCTACATCCTGACCTGCCTAGAGTCTCACTCACTGTATGCAAATAAATTTTATGCAACTCTTGCTTTCTGACGTAAACTACCTCAAGTTTATTTTCTTTTTATCTCAAGTAAGTTACTCATAATATACCTGGGGTTATGATATTCACAAATATTTAAGCACGAAGAAGATGTGTTTGTGCATCGATATAGTATCTTTACATCAATAAATCACCGGTGGTCCATGCTTATAGCGACTTTCATTCTCAGGTAGTCATTTTCATTTATCTCCTTTTTCGAGATTTATAGAGTTAATTCTAGCATGTTAAGATAACTCAAATCTTACAATAAATATAAATGAAAGAAGAGAATTAAGAAAAATACTCAAATACTCAGTTCTCATGCATATAGTTATATGTTCTCAAACTTAGTATATGTATTTTTGTTTAAAATACCACATTTCTTCAATCATTTCTAAAAATATATCACATGAAAAGTAAATATTATATTATCAAGTATGTATAATTTCATGCAACTATCTCATACATGCAAATAAAAACCTTGTTTAGTATTAACTAGACATGCTTATATCATCATTTACCTTGAATGCAAGCGCCGAATTCTAACATGTAGTGGAGTCTCTCACTGTAGTTGAGTTTGTACATAACACAAACACTCGTTTAATTACTAAATCACATTTCTTATATTTTATATAATTATCAAACTACCACTCTTAAGTGTGTTTTATCCAGCCTCGATTTTCATGTGTGTTCTGGTCATGAGACCAGAACAAGTAGATTCATCTCTATGTCCCGATTCCAATGAACTGAACCAAACTTTACCCGATTATGAGTTTGGGGTGAGAAGTTATGCATATTTTACTAATCTATATTTGGTCTTTTTATTGACTTATGGGTTTGACCTAACTCAGTTTAAGTGTGGACTGAGCCCAGTATAATTTTAGTCTAAACTAAACCTGAAGGGTTAAGTCCTAATCTTTCTTTCTTTAGTTAGGTATAAACTGAACCAACTCAGTTCAGTCTCTAACTGGATAAAAGACAGAGATCCAATTTTTGTCTTTCTCCCAAGGTAACAGATTGGATCCGGATCCAGTTTGGTATAATTGGACTAGGCCCTCTTTCCCTCGATCGAGCGGCGTCGGCAACTCCAGGTAGTTGCCAGCGATTGACCCTCGCCCTTTCTCTCTCGTATTTCCACAGTAGAGAGCGTTGGAGATAGAGGGTTCTCACCTTCTCTCTCTCAAAAAACGAAACAAAAGGGGGGAAGGGGTTTACCTGTTTGTGGCGGTGCCGCTCCCCTTTCTCCTTCTCTCCCTCTCAAGCTCTCTCTTTCACAGTTCTCTTTCTCTCTCTGAAAATTCTGAAACGATGGGGGTGGAGAGGGGTTGTGAGGTTCTTAAATAGAGCCGCGGACTCTCCCACAACTCGAAATCGTGGGAGGGGCTCTCACGATTCCTTCCTCTCCACGGTGATGAGGAACCGTTGCTGATCAGGAACGGTTTCCTCATATCCATCCTTCTCTTTCTTTTTGAGTTTTTTTTTTATTATTATTTTTACTGCTAACGTTTACTGCCCATTCATGCAGGTCTCTCTCTCTCTCTCTCTCTCTCTCTCTCTCTCTCTCTCTCTCTCTACAATGCAGCCAGTTGAGATCTATTAAGGAGCAAAAGGTAAAACTCAGGTTGACACCCCCGTGTGAGCCTAAGTTGTAGGCACCAAAAATGGGGTTTGCAAAACAGACTGGATATACAGGCTGGACCATACCATATATGAACCAAAATGCAACTAGCATTGGTGCAGGAGCAAGCACTATATTTATCCAGGTCTACAAGATCCAACCAGACCCATTTTTATTTTTTGAATATTGTCTTCTATTTTGGGTCTTGTAACGGGCATTGGATCTTTGTAACTAATCCAAACTTAATTTTGACAATTTATTAGATTAGATTGCTTTCTTAATTTGTGTCTATCAAAATAGAAAACATAGGCTTTTCAGGATTAGACTCTCCTCATCTATAAATAGGAGGAAGATCTAAAACATGCAAAATTTTAGTAATTATTTAAATAAATTTTTTTAAATAAATAGAATAATATGATATGGATTTGATCCAAATGAATTTTGAATATGAATAAGATCAAATAGATCCAGTAATTGGATTCAGTTAGAGCGAGTGAATTTGAATTCATGATGGATCTGAAATTCAATTAGAATTCAATTGGATCTCAATGAATCCAAATATGGCCGAATCTCAATCAAGATCCAAAAATATAATTAGAGAGTTCAGAAGATCTAAAGTATATTTTAGATCCAACTCGAATTTGATATCTGAATTTCAACCCGATTGTAATTGGATCCTGATGGATTCAAATATCTTGTGGTCCTTATTCGAGAACCGAAGAACAATTAACGAAGTTTCATAGGTGTGCAAGAAAAGTCAGAAGAATTCACTTGGAAAAGGTGAAGCTGTTTAGGGAAAAATGCCGAACAAGAGTTTATCTAAATTAATTCAGACAAAACTTGCAACAAAATGGAGTGTATCATAGTGGAGAGGCTTGTTACCTCTTGGGAATTTGACACAGGTTTAAATCTTACCATGCTCACAAACATGTTTTTTAGAAAAATATGTTCTCTTTTTGACAAAAATGCATAGAGGCTTAGACGCACATAAATAGCTTAAAAGATACACTAATTGCAATGAACTAGAACATAATGTAGTGGAGAGGTTCGTTGCCTTTGAGGGGACAAACCTTGTTTCAAAAACCCCCATTGTACATGGATTTTTGCATCTTTGCACTATGAGATATTTCAGTAAAAAAAAAAAAAGTTAAAACCCTAGCCCCCCCGCCCCTCACGTTTTATCTACTCCAAAAGCAAATGGTAACACGAGAAGTTATCACTTGCTTTTGCTAAAAGTTTTAAAATAGCAAAAATCTCTCTCATCCTCCATGATTTTAGGAGAAGCTTGCACCACAAGTATAGGGAAGGCACAACAAAAAGAAAGAAAACAATTTTGAAAGACCAAATGTGCATGAAGGAAGAAGAGCAACATCGTACATTTGGATTAGAGTTAGAAAAAAATGTGAATTGGTTGGACGGTTTCTAGTTTTTCAAAAAAAATTCAAAATGTCTAACCAAAAGAGATAAAATAGGGGAAGGTCTCTCATTATCAAAAATCGTGAAACACGATTTTGCTTTTCTCTCTCTCTCTCTCTCTCTCTCTCTCTCTCTCTCTCTCTCTCTCTCTCTAAACCCTCTCATAAACCCTCCAGAACCTCCATTAGTTTTTCTCACCCAACGAGAGACTTCAACCGGAAGTGAAGGGAGTACCGAGACAAACAACGTCAGTTCTTGTCACGACACGGTTCATTAAATCGAGGTAAGGGCATAACTTCTCTGTGTGTGTGCGCAGTGCCGTGAGGAACATGTCTGCATTTGGCCATGCGAATATATGTACTATGATACATATATTTCAGTAAGTAGCCATGAAAATAAATGAATCTACATATTTCAACATATGTAATTCTAAATTCACGTATTCACGTGAATCTTAGCGTTTATGTGTTTTTCCTTCTGAAATGTGCCAATACCAAAAATGTTGATTATTGATATGCGTAAAGTACTATTAATCACGAGAAGTTACACATGCATACCGTGATATGAAATGATCTAGTTTATAGGTAATTGTTGTATCATATTACTGCACATTTGGAAGTATTGATTTACCCACTAGATCTGCACACATCACTTTGATATGATCCAAATATCATTCCAACATATGGATGGAACCTATGTTTCTTGCATTACATTTTTTTTCTATATAAAATATCTCTGCTCATTCATCGGTACACAACTAATCTAGCACATGAACAAATCATGTACCTAGTTGTGTGTTACGTTCATAGCTAAATGGAACCTGTGGGATTTCCTCATTTGCACACAATTGAATTACTTAATCTGTACACATCACTTTGAGATCACCTGTTCCAGCATATAGACGACAGGTATTTGCCGCATCACGTTTTAGTCATATGAAGCATGGATGATCACGTGAGGCTCAATATTACATTGAAAGAATATAATCTAGCATAAGGATGATTTATATATGAATATGCACCATAGTTTAGACACATATAAGAGCTGATGTTAGTTACTTGTTCGATTCCACACTTAGTGAATCATTTTCCTAATTTGGCATTAAGATTTGATATGTATGCACTAAATTACTTGACTAATTCTGCATTTTTTATCTAGATCGTATACCTCTTGTTTTTGCATCACATATTTATAATCATGTAAGTTGTTGGTACATTACCATTCTCGCATATGCATGCATAAGTCCTATTTATATAAATTAAATTGAAGTGGGGGAATGGATCGGGGTCAGACTGATCCCGGTTCGTGTTTCCCTTGTTCTGCAAAATGGATGATCAGATTTGACCATGGTAAGTGGTTTGTTCCAGCCTGACATCGACTGACTAGAATCCAGCGGTAGCAGGCATAGCCAGGGATGCATCACCCTACTGATGCCGCGGTTGTTGTTAGCCTGATAGTACAACAGACTGAGTCCGTCCGACTCCAACTTGTAGTTGCGATGAGCGTGTGGCCAACAACCATTGTGCCTAGCAGGGCACCTTGTGCCCTGCTGAGTATAGTCGGCTGGGGTCACAATGACCTCAATCGTGGCATCTTATACATGGTGTGGGGTCACCACTCCGTTTGTCTGGCAGCAAAAGTTATTGCACGTCACCCTGTGTTGGGACATTGCAAGTTCAAGATCCAAACGATGTTGAAACTGTTAATATTCATTTCAGGTGGTCGACATAATACTCAAATCCATACGGGTGTCGATAGGACCGGAGGTGGTCCGCTGCAGCCCGATCGATTTATATAGGTATGTGTAAAGTACATACATATACATAAACCACTTATTTGAAGCAGAAGGTTATGTAAAAAAATGGGTAATATATTTGAAACTGATGCTTATTACACGTGGGGATATTGCAAGATTTGATACTCAAGTTATGGATGTAACCTCATATGCGGTGGTTGCCAGAGTTGGAGATCTGGTCAAACGATATAAGAATGGTTATTTTATTGTTCTTCCCAACATGCTATTTGAAATGAGTGTACATGTGTGTGTGTTTGCAAAACAATACAAATGTTGTTATATACCTATGAAAAAAGTGTTATACTGTTATTGAGCTTTGAGAAAGAATGAAATATCATTTATGTTGTTCATTTCATTTATAATATTGTATGCATCATCCTAATTTGCATGAGAATGTTACGATCTTGTGTCGGTGTATGTTGTCGCAAATGCAAATTTTTAATCGCATGCACATGAACAAAATGTTATGCTATTACTAAGCTTTGTGAAAGAATGAGATATCAATAATGCTATTTGTTTCACATGTAAATTTGATATGTAATTCGCGTATGAATGTCATGACCATGTTCAGAGGATAAACTGCCTATTGTTAAATACATGTATTTGATATTTACATAGTATGAAAATTTCAGGGTCATGAGTATACTAAAGTGCGAAACCAAGCATGTGGTTTCACAGAACCTTTGTAGTGTCACCCGAGCACTTATGAGATTTCTACGTGTGACATGATATACATGTGTTATGATGCAATGATGTAATACATGTACCTATGTGTTTTACCCATAACTAAGCATGCGATCAAAAAAGACCAATGGGGTACGATATGTACACCCAGACTTATAAAATTGAATATTTCATGCACATGTGCTCGGCTCATATATGAGCCTATGATTCTGAGAATTGTTGTTGGTGCGTAATGTGCATATACTTGATCACCTCGAGTGTGGGTTTGGGATTTTAAAAATTTCTTATGGTGCATTGACTCACACAAAAGAAATAAACAAGACTTAATATATGCACATATAACTTAACTGCGGGATTCTGGGTATACCTGGAAGACGATATATATTATCGATTTTCTGAAATTTTGGGTATACCTGAAAACGGTATATGTTACCGATTTCTCAGGGTTCTGGGTATACCTGAAAGATGGTGTATGTTACTGGACCTATGGTCTACCTTGAAGAGAGTAGATGGTACAAGCTTCGTGGGACAGTTATGTTTTTGTGAGAAATAATTGTCTCACCCGGTCCCCAGTCCTCGAAGTTGGGGGGCTAGGATTACCAATACGTCTTAGGTGGTAGATCCAAGTCTTCTGCAGAAGTTTAAAATGTGTATCCTATTTCTAGTTCTAGCCATTAGGGAGTACTCTCTCGATCGCAAACTGTTCTCTTTGGGCCTCCGTACTGCTAGTCACACGGGGTATTAATTAGAAAAGCATAACAAACCCCATGTGGTCTCGGTCCACTACGATGTCGAATGCCTGTGCATACACATAGGGTAATTAACAAGAGAAACATAAAGTCAATGCATTTTTTAATGTCTTTAAGTAGTCAGTCTACTTTTATATATCTTTAAGCACATACAATGCTTGATGTTACAAATATAATTCATTCATGTGATGTGTAGCTTAGTAATATTTTTCTTTATATTCAAATTGTTATAACATTCATTCATATGATGCGTCACTCATTAATGTTTTCATTTATGTACTAAACAATGAGTTATTTTGTATTGGGTGAATCTCATGGAACTTACATGAATTTTATCATTTCTATATCATTATTTGAATATGTTGCATATATACTTGTACACATGACACTGAGCACATTCATATTGATATTATGTTTCTTACTCAGACGGGGAGTAGTCTGACCCCATTTGAATTATTATTTTACAGAAAACAAATAAAGATATCGGGGCAATTGTGGTCGTCGTTGCGGGCAGTGCCATGAGACCATATCTTCTGTGGATGTCCTGAGGAACTCTAACTTTAAATTCATTAATTGTATTATTTATGACTTGTAATATTTTTCATGCAAGGCTTTAATTCGCCTAATGATATTGAGTTTGTGTTATCACCTGTAACCTGCCCAAATTATTTGATCAAGAAATTAATAAAATATTTTCGCTGTGGTTTAAAAAAAAATTATTTCAAAATTTTTGAATTAAATATTTGGGGTGTTACAGCTATGGTATCAAAGCAGGAAAATAATATATGGTTCATAGCCTTCTAGCGACCCTGCAAGAGCTTTGTAAGTATATAGTATTTGAATTAAGTTTTTATTGCTTAAATAAATTGATTTGTTGTATGAATATCGAAAACCTAGATATATTGCTAGAAACACTATTAAATTTACGTTGTGGTCAAGTTAGATCGAGAAACTTATGATTGTTTGTTTGCTCGACTAGATGGCTTGAAAAGCTAGGTGTGACGATCGCTTGGATTCACTGAATAACTTATCTAGGGTTGTATCACGACAAACATCCACAATACAAGTCTTAGGGAATGAATTGCAACAATTGTTGCACAGAAATGTCCATACAAAAAGGTTTAGCAATCAAAGGAGGATGTATAAAAAGGCCTTTAGTGGAAAAAGTTTCATACTAGTTGGACAAAAATAAAAGTGTCGGAGAGGCTACCAGAACAGCCAATAATAAAGGAAAGTGCAACACTCAAACATCCAACACACGTCTCGATGATGCAATAAGGATCATCCCCTAGAAGTTGGCCTTCTCTATGCAGGCAAGTGTTTCAAATGTGGACAACCAGGGCATGTAGCAAAGTTTTGTCTGAAGTACTATTATAGGGGACAAGTATACCCTCAAAGCACGAGTGCCTATTTTTACTATAACAAGATGGGTCACTTCATTCGTGAGTGTCATAGGAAGAAGGCCGATTCTAAGAAACAGATCATGGTGAATAACCCCACCACTAAAGCCTTGAACTCTGTGGTTTCACATGTTGCGCAGATAAGGGACAAACTTCTCTTGAATCACACAACAATAGAGGTGAAGATGCTCTGCCAAAGCCGAGGCGCACGGGCAATAGGAGGGAGTACTTAAAGCAATTCACCAGTTACCCAAATAAAATAGGTCTGAATGCATTGGAGGCCAAAGAAGACAAACAACTGGCTGAAAGTGGACAACCAGAGAAGGTCTGCTCCACTAGTAGTGGCAGGAGCAATCACAATGCCAAGTCAAGATTAATGACGAAGAATTTTCAAATAGCAAACTAGAATGAATAAATAATCTAAGAATTTTGCTATTTATGTTCTTTGGGAATTAAAGATGAATATTTTGGATTTGAATCTCGATCGAATAATTATAAGTCTTAGCACTTAGATTTGACTAATTTAAATTCTTATAATCATATGCATAGATATCTAAGTTTTGTCAAATTTAGATTCACTCATTCAACAATGAATTCTGAAACCAACACCAAACTTTAGTTAAATCCTATCAGTAATACAGAATCTGACGAATCAAGATTACATATGCGATAATATTGAACCTAATTGATATCCTTAGGTCATATTTAACATCCTATTAAATAAATTTTGAGAAGGATTTTAGATATCCTGAATAGGACTATATGCACTCTAAACAAGATATGAGATTTAAAGTTCAATTTGGTTGCAATTACTAGTTAGTATAACATATATAGTATGATGCCCTAGTCTAAATGTTTAGTCCATGAATTGAATTTTGAAGACAAAATTCCTTTTTTTAGGGGGGAGAAAATGTAAACCCCAAGAATTTTTGATATTTTTGTGAGAATATTATTCATTAAAAAGAGACAAGTTTCTCTTATCGTAGTGTTACAACTAATGATAAATAAATATAGAGCGAATAAAGTAGGATTTTGACTCTTAATATTGCCCGAAAAGATTTTTATAAAAAGAATATATGAGAAAAAATTGGGAACTAGAATGCGGGAGAGATACCCCAATCTATTTGTTTAGTCCTTGTAATGAATTTGGATGACGAAATTCCTTTTAAGGGGAAAATGATGTAAAACCTGCAAAATTTTGGTAATTATTAAAATAAATTTCTTCAAAATAAATACAATAATATGATATGGATTTGATCCAAATGGATCTTGAATCCGAATAAGATCAAATGGATCTAGGGATGGTAGTGGACCGGAGGAAAGCAGGCCCCCACCCTGCCTCGCCCCGTTTGGACCGGGGATAAAGAGTATGAAATGGGGATGGAGGCGGGGACGAAGGTTAAAATCCATCCCCGTTCGGGGATGGAGGCGGGGAGGGACGTACCCTTTTCCCCACCCTGACCCGTCCCCGCCACGATCCCCGCCCCGCCCTACCCCGCTTCATCCCTGTTTGAACCGGGGATGGAGGACATGAAACGGGGGTAAAGGCGGGGGTGGAGGTTAAAATCCATCCCCGCAGGGGATGGAGGCGGGGATGGAGGTTCTAATCTTGAGGCGGGGATGGGGTGGAGACCTTGTCCCCCGCCCCGTCCCACTGTCATTCCTAAATGGATCCCGTAATTGGATTCGGTAAGGGCGAGTTGATTCGGATCCTTGATGGATCTGAAATCCAATTAGAATTCAATTGGATCTCAATGGATCCAAATATGGTCGAATCTCAATCAATATCCAAAAATCTAGTTAGAGAGTTCAAAAATCTAAAGTATAGATCTAACTCAAATTTGAGATCCGAATTTCAAAGCGATTGCAATTGGATTTTGGTGGATCCAAATATCTTGTGGTCCCTATTCGAGAACCGAAGAACAATTAACAAAGTTTTGTAGGTGTGTAAGAAAAGTCGGAAGAATCCACTTGGGAAAGGCAAAGCCGTTTAGGAAAAAATGCCGAACAAGAGTTTATCTAAATTAATTCAGACAAAACTTGCAATGAAATAGAGTGTAGTGTAGTGGAGAGGCTTGTTGATTTGACACAGGATCAAATCCTACTATGCTCATATACACATTTTTTGAGAAAAACATGTTCTCTTTTTTACAAAAACACATAGAGGCTTAGACGCACATAAATAGTTTAAAAGATACACTAATAGAAATGAAACAGAACATAGTGCAGTGGAGAGGTTTGTTGCCTCTATGTGGATAGACCCTGCTTCAAAACCCCCCATTGCATATGGATTTTTGCAACTTTGCACTACGAGATATTTTTGCAAAAAAACAAAACAAAACAAAACAAAACGTTAAAACCCTAGCCCCCCCCCCCCCTCATTTTATCTACTCCAAAAGCAAATGGTAACATGAGAAATTACCACTTGCTTTTGCTAAAAGTTTTAAAATAGCAAAAATCTCTCTCATCCTCCATGATTTTAGGAGGAGCTTGCACCACAAGTATAGAGATGGCACAACAAAAAGAAAGAAAACAGTTTTGAAAGACCAAATGTGCATGAAGTAAGAAGGGCAACATCGTACAGTTGGATTAGAGTTAGAAAAAAAATGTGAATTGGTTAGACGGTTTCTAGTTTTTCAAAAAAAGGTTCGAAATGTCTAACCAAAAGCGATAAAATAGGGGGAGGTCTCTCATTATAAAAAATTGTGAAACACGATTTTGCTTCTCTCTCTCTCATAAACCTTTCAGAACCTCCATTAGTTTTTCTCACCCAACGAGAGACTCCAACCTGAAGTGAAGGGAGCACCGAGACAAACAACGCCAGTTCTTGTCAGGGCACGGTTTATTAAATCGAGGTAAGGGCATAACTTCTCTATGTGTGTGCGCAGTGCCGTGAGGCACATGTATGCATTTGGCCATACGAATATATGTACTATGATACATATATTTCAGTAAGTAGCCATGAAAATAAATGAATCTACATATTTCTACCGATGTAATTCTAAATTCACGTATTCACGTGAATCTTAGCGTTTATGTGTTTTTCCTTCTGAAACGTGTACCAAAAATGCTGATTATTGATATGCGTAAAGTACTATTAATCATGTGAAGTCACACACACCTACCGTGAGATGAGATGATCCAGTTCATAGGTAATTGTTGTATCATATTACTGCACATATGGAAGTATTGATTTACCCACTGGATCTGCACACATCACTTTGATATGAACCAAATATCATTTCGACATATGGATGGAACCTATGTTTCCTGCATTACGTTTTTTTTTTTCTATATAAAATATCTTTGCTCATTCATCGGTACACAACTAATCCAGCACATGAACGAATCATGTACCTAGACGTGTGTTACATTCATAGCTAAATGGAACCTGTGTGATTTCCTTATTTGCACAGAATAGAATTACTTAATCTATACACATCACTTTGAGATCACTTGTTCCAGCATATAGACGACAGGTATTTGCCGCATCACGTTTTAGTCATATGAAGCATGGATGGTTGCATGAGACTCAATATTACATTGGAAGAATATAATCCAGCATAAGGATGATTTATATATGGATCTGCACCATAGTTTAGACACATATAAGAGCTGGTGTTAGTTACTTGTTTGATTCCACACTTAGTGAATCATTTACCTAGTTTGGCATTAAGATTTGTTATGTATGGACGAAATTAGTTGAGTAATTCTACATTTTTATCTATACCTCTTGTTTTTGGATCACATATTTATAATCATGTAAGCTATTGGTACATTATCATTCTCGCATATGCATGCATAAGTCCTGTTTATATAAATTAAATTGAAGTGGGGAATGGATCGGGGTCGGCTCGATCCCAGTTCGTATTTCACTTATTATGCAAAATGGATGATCAGGTTTGACCATGGTAAGTGGTCTGTTCCAGCCTGACATCAGCTGACTGGAATCCAGCGGCAGCGAGCATAGCCAGGGATGTGGCACCCGACTGATGCCGCGGTTGTTGTCAACCTGATAGTACAGCAGACTGGGTCCGTCCAACTCCAACCTGCAGTTGCGATGTACGTTTGGAGCGGGGATGGAGGATACGAAACTGGTTATAGACCCTGGATGGAGGTGTGTCAAAATCCGTGCAGGGAAGAACTTACTCTTTCTCTTGCCCCGTCCCCAATCCTCATTAATGAAATTACTAATATACCCTTATTTTTATTATAAAATGACATTTAAATTATATATATATATATATATATATATATATATATATATATATATATATATATATATATATATATATATATAAACCTTAAGTTCCTACTTCCTAACCTTAAAAATGGGTTCTCTCCTCTCTCCTTCCTTTCCAGGAGGAAACGAGGATCCGTCTGAACCCACCCTCCATTAGGAGCTGGCGGGATGGAGGAGGCCCTAAATATTTTTTCATTGTACATAAAAATTCTATTATTTATTAAAAGGGTTGCTGCCATTTCTTGATTGCAAGGAAGCCTCCGATGCAACTAACCTTGGGGACCTGTTGCCCTATGCTGGAGTGTCTAGGCATAGGAAGAGAAGAATTCACTATGACCATTGCCGCCACCATTGATAGCAACTTTATCGTTGTGGGAACCGAATGCAGAAGTGAAGGCATGAATGCTATTCTTTCTTTACTGCTGCACTTGTTTTACAGCAAAATAGATCTGCAGTGAAGCTTACGCTTGAGAATTAGGTTGTATGGGCCGATACTACACGGTGAGGCCCATGACTAGAGCAGACTAGTGTCACTGCTGGAGCTTGATGTAAAAGAGATTATCTTCTGTCAACTTGCTACCCAACTTTTTATTGCGGTAAAGTTCACCACCAAGCAGCCTCATGTCCTGATGCTGCTGGCCACATAATATCAGCTTCATCAATGATAGCAAGTCGATTGATAAGCCTTACTATAGAAGCACTCATGCTGCTACAGTAAAATTGTGGCAGAAATTCGGCATGCGGCATTCTGCAGTAAGGCATCCTGGGTCGAGATCCAAGAGAGTAGTATTCGACAAATCTGCAATTGGTGCTTTGCAAGGTTACATCACCACCACTAAGCATGGCATTTCGGAGCTTCTGTAGACTCATCAAGCTCTACCATTACAGTTGCACCCTTGGATTCATGGCTGTTATAACAGTCACACACATGTATTACCTATGACAATATTTTCCATACCTTAACACCAAGTTGGTGTGTCCACCATGGGAAGATAAGAAAGATTTGGGACCCAGAAGGGCCAATGTTTTGCAACAAAAAGTATAAATAAAAATGAAGAAAAAAGTAAATTAGAAAATACTGAACAATAACATATACAGAACATATTGTAACTCTTGTGGCACCAGTACATCAATGCCTCAACAACAATCAGATTATAGGGATACAAGAATCAACACATGGCTGCAGTTATTAAGTTAAGAGCCTCAGTTCTACGGTTGAATATGCATTAAAATTCAATGGTATCAGCTTTAACACTACATTTTGTTTTAAATTGTTTTTTATTGCTTAGGAATTAGATATAGGATTCTTTTGGAATTTAAAACAGTTGTCGATGTTCCATGTCACATAAAACTTCTAATATGTTACAGTTTATTATGGCAACCCCATAAAATTGGGAATATGTAAATATTCATAAAAGGATTAAATCTTATTTGCCTTTCACCCAATTGGTTTGAGTCCTTGTCAGTTCAGTTCAGGTTTCTGGTTCAGTTCGGTTTTGCTGCATGTTTTATAAAGAACCAATGGATTCGAGTATTAAAAAGAAAAAGGAAAGTTTACTACAAACTGCTGAGGTCATAGATTTTCAAACCCAAGACCCAACCCATTTTCTAAACAGGTCTAGGTTTCGGATACAGACTTGATCGATGGGTCTAATTTTGGATCCTCAGATCAGTGGGAGTTACCCGACCAAGTTACCCTCCTCGAAAACTGACTAGACAAGTGTTTAGTATATCTTCATATTTTTGCAGTCCTTTCCGTTAATTTTCTTTGAATTTTAGTACAAGATACCAAGGTTTTCCTGTATTCCAATTTTATCAAACGATTTTCCCTTACTGAGTAAACTGTGAGAATGAGATTATCCTGAAAGATTAAGCATATTCAGATCCTGCCAAGTTAATAAACCAGGGTTTAGCCGTTCCAGCTGACCTGCAAAGGATCCTTCTTTTGTGTGGAGAATGAACTCTCAGCAGGACCTGTCCTAGAAATTCTTCATGGTATTTCTGTGCAGCTTGGTTTCCCAGGTGCTATTTCTTCGTATCCTGTCTCATTTTGGGGTAGTTTTGATTCTTTTGCTGTTGTCCATAAAGAACATCAGCGTAGTCGGACAGTATGCTCAGTAAAAAATAAAACCATGATGTATATTCAGGAGGTTCTAACCCGGTTTATACTTGCCAAAAGGAAACCTAATAGAAAACAGGAAAGCCAAAAAAATATATATAAAAAACTGCAACATGATAATTCTAGAATTAAAAGTTACCAGTTTTACAAAATTCTGTCAATGTTCTGCAGTAGCAGGCAAACTAACTTTGCCAAATCACAAACGCTATCATGTTTAAAAAACTGCTTCTTGAAAAACTAAGAGAGCAAGAAGTTCCCATCATGATAAACTGATCTCAGTAAGATATGGTACCGCAATCTCAATTCCCTTCCTCCTACGATGTGGGGAAACATTAGCCTGGCAAAACTCTCCATACTACGAGATACTCTAGGCATGACGGATATGGTAGTTAAGCACTGGAGCTAAGAGCCAGCTCGATTTCCTCCAACGACCGCCCCTTGGTCTCAACCACATTGCCGGCAATATACAGAGCAGCGAGCAAACATGCTGAAGCAAATCCCAAATACACGCTACTGATTCCATACTTGTTAACTACGCTTAAGAAATAGAGACCAATCACAAAGTTTGAAACCTGCAAAAGATAGAAAAATCGTATCAAGGTTTCTGTTCTTTAGTGTAGATTGCCAGAAGATGCATAGCATGTCACCCCTTGTTTCAGAAAATGACAAACACCCAGTGTTGCTATTGATTCCATTTGCTTATAGGTGTAGTCCCCAGATCAGTTAGAACTGAAGATTTTATAGGCATATGATCAAGAAATTTTCATGAAACCATCATGTGACAGCTTGAAACAACAAGGATTCTGGAAACAGGAATTTGTTTTAGCATCAGCACAAATTTTTGCTACAATGAAAATAATATAAAGTCAATAAATTCAACAAAAGACCATCAGGCTTTTTTTTTTTGACGAACAGGTAATATTAGAAAACATTTGTGGTATCCCAAATGCATAACTATTGCTTTTCAAAAGAGGGTTTTCACTTCTAGATATGACCATGTTTTCCACGTCATCAAAGTTTGTGCTTTCTCCTGTACGAAGGGCAAGGACATTTTCTTATTGTAAGCAGTGTTTCCATGAATATTCTTAATTTGAAGGATGCATATCCTATAATAAATCTTTATTATTTTCCAAAGAGAAGGCCTTGCCCTCGGTGCAAAGAAACTGTGCAGCAGTTTAGCAATTTCAAATCTGTCTTTAATCTGCATAAATTCACATACTTTCAATCATGAAAATAAGTTGCAGACATTCCTTTGTCCTAGATTACTTTTCTTTCACCAAATATAGATTTCTTAAAATTGAGGAAAATCTTCAGTTAGAGATAAGGGATGTTGGAAGTTACAAGAACATAAACCATTTAAGAATCACTGAAATGGGTCTCTTACCCAGTGTGTTGCCATCGACAATGCAACTGCCTTGGCTCGAATTCTTGATGCAAATATCTCTGGAAGAAGAAGAGCGGGCACAGGTCCAGCACCCAATGAAAATGATAACACGTACCTGTTATATAAAGAAAAGACAATTTAGAATCTCAATAAAATGAGAAAAGAAAAGGTCAATGCATTGAAAAGAAACACTAGTAATGAAAAAGTAATACTTACAATACTGTGCCAAGAACAGCAAGGCTGCCAGAATAAGGAGCAAGCGCCTTCCATGTGAAGGACACGGAGAGCAGCAACATTGAAGCAGCCTAAAAAGTTTTTCAGCAAAATAACAATCCGCCCCATCAATTAAAAAGGAAACAGGCTCAATATCTCACAAATCAAACACCTAATGAGAAAAACAAACTTCAGCTAAAGTCATACAAGCAATCATCTTGGCACCCACACAAAGAAAACGACACAGTTTCATGAAAAATTTGTCAAAAAATAATAAAGGATGCCCATATTCCCCTGACATGAGTAATGCATTTGCACAAAATGCGAGCTGTTGAAACTTTTGATTTTGGTCTCCAGGATGACACCTATGTGCAACATAGAGGAACCAGTACGCAGTATTAGGGAACAAGTACTGCGTTCAACTATACTCCATGACATGCAATCAGGCCACCATAATAGACAGTCTCAAACTAGCAAACTGCCAGCTGTTAAGGGTTGCCGATGTCGGCTGGCAGGAGTATCTTGGTCGTTCAAGTTACAATGTTATCAAGTAAAAAAGAGAAGAATAGAGAGGAGAAAGGTAAGAGAGAACTTTGGAGCAAATCATACTTCCAGCCAAAAGAGGAGTCATCTCCTTGATTAAGTGTAAATATCAACAGCCTATCTTTAAAATTACATGAACTCTTATTTACAGTCTATAAATGCCTCTAGTGCACTTGGCTTGTGCAGTGTGCATGTCACAAAGGCAAGCGCGGTGCGCACACAAGGTGTGTGGCACCCACGGCATAGATGCACACACGTGGCACATACAAAGCGTGCAACACCCACAGCACAACGCCTGTGCAATGCACACAGACTGCATGTCACGCGCAGGGCAGGGAACACTGAAAGCGGCAATATGCAGCACATTGTGGAGTGAGGCAGCAATGTGAGCGGAAGCGGTGCCAAGAACAGCAAGGCAGCAACAAGCGACGGCAGCTGACAGCGAAGCTTTGCACAGCAGTGCATCGGCGAGGCATGCATACGGCATCGGGCTATGGGACCAAACGCATGCGGTGTGCCAATATTGTAATTATCGTATCAGAACCTGTATCGGAAGGGCGGGTGATAGGGGTGCATGTTACCGTATCGTATCGTATCATATCGTAAGATATGGAAAAAATCCTATTTTAAAAATTACAAAAAATACAAAACACAAAAAATAATAAATAATGAATAAAATCATATAATAAAATAGAAAAAAATCAAATTTAAGCATTATGAACAATTAAATATACATGTACTATTATAACATATGAAAAGAGAGCAAAACAAATTAACAACTAACAAAAACAAAAGGTTTACTATTAAAGAGTCACATTAGATAACAAACAAAAGAAAAAGATTTTGAGTAAACAAATTATACAATCATAAAAAAAGATTTAAAATAACTGAATATTGCATTGTAGTGTATTAAACATTCAAGGGTATATTGTATCGCATGGATGAGCGATATTGTGACATGCAAGAAGGTTTTTTAAGAGCTTCAAAAATCAACGGCTCACAATGCACTAAAATTTTATGACTCAAAAAATTATTTTTTTAGACTGAAATAACATGATCCAAGGTTTGATCCTTAGCAAACAATCTATGCTGAACACATCCTATTGAGAATGAAGTCTAACGGGTCTGGTTCTAGACCCAAATGTTTTCTTTATATGATATTTACAGGTTGATGTTATTGGATCTGGGTCGACAAACCCAATCCAGTTTGTACCTTATATAACTCTAAATATAGGGCACGATATCTCATAAGAGAAGAGGAAGCCCTAACTCGAACGACCTAGAGTCTTTTGGGTTCTCGGTTGCCAGAAACCCCAAATATGTGAGTTGGTGGTTTCGGCAGCTACAAAATCCGACCTTGGGGGGGTGGGGGGTTTCGGATGTCTATTAAAAAGAAAGAAAAAAAAAGGGTGTTCGAATTGTCTGATAGGGGCATAGGCCCTGAGCTCGTGTCCACATGGAATTCCCTGCCTTTATTTTCCTGAAAAGCTCATTATTCTCATACAAACTGGGTGTTAGCCGATTTGCTCTGTTAGATTTTCTTTTAAGTTGCATCTGTTCTTCATATTGCTAGACATGCATGTCCATATGTTAGGCCATTTAGACGATTTCCTGAAAGATCAGTTTTTAATTTCTTATTAAGTTTAAATCATTACAAGGAATCCGGTTTTTTTTTAGTTACACGTTGTAGCTTCAGTAGTTACCCTGACTTAGTGGCTCCAAAATCCATCTGTTTATCAGGGTGATGGGTAGGTGTTGCTGCCCCATTAGTGGTAGGTGGATGTGTGCCTTCGAAGATTCTTGCAGTATATGATAGCTCACTCTTAACTGATGTTTGGTGGTTATGATCTCTTTTGCTGATTGTCGTTTGTGGGTGAATACGTTGTTAATAATGCTGTAAATTCCTTTCTTTTTGTTCTATGCATATCATGGGTACGGGTTGTCCACTTACGGCAGGTACCTGAGCTAGTAACCACATGGGATTTCCCTGCCTGGTCGTTTCTCAGGGATCTCGCCTCATAGACTTGACTGATTATTTTCTGCTAAACTGGTCGTGAGTTGAGCAGATCTGTACTGTGAATTGTTTCTGCTATGCACACTATACCGGTTTATGCTGATCATCCATGCCTGTAGTTAAATTTTGTTCAAGGTTAAGCTTCAGCATGATAACTGTTATCTTCACTAGTTGACAGTAGGATTGCTTTACACACTGAACTGAGCACCATTGATGAAAATTAGAAATCTTGACAGTATCCATACAGTTCCTGGAAAGTCTTGATGTATATGTTAGTTATGGTTTCATACCTACATTGAATGGTATAATCGAGTCTTACTTTTGTAAATTAACTTGACTTCGTGGTTTGTGTAGAATGGCACCCGTTTCTTTTTATATTCCTAAACATATGTTACATAATGGGTAATCCACTGACAGGTCCAACCACTGTAGCTGGACTGTGTCCTTAATTATTCTAAAACTTTCTGCACCTGTTGGAGGAACATGTGAAGACTTATTTCTTGCACATGTTGGGTTCAAAATTGGCAAGCTCTAGATAGGCTGTGTAGGTTATTTCTGTAGTACTTCATTAGTTGTTTGTGTATATGTACCATGCTCAATCATCTTAAAGGGACTCTACATATTATATTAGAACCTAACACAAAATGGATTGAATGAACTACAACTAGTGTCGTTTGAAAAACCTTGCCTAATGGGCAATATGGGTTGAATACCCGATGCGGGTACTTGGATTGTTAGCTTGTGTACTATGGCAATAAAACTAATGAAAAACTTAATATTAAATGTTGAGTGTCCGACTGGTTTAAAGGTACCGGGGCTTGTGTGCTTGACTGGTTTAAAGGTACCAGAGCACTCTGAATGGGTTTGTGCAATCAATATGAAAAGAGAAATTGGGATGTATGTGTACCTTGGTAAAATGACTAAGGTTAGGAACTTACTACTATGGTAGTATGAGGTAGTTGGGGAAATGCCCCTGTACTTCGAGAAATTAATTAAATGAAAAGATTAACCCACTCATATTCGGGCTTACCTTGGAGAGGGTAGGTGGTACAAAACTCTGGGGACATGTGTTTAACTATTACGAGCTAAACTGACTCGTTGGTCCCCAGTCCTCGGAGTTGGGGGGACCCGGACTACCAATATGTCCTAGGTGGTAGCTTTTTGTTCTTCTGCAGAAGTTATGGATGTATCCTGTTTTGGTTTTGACCTTTGGAAGGTTCTCTCGGTCACTGACCGCTCCCTTAGGATTTACAATTTCGGTTAGAACGTTCGGATTAATAAAACACCCATGAATAATAAACCCCTGAATGTTCTCTTCCGTTACAGGTGATTCGGCTCGCATGTAGCCGCGGGATAAATAAAGATAAACATTAATTAGAACATTTTAAGTATCACACTGAGTAGAATTACTGGATTTGCAGTTTCACAGTTAAACAGTCATTTCAGAATGTATCTCTTCACTTTTAGCATACTTAAGAAATTGTAACATGTGAAATATTTGAATCCTGTTGATGTGTATTTGTTAGCTAAATGTTATCCATGTTAATGTTGTGGTTGTTAGATTAAATGATATACATGTTATTGTTGTTGTGTAGTTTCTTTATTTAATCCTGTATATGCTGAAAATCACACATGACACACACATCACATACTTGACACAAGATATACCTACAAGAAAAATTACAATAATTTCACTTAGACAGTTGTACTTTAATTCATATAAATTTATCATTTTCAGGTGAAGAATAGAGTTATGGGCGATTGTGGGATGAGGCTTCGATCGAGACTTTGGATTTACTGCACCCGGGATATTTTGGTTTTACTTTTATTTATTAGAACATGTCATTAAACCCTGATGTTATTATTCATCTGAAAATGAAATGAAATAAATGATTTGGTTTGCTCTCCACTGTAATGTTCCAGAATGTTTAACCTGATAGTATTTGTTGTTTCTGCTGTTTAAAAAAAAATTTGGGTTAAAATTTTATGGCGTTACAGTGCCAGCCATTGAGGTCTCTTCTTCCCCTCTGCAGCTTATGAAAGACTCGTGCGAGATACGTGACGAACCAAAGGTGCGTGACTTCTGATATGGTATCAAAGCAGGTCGAGAGGTAAGTACCAGGTTGATATTCCCTTCTTCCTCTTCTTAGTCTTTTGTGTCTTTCTCTTCTTCGTATATTCTGAAATTGATTTCATCGTATTAGGCTATCACACCAAACAGTCTGGCCACATCAAACTAGAAAAAAAAAAAACCTAAAACTCGGTTCTTAGTTTCTTCCCTAACGCTGGATCGGGTCATTCCAGATCTAGTGCTTTGTTTCAAGTCTGATTAAATTAAATAAGGTTGTAACAGTTTGATTTCTCTCTTCAACTGGGTTACATCAAATCTGATCGTATCAGATCAGATTTGTGTCTCCTTCTAAATCTAAAATTTCTCGTCTTTCAAATCTATTCTTGTTCTTCATTTTTTTATTATTCCTTCTTGTTCAGATCGTTGAATCAGATCTGAATAAGATTTCAACCCCTCAAGCTGAAATCTGACCTAATCTGTTTATTTGTCCTAACGTGAAATTTCGTTTCTCATCTTCACGTTTGATACCTTAAAAAAAACACTAATCAAAGTTTCGATCCAACAAAAATTCCAGATCATTATCCTGCCTTGTTCTACTGATTACTTCTGACTATTCGCAGCAAAAAAAAAAGGAAAACAGATTTACATTGTTGAAAAATCAAACCGTTGGTCAGAGTGTTCTCTTCCTATTGTTTCTGTTGAAGGTAGGGAGAGAGGCGCAGAAACCGAGGTAGAGAGAGAGAGAAAGAGAGAGAGAGACGGCTGGAGAATAATAGAACTCAGTTAATAAAATTAGGGCTAATCTCTATGTTAAATAGAGATAGTCCAAAGAGCAAAATTACACCCAGGTCCCTCATTAAAGAATAAGATTCAAATAACCTCTAGTTTAGAAAAACTTATTTACTAAAAACATCTACTAAAAACATCTTAGTCTTCAACACTCCCCCTCAAGCTGGAGCATAGATATCAATCATGCTCAGCTTGTCACAACACTTTGAGAAATTTGGTCTTGCCAGGGCTTTGGTAAAAACATCAGCTACTTGATCTTCGGAAGATACATGATCGGTGCAGATATACCCAGCCTGAACCAAGTCGCGAACATAGTGACAGTCAACTTCAATATGTTTAGTCCTTTCATGAAACACTGGATTGTTGGCAATATATGTAGCAGCCCTATTGTCACACATCATCAATATAGGTAGGGATACTTTCTCCTGAAGCTCGGTCAAGACTGATTTTACCCACATAATCTCAGCTGCAGTCTGAGCCATTGCTCGGTATTCAGATTCAGCACTTGACCTGGCTACAACGGTTTGTTTCTTACTCCTCCAGGTAACAAGATTTCCTCCCACAAACACACAAAATCCAGATGTTGACTTCCTATCTTCAACAGATCCTGCATAATCCGCGTCAGTGTAAGCAACAACGTCCAAAGATGGATTTCTTTTAAACAACAGACCTTTACCAGGAGATGCCTTTAAGTACCGAATAACCATCATAGCTGCATCCCAGTGAACTTTTGTAGGTTTGTCCATAAACTGACTGATTTTACTCACAGCTAATGAAATGTCAGGTCTAGTAAGTCACATATAGTAACTTACCCACCAAGGATCTAAAGCTGGCACTGTCTACATACTCAGACTTCCCATCGAACATGTGAGTTTTGGGATCCATTGGAATATTAGCTGGCTTGGCTCCTAGCATTCCAGTCTCTTTTAATAAGTCCAACACATACTTTCTTTGAGACAACACTAAGCCCTCTTTGTTTCTTGCAACTTCGATACCCAGAAAATATCGAAGGTGACCAAGATCTTTAGTAACAAAGTGTTTCTGAAGATGATCTTTTGTGGCAGAAATATCTTGGGCACTGCTTCCTGTCAAGATGATGTCATCGACATATACTACCATAACAACAATTCCAGCACTGGTTTTCTTAATGAACAAGGAGTGATCTGAAGCTGACCTGACAAAGCCAAAACTAGACATTACCTCAAATAATTTGTGAAACCATGCCCTTGGACTCTGCTTCAGGCCATAAATAGCCTTCCTCAACTTGCACACCTTCTTACACTCCCCCTGAACCTCGAAGCCTGGGGGTTGTTGCATGTAGACCGTTTCATGCAAATCCCCATACAAAAAGGCATTCTTGACATCCAACTGAAACAAGGGCCATCCATGGTGCACAGCAACAAAAAGAACAAGACGAATAGTGCCAAGACGAGCAACTGGGGAGAAAGTTTCAAAAAAGTCAACACCATAAGTTTGAGTATAACCTTTTGCAACCAACCGGGCTTTGTACCGTTCAATTGACCCATCCGAGTTATATTTAATGGTATATACCCATTTACAGCCAACAATATCTGCATCAGTCGGAGGATCCACCAAATCCCAAGTGCCCCTAGAACATAGGGCATCCATCTCATCTTTCATAGCCTGCATCCATTTGGGGTCGAATAAAGCCTGACTGTGATGAAGCGGAACAGAGGAGGCAGACAAAGCCGAGATAAACTTCTTCATAGAAGTCCCAAGATTAACTTCAGAAACAAACTGAGAAATGGGATGAAGGGTGCACTGTCTTTTCCCTTTTCGCAGAGCAATAGGAAGATCCTCATCCATAGCAGAAACTTCAGTATGCTCAGTGATACTTGCCTCAGGAGAAGAAGAAAGTGGGGGCATGGAGGTAGGTGGTAACCTGTGAGTATACACTATAGGAGGGTTTCTGTATCGAGACTCCCCAGAGGATGGAGCCACAGGCTTTGGAGTGAACGACTCTAAAGGAAAAGGGGGAATTGGCAGAGGAAAAACATCACCCTGACTCTCTTGCAACCTTGGAGTAGTACTCGAAAAATACGGAATAGACTCAAAGAAGGTAACGTCCGCACTAACATACTCTTTATGAAATATAGGGTCATAGCAACAATATCCTTTTTGGTTCTTAGGATACCCAATGAAAATACATTTAATAGACTGCGCAACAAGTTTATCTCGATCAGGACCCAGCTTATGCACAAAACACACGCATCCAAAAACTTTAGGGGGAATAGGAAAGAGAGGAGCCTCTGGATGAAGAATTTGAATTGGGATCTGGTCTTCTACAGAACTGGACGGCATGCGATTTATAAGAAACCCGACTGTCAAAACCGCATCGCCCCAGTATGTAGCAGGCATATTGGATTGAATCATAAGGCACCGAGCAACATTAAGGATTTGTCTATGTTTCCTCTCAGCCACCCCATTTTGCTGGGAGGTATGGGGACATGTAAATTGAGGTTGAATCCCATTACCAGAGTAGAATTGAAGTAAGTCTTTGGATTTGAACTCAAGAGCATTATCAATGCGAACAATTTTAACACATATGTCAAATTGAGTCTTTATCTCTGCAATTAAAGATTTAAGAATGACAGGACCTTGGGACCGATCTTTTAACAGGAACACCCACGATAGTCTCGAGAAGTCATCAACAATAACTAGATAATAACGACATTGAGACCTATTCGGAATCCTACTCGGACCCCACACATCTACATGAAGAAGATTAAACAATCCTTGACTTGATGGACTCTGACTGGAGGGAAAAGAACTTCGACAATGTTTTCCCAATTGACATGTTTCACACTGAAAAGACACTGAGGGAGGTATATGAGGAATGACACGACGAAGTTTTGTCACTGGAAGGTGACCCAACCGATGATGCCACAATAGAGGACTAGAGGATGATGTAACAGCAGAGTGGGCAGAAACCTCTGGAAAAGGTGCATCCCATAGGATCAAAAATCACTCTACAATTCAACTCTTTTGTCATTCGACTGACTGATAATAAATTCTGTGGAAACGAAGGAGCATGAAGAACATGAGCCAATTGAAGAGTAGGGGTAATAGACATGTTTCCCTGCCCTACAATTGGGGAAGAACCACCATCCGCCAGACGTACCCCTTTCTGACCTGTCACAGGTTTTAAACTCAAAAAATTGCTCGAGTTTTCGCACAAGTGACCAGAGGCACCAGAATCAATAACCCACCTACCACCTTGAGCAGATAGGCCATCACCTGCCAAGCACACCTCTTCCGCAACAGAATCCTTTGAATTGGATGATCGTAAAGCAAGGAGCTCGTCATATTCAGCCCTGCTAAGAGTTACACAATCATTGGAGGAATCTGCACCTGATTTAACCTCTTGAGCCATAATATAAAGTAATGGGCTTGATTCACAAAATGCAGGAGCAACCACACGCGCATACCCACAATCAACACAAGCCTGACTATCTAATGAATTCTGAGAAACAAGACCTTCGACTGTTCAGAACCAACTTCAAATATAATTTTAAAGAACCTTGACTAAAAATTTTCACCTCACCCCAGGATGACTATAGGCTGTAAATCAAGATCACACATCCAACACGACTTAGAGTGTGTTATCATCACACTTTCGCCACTACGACAACCAGTAGCAGCACCCAACACACGACTTAGAGTGTGATACCACAGTGCCCAACACAAAATCCCACTTCAAAAGACTCTGTTCCCACAAACAGAATATTTTTTTTTTCAGCACAGCAGGGAATCACGCCTGCTGATTCCATAGAAAACCTTTTAACATGCAGTTTTCAACTGGCAGCTGAGTCAAAAGGGTCACGACACAACAACTAGATGCACGACCAACAATTCTATGAGCAGAAACAACATTTTAACTCACGACACCTACTCCCAGCCATATACCTCATGACAGCCAAAAAAAAATCAATTTCACAACTTCTGCACAGCACTTGTACTTATCAACCTAGATAAGGTATTCACGACAGTTGCGTATTTATCAACATAAATAAAGGAATTCACGAGAGCATCCCCCAGCAATATAAATCACGACAACCAAAATAAAATCAGTTTCACGTCTTCCAGCAAAATCACGACAGCCAAGAGAGAAATCAGTATTTGATACCATGTTAGAGCTTTACTGGAGTAAAACTATTGAGACGCTTACACTCCAGCAAATCAATATTTGATAGGTGCAAGCACATCACGTTGGGAACCAAGGTGCCGATCTGCAGTAGGCAACTTCAACTACACCAAAAACAACTATCAGATCTGAATATGATCTGATTTAACATTACCATGTCAACCCACATGAACAGCAACCCACGTCAACACAGGGACCGCTGAACACCAGCACCCCAACGATATTAACAGCAGCAACTCACGACCCAGATATCCACCTGATGCTCCAGCTTGCCAAATCTCAACGATCCATCTTCAATAGATTTTCAAACTGCTCCCAGATTTGGCTTCAGATCTGAGTCACGACCTCTAGTCAACAGTCGTGACTAGGTCTGACTGCAGATCTGTTGCCAGGTCTGATCTTCACACAGAAGGACCGAACTCTGATCAGCAGCGAAGGATGTCGATCTTGCTCGCAGGAAGATGATGCTGGAACTTAGGCACCCAAGGTCGCACGCTGCTCTGATACCATGTTGAAGGTAGGGAGAGAGGCACAGAAACCGAGGTAGAGAGAGAGAGAAAGAGAGAGAGAGAGAGAGACGGCTGGAGAATAATAGAACTCAGTTAATAAAATTAGGGCTAATCTCTATATTAAATAGAGATAGTCCAAAGAGCAAAATTACACCCAGGTCCCTCATTAAAGAATAAGATTCAAATAACCTCTAGTTTAGAAAAACTTATTTACTAAAAACATCTACTAAAAACATCTTAGTCTTCAACAGTTTCATATGGATTCTCCTTCCCTTCCAGTTTCCTTGGACAACTCATATCTGAAAAATTAAACAATTCAAACTACCTGACCTGGAAGCGGCAAATTTTGCATTTTATTAAAAGTTTGTGATGCAACGAGAAATCGAAGTTCCGACGTTAATGTTGATCTTTCAACGTATGATCAGTCGTGCAAAAACAAATGACTTAAGGGAAAAACGCTGAAGCGGGGGGGGCGGATCAATCGATCCACCTTAATGGTTTATTAAAAAAAATATAAAGAACTACAATGAATAATGACAAAAAACTAGGAAATGGAATTGGCAGCTGGAAAGAAAAGAAAGGCAAAATGAAAAGGCTGCTGTAGCGGAACGTGATAGAGAACCGAAGACTTCGAAAAATCAATCTCCCCCCTATGTAACCCTAAAGTAGGGTATTAGTAGGGCGCGAATGGATCTGGGTCTCGGATCCAGTCCTTGGACCCAAGAAAGCTCCACGCTGCTGATGGAACTGGGACGTTGTCGAAGTATGGTGCCGCTTCAGACCTTCGCTCGTCTGAAATAGGTGCGCAGGGGCACGTCCCTGCATCGTGGTACCGAACTCGCAATCGGATCCATCATCTGGGTCCGATAGTCCATCCCATTGGTGCCGAGATCCCTGGCCATGCTCGGGTCACTCTGTATAGGCCCGACCCGGTCCTACTCTGCATCACTCTCCCCTGGTTGGGAAGAAGTCGGCTCTGATGACTTATTGTCACCACAGTAAGCATATAGATCAAACACATTGAAGATAGGCGAAATATGCCAATCGTCGGGCAGTTCAAGGAGGTAGGCATTCAGACCGAATCGCTGGAGGATCTTGAAAGGATCATGTTTCTTAGGACTCAACTTACCATAAGTACCCACTGGGAAATGCTCAAGACGCAAGTAAACCCATACTAACTGGCCTACTTGAAACTGAACATCACGACGACCTTGGTCCACAAAAGCTTTGTAAGCTTCGTAATTTTCAACAAGTTTGGCTCGAACCTGTCGGTGAATATCACGCATGTACTCAACAACATCAAATGCGTCTAGGGCTGGGTCTTGGAGGCTATTCACAGGTGCTAGATCCACCACATGTGTTGGTGAACGCCCATAAACCACTTGAAAAGGAGACTTGCCTGTAGACCGGTTGATGAAACTATTGTAGGCGGACTCGGCTTGTGGCAAGACTAGGTCCCATGTCTTGACATTCTCCCCCACGAGACTCCTCAATAGGTTCCCTAAGGTGCGGTTCATGACTTCTGTTTGGCCATCGGTTTGCGGGTGGTATGCACTACTGAACTGGAGCTTGGTTTTCAATAAGGCCCACAATGATTTCCAAAAATGACTCATAAAGCGGGTGTCACGATCTGAGGTGATCGAGTGAGGCAACCCGTGGAAAAGGGTCACGTCTTTGAAGTAGTACGAGACTATTAAAGAGGTGTCAGTGGTTCGCTTACACAGAACAAAGATAGTCATTTTGAAAAACTGATCAACCACAACTAAGATGGAGTCAAAATAACGCGAGGTCCTGGGAAGACCCACAATAAAATCCATAGAGACGTGTTCCCAAGGCTGCTTAGAGATGAGCAAAGGAGTATACATACCGATATTGGACACTTGACACACTCGACAACTCTGGACAAACTTGACAACACCTTTACGCATTTTGGGCCAAAAGTAGCGTTCATCTAACAGGACAAACATCTTATCGTGTCCAAAATGCCCAGCTAGTCCCCCTTCGTGTAACTCAGAAATCAACTGAAGCCTAAGAGAGAACGCTGGCACACATAGCTGATTACCTCGAAAAAAGGTAACCATTATGTATAGTGAACCGTGGGTCTGCTGTACTGGTAAAGGAGAGACACCCTTCCCAGACCTGCTGAAAATCGGGGTCCGTCGGGTATAACTCCTTGCACTGCTTAAACCCAATGACCTGCACGGACATAGTCATTAAAATACTATTCTTCCTGCTAAGTGTGTCAGCTACCTTGTTCAGAGTACTTGATTGATGGCGAATCGTAAAAGTATACTCTTGCAAGAAACTGACCCACTTGGCATGCTTCACACTCAACTTCTTTTGAGTGTTTAAATACTTCAACACCTCATGATCCGTGTACAAGACGAACTCCTTATAAATGAGATAGTGCCTCCAATAACAAAGGGCTTGTACAACGGCATAAAACTGGACATCATAAGTAGAATATTGGCATCTCGACTGAGTCAGCTTTTCACTAAAGAACGCAATAGGCCTGCGGTTCTAACTTAGGACGGCACCAATCCCCACTTTAGAGGCATCGCACTCAACCTCAAAAACTGCGCTAAAATCAGGAAGGGCTAAGAAGGAGGCACTAGTCATTTTCTCTTTGACGAGCGTGAAAGCTTTGCCCGCGGTTGAGGTCCAATGGAAACTAGTACCCTTTAGGCACTCCGTGATAGGGGCCATGAGGGTGCTGAAATTTCTCACAAAACGATGGTAGAAGGTGGCCAACCCATGGAAACTACGAATCTCTCCTATAGTCCGCAGGGTAGGCCACTCTACAATAGCTCAGACTTTGGCAGGATCAGCCTTCACTCCATCAGACGACACTATAAAACCCAAAAACACCACGTTTGACGTCATGAACTCACACTTTTTGGCATTCGCATAGAGTTTCTCTTTCCTCAAAATCTCTAGGACTTGACACAAATGACTCAAATGATCAGACAAAGAGGAATTGTAAACCAAAATGTCATCAAAATAGACAACAACAAATCGTTCGATATAAGGACGCAACACTTGGGTCATCATGTTCATGAAAGTACTTGGAGCATTCGATAACCCGAAGGGCATGACTAACCACTCGTACAACCCATCACGTGTCTTGAATGTCGTTTTTCACTCATCCCTTTCCCGGATACGGATTTGGTGGTACCTGCTTTTTAAACATGTCATCCAACCGAGGAATGGGGAAACAGTATTTGACAGTGATGCGATTGATTGCCCTACTATCGACACACATGCGCATGGATCCATCTTTCTTGGGAGTAAGCAGGGTGGGTACTGTGCAAGGGCTAACACTCTCATGAATGAACCCTTTTTGCAGTAACTCTTGGACCTGTCTCAACAATTTGGCATGCTCTGATAGGTTCATGCGATACGTGGGTAGGTTTGGTAAACTCGATCTGGGGACAAAATCTATGGCATGCTGCACCACTCTCATCGAAGGTAGGCCATCGGGAAGGTCGTCTAGCATGATATCACGGAACTCCTCGACAAGGGGCGCGATTTTCGCGGGAATGAGCAGAGACGTATTCATAGTCGATTTGGCCACCAGGGCATAGCAATAACCGTCCTCCCTGCAGCGACTCAAGAAAGTCGGGTAGGATAGGCCCACAAGCCAGGGAACTCGTTCGGGCTTATCCACAGTGGGAAAACTGGTCTCCTTGATAGAAAGGAGGATTATTTTATGCCCTTTGAAAACAAACAAGTACGTGTTCCTACGGCCATCGTGAATAGTCTTACGATCAAACTGCCAAGGACGTCCCAAGAGAATATGACAGACACTCATAGGGGTCACATCACACCACACTTCATCGTGGTAATGCTCTCCCATAGAGAATCTGACTAGACATCGTTGGGTGATGGGAACTTCATTTTCCCTTTTGAACCATGCCATTTTGTATGGTTGAGCCAGTTTTTCCGTTTTCAAATTCAGGATGGACACAACGTTTTCAGAAACCATGTTTTCACAAGCTCCAGTGTCAATGATGACATCACACGCATGGCCCTCACAATTGCACCTGGTTCTAAATATGTTATTTCACAACCATTTTGCGGGGGGCGACTCTCGAGGTACGGTTAGGACATGACAAATAGCAATAAATTCTCGACGTTACCATCGAACTCTACGACTTCTCCTTCATGCTCTCCCTCAACCGAGGACTCGCCCTCACTCTCACTATCTGACGATGACTCAACCACGGGTTCTATGAAATGGGCGTTCTTGGTCATGGTGGGACACTTGGAGGCAACATGTCCAAACTCTTGACACCTAAAACAACGTATGGTAGACTCACTAGGCTTGGACTTGGACCTGGTATGATAGGCGGGTCCGGACTGGTCAGGCTTGTTAGTGTCTACTCTTGGGGTAAACTTTGAGTCTTTCATCCTTGAGGAGCTCGCCCCCCTGGTTGGGAAACTCGACTTGGGTCGACTGGTCTGATCGCTCCGGGAAACTCTATACTCCTGCCTCCTTTTCAACTTTTCCTCCACATTCATGGCATAATTGTTGGCCTGATCAAATGACTCGACTGTGACGCAACTAAAATCATCAAAAATAGCAGAACGGAGACCAGAGATATACCTCGTGACCTGCTGTCAGGCGATCTCCTCAATCTGCACTCGCAGGGATAGGCGATGGAACTCAGCAGTGTACTCCTCCACGGTACAGGTGCCTTGACGCAGGGTCAAGTACTCCTTGTAGGCTCTCTCAGCGTGATCCGATGGCACGAACTTGGACTGCATCAATCTCTGCATCTCTTCCCATGTCTGCACATGCCCTTGCCCCTGTCGTCCCCTCGACCTTTGTAGCTCAACCCACCATGTCTACGCTAGGCCCCTCAATCGAGTGAACGCTAGAGAGACACGACGGTGCTCAGCTACAGAGTGGTAGTCGAAGAAAAACTGCATGGCATAGGCCTAGTCGAAGAACTGCTCTGCATCGAATCATCCCGCGAACTCTGGAAGGTCTAGCTTCACCCTGTAGGTGGAGGGGTGCTCTGGCGCTCTTTGCTGACGAGGTTCCACCATTCCTGCAGGGTACTCATTCCATAAGGCTTCATCGTCCATCAAAGCAACGCCATCTTCGTCACGGTACTGCTCGACTGGAGGTTGATGCTGACAGATTCCATTGACATGTGGTCAGCGCTCAGGTTGTGTTGGCCCCTACGGGATCTGCATAGCCACTGCTTGAAGCTGTCTCGGTCTGACCCGCCGTTGGGTGGGAGCCATCTGTGGCCAGCGTTGAGGCATCGGTATAGTAGGGGGTCCCGTCAACGGGGGAAGGACTGGTCGGTTAACTGGGTCTGGATTGGTAAGAATGGGGTAGTATGGGTTTGGGTTAGGGGTTGGGTTATGGTAGAAGTAGTGGGTCGGATATGGGGCAGGGTTCCGGATCGGAGACGGGATAGTGGATTGGATCAGGTTCGGGGTTTGGTATGGGTATTGGGTATGGTTTGTGAAATACTGGGATGCCTCATCCGATTGGATCTGGATCGGGTCTAAACCTACACTATTCATTGGACCCAGAATGGGATAGGTAGGATCATGGATCAAGTTGTGGGGAACAAAGGCCTGGCTAAAACTCGATCCTTGATCCATAACATGATGGGTCTGGTTTTGACTTGGCTCGAAATCAAACTGGAGCTTCGTCCGGGGCCGACGCAAGACTGGGTCGGTAGTGGATCTCACATGAGGTTCAAAATTATTGGGTTGGATCTGGTTCGGGATAACCTGCGAACCGGACCCAACTGGGTAGGTCGGGTGATGGGGCTCAAGGCTCGGGCCCGCTCCCTGGGACTCCAAGGGTGGTCCCCGAGAACCGGGTCTGGGCCCTGTTATAATTGGCTCCGGGACGGACCCTGTCGGGTTCGGTTCGATCCACAAGGGATCGCACCCCCCTGCTCGCTGGTGGGCTGCGATCGAGCCCCCACACACGAGCTTCGGGAGGGGTGATAGTTCAACCCCAACTCGGGCTGACAAAGTTGCACCTGCAGCCTGGCCCAACGCCACGCTCGGGCCCTGCAGGCCATGTCTGGCCTGCAGCACCTTCACCGTGGCTCGAGGCCAGGCGCGTACCCAAGCTGATGTTGGGAGGCCCCTCAACGACCCCGTGGTGCGGTTGGGAGGCACCGACCACCTGACTCGCCGCTGCTACCGAGACGGGGTTCAGAATAGGTACCATTTGCGGGATGGTTGCGCGACCAGCATCCCTTTGTAGGCCCATCTCGACGCCATCCAGTTGCACGACAGATTGATGGTAGGTCGGCTGGACTGGTTCGATTGATGCGGCATCCGCGTGTTCGACTGCAACGTCGCCCAATCCCGCTCCCGTTTTCAGCATAGAAGTCGCATGCGTCTCCTCCGATGACTCGAGGACCACGATCCGACCTTCGATCCCATCCAAATGCTTTGACATGCCGGCTACATCCTTGCTTACATGTAGCATATTTTACTGGATCTTCGTCATCATGTCGATCATCCGCATCATGGGATCCTCATTGTCGGTATTTGATTCCTCTCGTTCCTTCCCGCTCGTAGGATCGTCCCTCGCTTCTTGTGCCATACCGTCGACCAAGGAGGAGGAACTGCGTTCTGATACCACTTTGATGCAACGAGAGATCGAAGTTTCGACGTTAATGTTGATCTTTCAACATACGATTAGTCGTGCGAAAACAAATGACTTAAGGGAAAAACGCTGAAGCAGGGGGGGTCGGATCAATCGATCCACCTTAATGGTTTATTAAAAAAAATATAAAGAACTACAATGAACAATGACAAAAAACTAGGAAATGGAACTGGCGGCTGGAAAGAAAAGAAAGGCAAAATGAAAAGGCTGCTATAGCAGAACATGACAGAGAACCGAAGACTTTGAAAAATCAATCTCCCCCCCTACGTAACCCTAAAGAGGGTATTAGTAGGGCGTGAATGGATCTGGGTCTCGGATCTAGTCCCTGGACCCGAGAAAGCTCCACGCTGCTGATGGATCTGGGATGCTGTCAAAGTGCGGTGCCGCTTCAGACCTTCGCTCGCCTGGAATAGGTGTGCAAGGGTACATCTCTGCATTGTGGTACCGAACTCGCGATCAGATCCATCATCTGGGTCCAATCGTCCATCCCATTGGTGCCGAGATCCTTAGCCACGCCTGGGTCACTCTGTATAGGCCCGGCTCAGTCCTGCTCTGCATCAGTTTGAATCTCTCTGAATATCTTGATGGAACGATTCATGCACCACCAGAATTCGTCCTGCAGGAAGAGCGAGATGATAAAGGGGAGGTTTCAAATAAATTGGTTTGTAATTCAGAGTTTGCAATATAGAGATGAAAAGATCAGACAATTGTGGCTTATATTACCTCTACGCTTTCCCAAGAGGTATTAGTGGCCATCCCAAATGAGTGTGCAGCCAGAGAGTTGTGGGAGATATTGGCTCAGACTTATTCACAGATTTCAGAAGCCAGGATTTTGCATTTAAAGAGAGAATTTCAACTCGTGAAGAAAGAGAGTTTATCAGTTACAGAGTACATGAACAAAATCAAGAGTATCACAGATCAACTAGCCATGGTCGGTTGCGTAATTCCTGACAAAGAAAAGGTTCAACAAGCACTAAATGGTCTGGGATCTGACTACCACATGTTAGTCACCTCTCTTTTATGCCTTCGTTACCTAGTTTTGAAGACCTACAAGCTAAGCTATTGCAATATGAAGTAACCATTAGAGGTGAGGAGATGGCCCTGAATTCCAACAATCATGAGATACTTGTCACAGGAATAGCGTCAAGGCGAGGACGCGTGAGTTTTCGAGGCGGACGTGGTTACGAAAAAGGTAACCAAGGAGGTCCTGGGTTACTTCCCACACCCAACATGTCACCTAACTCGTATCCAAGGAACCAATATTCTAGAAATATACCGACATGTTTTCAGTGTAATAAAAGAGGGCACATTAAAGCAAATTACTGGCATAATCCGCAAAACAAAGGCAAATTTAGTGGTGTTGGGCCTTATACTAGAGGACAAGAAGAGGACGACCCTAAAGGTGATGAAAAGGAAAATATGAAGAATCTCCTGATTTCTGCTCTTTCAGAGTTGAGCTTCAAACAAACTGAGCAGGGGACTTGGTATATTGACTCTGAGGCTGCTGCACATGTGATAGGTGATGTTAGTAAGATTTCGAAACTCATATCTTATCGTGGTAAATTTAGTATTAAAACTGGAGATGGTGCTCTTCATCCTATCTCTCATGTTGAAAATATTTCCCTTCCACTCATCGACTCCTCATTACCTTTATCTGATGTTTATCATTCTCCTAGCATTGTTAAAAACATTGTTTCTATTTCTAAACTTGTTGATGATACTAATTCTTCTATCGAATTTACTCCTTTTGTATGTGTCAAGGATCTTCTCACGAAGAAGATGCTCGTTGAAGGAGAATGACAGGGAAACATGTATGTCTTCAAGGAGTCTCTTCCAGTTCGTGACGCATCACTCAATTTACAGTCAGTTCGTCCAGTGTGATTCAAAAATTGTTTTAGTCTATCTCAATGTAATAAGCCAGAGATTTGGCATCATCGTCTTGGTCATTGCAATCATTCATTTATTGAGAAGCTTGTGTCCAGAGGTCTTGTTCTGAAGTCTAGTTTGAATCTTGAGGCTGATTTTCATCTTTGTTTCAGTTATGTAAGAGTCATGTTCTTCCATTTCGTTTAATAAATCAAAGAGCTTCTGTGCCTTTTGAAATTGTTTATTCTGATATCTGGGGACCTGCCCCGTAGCCTTCTTTATCGGGTAATCGTTATTATGCTACCTTCATTGACAGTTACTCCAAGTACACCTGGATTTATTTTATGAAACATAAATCTGAAGCTTTCAAACTTTTCTGCTCGTTCTGTGCTTTAGTTGGCAATCAATTTTCAACTAAAATTCAATATTTTCATTGTGACGGTGAAGGAGAGTACTTATCGAATGAATTTACTGAATTCCTCTAAGATAATGGAATAGGTCGTCGAATATCTTGTCCACACACACCACAACAAAATGGCGTGGCATAAAGAAAACACCGGCACACTGTAGAAAGTGTACTGAGTATGTTACATGACACTCATATTCCTTTAAATTTGTGGACGGAAGCTTTTCATTCAGTTGTCTATGTCATAAATCGACTGCCAATGAAATTGCTAACAGACCAATCCCCTTATTTTACACTCTTTGGGATTCATCCTGACTATAATGAGTTGCGTGTGTTTGGTTGTATATGCTATGTTCACATTGACAGTTCTCAACGTCATAAGTTTGAGAACAAGGCATGCAGGTGCAAGTTTGTTGGATATGCTGATCAGTATAGAGGATATCGGTGCTATGACCCCACTACCAGTCGCATTAGAGTTTCACGGAATATCGTGTTTGACGAGACTCATACTGCTGATTCAGGAAGTACAGAGGGGCACAGTAGGGATGCTGAAAGTTATCAGCCATGGCTTGTTGCTGAGGTGTTTGATCAAATGGCGACGCATGATGTACCCTCATGTCACACTCTATCTGCATAACGTCATAGTACAAATGTATACCCAGAAAAGGAAAGGTCGGCAAACACACAAGATATTACTATGCCTGTCGTTTCAGATGTTACAAAGTTTCAAGGGATTACTTATGTGCGGTGCAACAAAGACAATGTTCAGCGACCGATTGTGCAACCCAAGAGGCCAGAGCGGATTCGCCATCCTATTGAAAGATGGGTAAGTTATAACTTCTCTACAGACTTATAACTGTCCATTTCTCAGATTGAAAAGCATGATGAACCTATCAGTTTTTCACAAGCATCCATGTCAATCAAATGGGTTGAGGCCATGAATGAGGAAATGAAAGCTTTACATGAGTGTGGAACTTGGGAGATTGTTCCTAGACCATCAAACAAGAATGTTGTAGGATCTAAATGGGTCTATAAAATCAAGTATACACCCGATGGATCCATTGAACGCTATAAGGCGAGGCTAGTAGCGAAAGGGTTCACTCAAGAATACGGGCAAGATTATGATGAAACTTTCAGACCTGTGATTAAGATGGGAACCATTCAATTAGTTCTGTCCTTATCAGTTCAGTATGGATGGACTTTAAGCCAACTTGATGTCAAAAATGCATTTTTGCATGGCAGTCTCAAAGAAGAGGTGTATATGGAGCAACCCTCTGGTTATACAGAACATAGCCCCAACACACATGTTTGCAAGCTACGAAGAGTTATTTATGGGCTAAAACAGGCCTCTCGCTCATGGTTTGATAGTTTCTCTGTTGAAGTTTAGAGACATGGGTTCGTTCGATCTCATCTTGATCATTCGCTCTTTATTTTTCGAGATCGTCAGGTATGCACTTTGATTCTTATATATGTGGACGATATTATTCTTACTGAGAACTCTGATGAACACATCGAAGCTACCAAGATTTTGCTAAGTCGCCAGTTTAAAATGAAAGATTTGGGGGTTTTGCATTATTTCTTGGGGGTTGAGGTGGATAGACAGGATGAAGCCCTATCACTAACCCAACACAAATATACTTTAGACTTATTGGACAAGGCAGGCATGAAAGATTGTAAACCACTATCCACTCCTAGTGTCCTCAATCATAAACTCGGTTCCCAGGATGGGGAAGTATATGAAGATTCCAAGCAATATCGGAGTCGTGTAGGTATGCTTCAATATCTCACCTTTACTAGACCCGACATTGTATATGCAGTGAATCAAGTCTCTCAATTTATGCATGACCCACAAACAAAGCATATGAATGTTGTCAAGAGAATCCTTCGATATTTAAAAGAAACTCTTGGAGATGGTCTAGTTTATCATCAGTCCAAGTTCAAAGGGGAACAACATCAACTGGATGTATACACAGATGCGGATTGGGCTGGAGATCCAGATGACAGGCGATCGGTTTTTGGATATTGTGTCTTTCTTGATGAGAACTTGATAGCGTGGAGTAGCAAGAAACAACGTGCAGTTGCACGATCTAGTACTGAAGTTGAATATCGATCTATGGCGGCTGCTACAGCAGAGACCACATGGTTGAGACATCTTTTGACTGAAGTCGAAGAATCTATTCTACCCACCACTCTCTTGTGTGATAATCAGATTGCCTTTAATCCTATTCACCATAGCCGCACAAAGTATATAGAGATTGATCAACATTTCATTCGACAAAAGATAGAAGATAGAGAAGTTGATTCTGCTTATGTTCCTATGGCTGATCAAGTGGCAGATTTGTTCACTAAGGGTCTTACCAGTATGCGTTTTTGGTTCTTGAAGAACAAGTTGTCCATGGTACAAAACCATGCACAACTTGAGGAAGAGTATTGAGAATGAAGTCTAACGGGTCTGGTTCTAGACCCAAATGTTTTCTTTATATGATATTTACAGGTTGATGTTATCGGATCTGGGTCGAGAGACCCGATCCAGTTTGTACCATCCATGTGGTCAGTTTGAGTTGATAAAGCCAGAAGCTAGGATTTCCAGATCAATAGTTCCATGCCTTCATTAGCACCAAATACTCTCTCTCTCTCTCTCTCTCTCTCTCTCTCTCTCTCTCTCTCTCTCTCTCTCTCTCTCTCTCTCTCTCAAGACTGCCCACACAGGCTATCGGTTTCCTTTGATGGTGATGCCAAAAAACAGTGAGGTCGGTACCACTTAAGCAGAAACACTGGAGATCCCACAGTTAAAGATAGTGGGACTCTAACTGGTCCAGCAATCATATCCAAACCTCACTGTGCTTTTCCAACTTATCTATTTCCCAGTAAATGCCCTAGAAGATCATGTCTATCATGTAAAGTTGGCAGCATGCACCTCTGAAAGCCTAAGATCAACCAATCCCAGATTAAGGTGTCTGTAGGAAGATGATAGCAGCCTCCTTAGATTAAGAGAAGTACCTCTGCGCAAAAAAAATTTGAATGGTGAAAACAAACTTGTCCCCTATGAGGTGAGGAAAGAGGCCTTACCATTCCGAGAAAACTCATAATTAGCAGACTTTTCCTTCCCTTCTTGTCCATTAATGAAGATGCAACAACAGTTCCTGCCAATACATGAAACCTGGATAAAAACAATATTTACTGGAGACTACCATATATTCAAAACTTCCATACAAGGGAAAAATAGAGACCAGAGAAACTGAGTAGAACTGTAGACTAACCAAGAACATTTGCTGCCCCAACAAGGGCACTTGCTGCAACATCTGAAGCAATTCCAGCACTACGAAATACTGAAGTGGAATAGTATACCACGGCATTAATTCCAGCAAACTGTTGAAACAGAAAAAGTGCAGCCCCAACACTCACCACTGCAATTGGTTATAGCAGTCAGAAAAGGATACTGACTGAAGTTTATGTCAACATATTTCAACTTATTTAATTAGATGAACATTTGAGAAATTTAAAAATGGTATGAAAAGAAAAAGTAAACGTTAATGCAAGTGGTAACACTTTTGACTACACATAGAAGTGAACCCTAAGGATAGATTTGGTACCAACTATAAAACAATGCATTTTTTCAAGGTTCCAACCTTTGTCCTAATTCCTCATGACTATAGTCACAAATATTGCCGAGATTTTCAAAATATCACGATATTATTGAGATAAAATAAAGCCCGTAACATTCTTGTTAATATCGCGAGATTTTCAAAATCTTGCTGATTTTGAAAAAACTGTGATATTATCGTGAAACTATCGTGACTTTATTGGCAGAGAATATTTTTATTCAGCAGGGAAAATTAGAAAATTGCCCATGTTTAAAGTTAAAAATGACTTTAAAGCCACTGCTTACGTGGGAAAACCCGCGTGCAGCTACCTTTTCTAGGCGTGAAACTAAAGCGGGAATGAAGCCCTTTAAATAGAAACAGGAGGGTTCTTCCCTCCTGAACAATATGGAACTAGTATAGTTTGTCCCTATGCACTAATACGTTACCTACATTAAAACGGTCAGCATCTTACCGATAGACATTATATATATATATATATATATATATATATATATATATATATATATATATATTAGTAATGATAGGGTACTCCTGGAGTACTTACTCCCACCTAATAAAAGCTTTAGATTTTCAAATTTTTTGAACTTTTTTGTTAATTAGACCCTATAGATATGATCTACAAGCATTATTTAGTAGAAAGCAAGTTTTGAATCATGTGATTATAGCATACAAGTAGGTCTTTGAAGACCTTTAAAAATCAATGGCTTACAATATATCAAAATTTCATGACTTAAAAATTCTATTTTTATGTCTAAAAAACAGGATCCAAAGCATGATTCCTATCAAATAAACTTTGTTGAATACATCTATAAGGTCTGATTGAGAAGATGCACAACTATGATTTCTAGTATGTGGGAGTAGGTACTCCCGGAGCACCGTAGCATTACTCTCTCTCTCTATCTCTCTCTCTCTCTCTCTCTATAAATAAATATATATATATAGTGCAACATGATATTTAAAGGTGTAATATACCTAATACCAAGAAATTTTTTTATCATATATTTATTTATAATATTTTTCATAAACCGATGTTTTCTGGAGAATTTTTTGAGAGAAATGTGAATTTTAAAATCTCCCAAGATTTTCCCTTGCTGGGAAATTCCCTAGCCCTTGACCACTTGCTCTCAGCCAGAAACAGCGGTTGCTAAGAGACCCACAGATGAACCAGTTCTTCAAGCTGCTTAGACCACCATAATTTCCCTACCTTTGAATTAATGCCTTTAAGTAGTGCATAATAAAAAACTCTCTAAGCTTCTGTAAGAGAACTTACCCAACTTGAAAAATCTTCAGTAGCCCCACCCACTCCTATCGGGACCCCTTAATTGGTTTTGATGAGCATCTCGAAGGAAATGTACTCAAGCAAAACAAGAAAATTAAGGCACAAGCCAATGTTTTGAAGTAGCGAACAACTCTTGCCTCAACAACAAGCAAGTAGATGGATATTGGAAAGCCGGAGCAACAGCTGAAAATGGGGAGATAGGTGCCCAGTCCCATTGAGAGGATTTCCTGAGATGAACATGAGCGTGCCCTCCTGTTTGACAAGTTATCTAAGCCTTTAGCACCATAATGTTTCCTCCCTTTGCTGCAGCCTTAATGCTTTACATGTTTCAGCACTTACAGATTTAATACTTTAATATTTTTAACTTTGATTGTGATCGAATTTATTTTTGTATGGCAATGACAGACTGATGGCGTAATGAAATTAGACTCCTTATAGGCATTTGGGACGTTGGAGCACTGTCAATCATATAGTCCTTTGCTCCCTCCACTTTTTCTGACACAAATGAATGCTTTTCCCATTTTAGCTGAAGGCAGCAACTCTGTCCAGGTGAGAATCAAGGCATGCACAGGAAAGAGGTAAAAAGGTTACGGCAGAAGAGGAAATCAGATGGCTAATGCCCTCTTTTGGTGGGTGATCCTTTGAGGAACTTTGCCTGCAAAACTAGTCAGGTTTTATGGGGGCCTTAAGGATATATCTGTTGGTTTAGCATATCTAACAATGCAACCTGGGGAGGTGGGAGAGCAAGCTGGCCCTGAACTCGCAAACCTGACGGCCCTGGAATGGAGCTGTGGAAAGATTGTTGCCCAACAAGCAATAGATGTAAAAACCAAAAAAATTTGCTAATAAATATATTACAAAATATGCAATTTGGGCCTCAGATCCACATTTCGGATCTAGGACCCATAAAGTGGTCTTTATATCGACATCTATAATAAAACTAATAATAATAATAAATGAGTAAAATTTTAATTTTTTTTTAAATTAATCCGAGGATCCACAGTTGGATCCATATGGATCCAACTTGTGGATCCATATCGTTTGGGGTCGGGTTACGGGTCCGGACCCGAGCCGCGCCCTGTGTAAACAGCCTTTTAAAGAAAAGGGGCAACCCGATAAGGGTTGCCCGATAAAGCTGTAACCGAAAACAAGAAAGGCACAGGGGGGGGGGGGGGTTACGCAGAGCGTAACCGACCCCGCGCCTCTCGACAGAGGAGGGGGTTTGGGCCAATAAAAGGAGGAGTGGAGAGAGGGTTTTGCCCCTCTTCACTCAGTCTCTCTCTCACCCTCTCTCTCGTGTGGGCGTGCATCGGAGAGGTGGAGGTCGCCGGCAAAGCTCCGGCCATCCGCAACCTTCAAGGGCTCCTCGAACAACTCCCTGTCACGACAGCAGCGCAGAGCGACACTAGCCGGCCCTGCCTTCGCGTCTCCAGCCTACGATCGTCGGAAATTTCACCAAAAAGGTACGGGTCTTCTTGGAATCGGGGTGAGGGATCGAACAGGGGTTCGATTCCATGTGTGGGTTTGAGGGGAGGATTTGGGGTTTCTGTCAACCCTAAACCTAAAACCCCAAATCTATGAGTTGGGGGTTTCGGATTTTTCCTGATGAGGGGTGTTTTTTTTTTTTTGTTGGATTTCTGGAAAAGGGGCGGCTCAAGAGAAGTTGTGGCATTATCGACTTTGATATCGTTATGATGAGGCTGTTAAATTTTTTTTCAAAAGGGTCGTTAGTCACTCAGCCCTAAGAAGATAGTTCTTGTGATAATGCTGAAATATTCTTGTGTTTAAAAGTCATTTGATACTGTTTAGTTGAATAAATGAAATAGCTTCATTTACACTGTAGTTTAGGCATTAAGATGTTTGGGGATGTTCACTAGGTGACTTTAAGTCTTATTTCCTAAGAGTTTTGTGGATGATTTTCTCAGTACACAGGACTTTCTTCATTGAGCACGAGTGCACAGTTTCCATATTTATAGCTCCAAGGCCTAAATCGTGCATGTTGATGCATGTGAAAGCAATGGTTGTAGTAAATATACCTCCAGTGCTTTTAACAATGCCTTTTAAATCACAGAACTAAACCAAATCTCCTGCCCAATTAAATACGGGGAGTCAACTGCAAACATAGGCCCATCTTTGAGACAAGCTTGGCTATATTGCATCCTCGGGCTGCAAGATAACTTGTGCACTGAGACTTTTCATGTAGCTATTCAACTGTCTATACTAGGATGTTGCTTGTATTTGGGGTCACATTTAGTTTCATGTAGTAGCAAGAAGCAACACATATATGTTGCCTATGTTACAACAAAATGTGCAATTTTAATATCAGCAAATCCAGGTTAAAGTAACAAGATAGAAGTACTATTTAAATCTGTTAGACCGGTTTAATATGACAAGATTAAAAACATAAAGTAGGACAAACATTTTGCTCGAGAAAAGATTGAAGGTGAGCTTTAGGCTAAAATTTTATTTAGAGATTATGCAAATGACAAATTTGTTTACTAAGATCTTTGAAGGGGTGGTGTTATTTCTAATGCTGAAAATATTTTTTTGTAACATCTAACAATGGGATCTGTTACATAATGGCATTGATGTATGCTAAGGCATTTATGGAACTTTACTGAGAACCTGTTATACAAAATGAGATCAACCTAGAGGATGCAGCCTATTACCTTTTCCTTCCTTGTTGTTGTCATCTAGCCTTCTCTCTTCTCTGATCTTTCATATGAGAGGTCTTATTTTGGTACAGGCGCATACATGATATGAATGTGTGCAGCCCTGAAGTTTCAATTGCTGAATCTGGGTTATGTTCATGTGTGTGGATGTTAATACATGAAAAGGTTTCCTGTGCCTATATTGATGGGACATGTTTATTTATCGTGCATTTATGGATGTGTTTTGAGTACATTGCATACACGAAATCGATGTGTGTTTAGCATGTAAAATCAGGTATAAATTTCCTTATGTGCTTATGGATGAATGCATGTGTGTTAAGTGATTACATGAAAGTATCTACACATGGATGGTCACACATGCATATGACTGTGGAAGCTCATGCACATTGTTAAAATTGTATGAATGAATGTGCATTTGGAATCATGTTGGTATTATTGCATACATTGCAAGTTGTTATGAGTTTTGCATACGATGCATCGATGGCCTAAATAGACCGTCATCGGCCTGAAGAGCCGTGGGTTTGGTTTCCGTTCATATATATTTTGAACTGCATCACTAAAACCACATAAAATGGTTTGGCACATTACTACACTGTTTTAGTTTATTATACGGGCTGGAGTTCCGTAAGGGTCCCCGCAAGGGAGGATGCGGATTTTCACTTTACTTTTGCATATGGTGTTGCAAACTTAAAGAATTAACTTTAATAAAAATATAATAAGAACAGTGTAATATACATTCTAGGATATCTCATCTGGAGTATGAGAATCTTAGAGATCCGGTCTTGGGGAGACTGTGAGGATACAAAAACTCCATGTGTTGTAATTTTTGTCTCCTGAACTCGATATTGAGGTTCTTTCTCCTGACCACGGTTTTAGGGAGAGTCCGCCACTTTACCCGGGAGTGGTGTGTTTGACACAACTGTTGTTATGGTACCAAGAAAGTGGCACATGTGGGCGTGGGGTGTCCCTTGTGTCCCCGACATTAGATGTGGAGGTCTAATGTTCCGAAGTGATTCGGTCGAGGGCTAAGTTGGAACCTAGTAATAAAATACAAATTGTGTGTTAAGCTACCCTTGGAACCTACTCGACCTCGGGGATTGTACCCGTTTGGTGTATCCGCGGGCAACGGTAATTAAAAAGAGAAACTTAAAGTTGCATGCATTTAATAGGGCATGCATATGAAAAGATGAAACTTAAATGAAAGATAACAGAAGAAATCATGCATTACACATAATCATGCATTTTTCATGTTACGCATTAGATCATGCAGGTTTGAATCATTCTCTATATCATGACATGATTTGGTGGTAGTATAGGATTTACTTATTGAAATCATGCTGCAAGGTTTGATTATTTAGTTCTTAATATATGGTACTGCTTTACTGTTCTTGACTGGTGAGCATATGTAATTGTTGGTAGGTATGGATATTTGAATACTGCAAATTTTATATTTGTACTCACTCAAATCATTGTATGAAATCTTATCCATATTCTTTGTCTCACCTGGTTTCTTTAGAAGTAATTGTGCTCAGAATTTCGGTTCTGACACCCTACTTTGTTGGTTTTTCACAGGATATGGTGAACAGTGAGGTTGGACTGGCTACTGGGAATGAATGGGAGTCATACTTGAGCTTGACAGCTTCAACAGGGGACATAGTGACTCTTTTTTTTGTTTCAGTTCTTCTTGCTTTATCAGTTGCTTTATTTTCAGTCGAATAAAACCTTGTCTCTGAAATTTTCTCTTATTCATAAATAAAGGAATTGTTCTGGTTTCTATGGATGATGGTTGCAAGTTCGTTTGTGGTGTTTGGGCTATCCAGTTGGAATTGGAACTGTGAGGACCCCAGGTCTCTGGGAAGTTTTCCGCAACTATTATAAAAAGAAAAAATAATTATTCCGCATTTTTAAAGGGTATGGATTGGGGTCGTTACAATAGATGTTAAATTATGTATATATATATAATATATATATATATACATATACTTATATATATATATATACATACATATATATATATATATATATACATATATATATATTATATACATATATATATTATATACATATTTTGTTTTCTTCTTTTTCTCCAAATACCCAATAGGGGTATTTTGGTAAATCCCCATGTAAACCTCCCCATCTTCTTTTTTCTTTTTCTTTTCCTTTTTCCTTTTTTTCTTTTTTCTTTTTCTTTTTGTTTTGGCTTTTTGTAAGACCACAAGGGGCCCCACCCTTGTCGTTGGGGCCCCAACGGTCATATTTATGACCATTGGGGCTCCCAACGACTAGAAGGGAGCCCCCTTGTGGTCCCTTCTTTTAGGCCTCCTCCTCTATAAATAGAGGAGGCTTTCCCTTGTAATTGTATTGGGTTTTATACCCTCTTCTCTCTTTCTTCAATAATATCCAACTTATGATTTTAAGTCATATTTTCTTTAGTGTGTGTTTTGTATACACTTTTTAGTGTTTGTGTTCTTGACTCTTGTGATCACTCTCAAGGAGTGGCTTGTGTTATTGGTGCTTCCGCCTATCTTCATTACATGGTATCAGAGCAAGGTTGGTGATCGGGCTTCTCTTCTTTTTATCTTGGGACGTGTGCCTCTCAAGCTTTTGAAGAAAGGAAGAATTATTCGGTACCGATGGAACGTGATTCTAAAGTTGAGCTTTCTTTTAAGCTCAATGGATCCAATTACCTTATGTGGGCATCCGCTATGGAAAATCATCTAAGAGGTAAGAAACTTTGGGGTTTTGTCATGGGAACTACTCCCGAACCCTCTCTTGTTCTCACTAAAATTGAAAATGGGGTTGAAAAAGCTTTAGATGGCGATGAGCGCATCAAGGCTATCAATGATCATCAATCCAAAATTGCGGATTGGGAAAGTAACCATGCTAAAATTTTGGCATGGTTTATGAATAATGTGGACCTCAAAAATTGTGCCAACATTGCCAAATTTAGAAGAGCCAATGAGGCATGGTTCTTTCTTAAGGGTATGTATACCCAAAAGAATCTTGCTAGACAATTTTTTTGTCAAGAAAAAATCAGTTCATCTAGACAAGTGGATATGAGTGTCCGTGACTATTTTAGCTCTTTAACCCCACTTTGGGATGAGCTTGCTCTTCTTGAGCCCAAATGGGTGGCTCCGGAAGATATTGAGTTAAGAAGAGAACAAATTGAAAAAGAGCATTTCTTTCAATTTCTCCGTAGTCTTCGACCGGAATTTGAGCAAATTAGGGCATCCCTTCTCCATAGAAGTAAAGCCTTACCCATTGAGGATGCCCTTGCCGAGGTTTGCCAAGAAGAAACTCGACTTGGCCTAAGTATTAAGAGTGATGAAGTTTTGGCCGTTACTAGGCCCGAATCAAATGTTAAAGCATATAGACCTCCCCACTTTAACAAAATAATAGAAAGAGAGTGATTTGCCACTATTGTAATGAACCGGGACACATTAGACCGGTTTGCCCAAAGCTTAAGGGAAAAGTGGTCGCGGTTGGAGAAAATTCTCCAAAGAAGGAAGAAGAAAGTGTCAAAGAGGGAGATATCAAAGAAACTCTCAATCATATCTCCGAAGTTCTCCAACATCTTCTCAAGTCGTCTTCATCTTCAACATCCGGAGCCGCGATCGCCTACTCTTCATCACCTCCAGGTATGTGGATACTAGACTCCGGTGCTTCTTTTCATATGACATCTCATAAAAACTCTCTCTCTAATGTTTTTTCCGAACCTATATCTTATTATGTTTCAACGGTCGATGGGACATCTTTAAAAATTGAAAGTATTGGAACACTTGATTTTAAAAATTCTCAAAACTTTTTCGTTCCTAAAGTAAGAGTTGTTCTAAAGATTAATCTAAATCTTTTTTCCGTTTCCCAAATCACCGATCATGGATGCCAAGTCTCTTTCTCACCTAAAGATTGCACCGTGCAGGATCTCCAGTCAGGGAAGCTGATTGGGCAAGGCCATAGAAGGGGTGATCTCTATTTTATGGATTTTTTGACTCTTCCATCTAAGTCATCTTGCAATCTTGTAAAGGACAAAAGTATTGGAATTTGGCATGAGAGACTTGGTCATCCAAATTTTGTAAAGATGTCTCTTTTTCCTTTTTTGAACAATAGTTGTAAAGATCAACACATGACTTGTAAAGATTGCATTTTTGGGAAATCTAAAGCTATTCCATTTCCTTAAAGAAATTATTTTACCACTCGGCCTTTTGAACTTGTGCATTCCGATGTATGGGGAACTTCTCCTATTTTATCCAAAGGAGGATTTTCGTATTATGTGGTCTTTATTGATGACTTCACTCGATTTACATGGATTTACTTCTTAAGTCGCAAATCCGAAGTTTTCTCCTTTTTTAAAGAATTTCATGCAATGGTTAGAAATCAATTTTTAGGAAATCTATCAATTATTAGATCTGATTCGGGAGGTGAATACATGTCCAATGAATTTCAAACCTATTTGAAAGAAAATGGAATTTGCCATCAACGTTCTTGCCCAAACACTCCACAACAAAATGGTCTTGCGGAAAGAAAGCATAGACACATAATAGAAACCACAAGAACTTTATTAATTTCAAAGAATATTCCAAAATCCTTTTGGGCCGAAACGGTTCTAACCTCAACATATCTTATCAATAGAATCCCTTCATCTTCTTTGAGAAATCTTTCTCCTTTTGAAAAACTTTACAATATGTCTCCCGATTATAAAAGACTAAGAATTTTCGGATGTAAATGCTTTGTTCTAACTCACAAAAATGATAAACTTTCTCATAGGGCAATTGAATGTATTTTCTTAGGATATGGCAAAAAACAAAAAAGGTTATCGATGTTTTGACATACTCAAAAACAAACTTTATATCTCAAAAGATGTCACATTCTTAGAAGAAAAAAGTGGTTTTTCGCATAAACCAAATAAAAATATTGATTATTCCTTTTTATTTGACTTATTACCTCAAGAAAACATCATAGATAGTCATGATGAATCTAGTGAATGAATCTCTCATAGAGGATCATTTTGAACCTTCAAATGATGACCAAAGTTTAGGAGAAAATGTACCAAGACAAACACAAGTCTATTCTAGAAGAAATGAAAGTAATTCACCTTGTGCTCTTGAAAAAATTTCTCAAAATGAGTCGATTGAGGAATCCTCCCTAAGAAGATCAAATCGTATTTCTAAAATACCAAATAGATTTGTATCTTATGATTCTTTTTCTCCAAATTTTCGGGCATGCCTGCTAGCTCTTCACTCATTTCATAAACCATCTCATTTTAATGATGCTAAACAATATGCTCATTGGAATGAAGCAATGGAACTGGAACTTAATGCACTTAAAAAGGCACAAACTTGGGAGATCATTGATCCACCCAAAGACAAGAAACTCATTGGATGTAGATGGGTTTTCAAAGTAAAAACTAAGAGTGATGGCTCTTTGGAAAGATACAAGGCTAGGCTTGTGGCCAAGGGATATGCCCAAGAGTATGGGGTAGATTATGATGAAACTTTTGCCCTAGTTGCTCGAATGACTAGTGTTCGAGCTCTTATTGCAATAGCTTCTATTAGAAAATGGCCTATTTTTCAACTTGATGTCAAAAATGTCTTCTTAAATGGAAATTTAAATAAAAAAGTCTATATGAAACCACCACCGGGTATGAATTTAAATGGCAAAATTTTAAAATTAAAAAAGGCCTTATATGGACTTAAGCAAGCTCCTAAAGCTTGGTATGATAAGTTTAATAATGTATTAATCAATTTAGGATTTACTTCTTGCTATACTGACACTGCTCTTTTTGTTAAGAAGACAGGTGACTTCATCGTTATTCTTCTGTTGTATGTTAATGATACGATCATTACTGGGAATGACAAAAATGGGGTAAATGATGTGAAGTCTATATTAAAAGAAACTTTTGATATGTCTGACCTTGGATTTTTGAGATATTTTTTAGGAATTGAAGTGGCTTACTCCTCGCGAGGATACATCCTATCTCAAATGAAATTAGCTGCAGACATTTGTACCAAGTCAGGAATATCTGATGAAAAGAAAGTTGAGACCCCCGAAGTCATCAATGCAAAATTAAGACTTGAGGATGGTGTTCTTCTTGAGGATCCAACCCCCTACCGTCAATTAATTGGATCTCTCACCTATTTATCCATCACCCGTCCAGATATATTCCATGTCTTGAATGAGGAGCCTTATACACATTAAAAGGGTCGAGCACCTTGAGACTTCAAAAACTAAAAGCCTAAAAAGACTAGTATACCCTTTTTATTATAGGGTTGTACATAATGGCCTAATAAAAGTACTTTACATAACTTTATGCTAAACTATATTACATAGACTTTCAATACTCTCCTTCAAACTTGGAAGGATGTAAAGGAATCATTCCAAGTTTGGAAAGGAAAGAACTGAAATGCAAAAGAGAAATACTTTTTGTAAACACATCTCTAATCTGATTCTTTGAGCTGACATGCTCCAAAGTTATACGCATCTTCATAAGCCCTTCTTGTATAATGGCAGCCTATTTCAATATGCTTAGTGCACACATGAAACTTTGGATTCTTTGCAATATGAATAGCGCTCCCATTGTCACAATATAGCTAAATTTTCTTTTCACATAGAATTCTCAATTCCTTTAATAGCCATTTAATCCAAATAATCTCATCTACAACTTGAGCCATTGCCTTGTATTTGGCTTCTGCATTGGAAAAAACAACCCTTTGCTGCTTCTTGCTATTCCATGAGATCAGAGAACTTCTAAGGAAAACACAAAACCCTATAGTGGAAAGACGATCGCTAGTGAAGCCTCTAAAATCATCATCACAAAAGGCTCTCAATTCTTTGTCAAAGACGAGGAAAGCATGCCATAATGCATAGAATCCCTTACATACTTGATGATCTTAAGTACGGCTACCAAGTGAATTGATCTGAGAGTACTCATAAATTGACTCACTACGTGAACTGCATAAGTTATATCTGGTCTGGATATAGTTAAATATATAAGGCTCCCAACTAATTGTCTATATACTAGAGGATCCTCTAACTCAACACCATCAGTTGTCCTCATCTTCAAGTTCGCCTCTACGAGAGAATTTACTTGTTTTGAGTCATTTGTCAATCTTGCTTTTACAACAAAATATGTAGCATACTTATGTTGGGATAAGTACAGTCCTCTTTTAGAGTAAGCTATCTCAAGCCCAAGAAAATATTCAACCGCCCCAAATCTTTCATTTCGAATATATTGGCCAGCTTCATTTTCGTCTCTTCAGTCTTCTTTATGTCATTCTCAATGAGAATCATATCATCTACATAAAAAAACAATATATATCTTCTATGAGTAGAGAAAGACACAAACAAAGCAGGATCATGGTGGCTTTGCTCAAAACCAAGTGACCTCACTGCTGAACTGAACTTCTCAAACCAAGCTCGAGGTGCTTGTTTGAGACCATATAGAGCTAATCACCACACAGACGCATACAACAAGCCCAAGTATTCTTCACACCCAAGAATATTTCCTCTAATCGCACGACTAAGCATCCAAAACCTTCAAGCACCTACTGAACAACTACCAAAATATACAACAGATATGATAGATTAACACCCAATACTGCAAATCACAAACAACATAGCAGAAATTTCTTGCACACAGGTGAAAGTAATGATATCTGATCACTGATCTGCAACCAAGATCGATGCCCAGAACTGAAAACAATGTAACTAGTGTATGAAAAATTAGTTACCGCCAACGACAAACTTCCAAAAGAGTCAATAAATCTCACCCAATATAACAAATACGTGCATCAGACCACTTCTAGGAGATTTCCAACACAAAAATGATACAAAAGAGTCTAACCCAGAGTTACCGAAAGCACCTATACCATAGGGGAAGCGTGCTTCCCCGATACGTGTTTCGGAAGCGCGAAACGTTGCGCTTCTGAAGCGTGCGGGGAAGCGTCCCTTTTTTTTTAGAAGTGTGCTTCCCATTTATGGGAAGCACGCTTCCCCCACGCTTCCTAGGTCGCTTCCGAGACGGTTCGTGATTCACTTCTAAGTCTCATGCTTCCCGCTTCCTAAAATTTTGAAAGTGCCTCGCTTCCCGCTCTCACTTCCCGTATCGCTTCCTACTCCCGCTTCCTCGACTGGCAACCATGGTCTAACCAGAGGGTTTAAACCCCACCGATGTGACTGATATGCTCAGAAAATCAAAACAGTCACCAAGAAACCGTAACTCAAAAAAAATGCTTGTAAAATCTCACAAAAATCCAAATCAAGGCTGATGATGGTGATTCTTGATTCTATGAACATCTAAAACAGGAACTACCAATCCAAACCTTCAAATGCACTAAAGCAGCAAGATCGTATGAACGATGGTGACATCAGCAGCCCTCTACGCAAGCTTCAGTGCAAACCAGAATGAAGTCTTATTCACCTTAACAAGTCCTCTCTAATCTCCTTCTCCATGGCTTTGAAACCATGTTAGAAATCAAATAGAAAAAGAGTGAGAGAGATTAGGGTTAGAGGAGACTCAACAAAAGAGGAAGAGAAACCAATGTTCGTATATTCCATGTCTTGAATGAGGAGCCTCATACACATTAAAAGGGTCGACCCCCTTGAGACTTCAAAAACTAAAAGCCTAAAAAGACTAGTATACTCCTTTTATTATAGGGTTGTACATAATGGCCTAATAAAGGTACTTTACATATTATGCTACACTATATTACATAAACTTCCAATACTAATTACTCTAGTGCTGATACTCCAAAAATCCATGAAAAAGTTTGTAGTGAAGGTCAAAGAATGCGTATAATTCCACAAAAAAATAGTAGAGATCTTATTAACCTCTTAGTGACATCATAGCAAAATTGTCATTCCAGATCTAGTCATGAAGGAGAACTATCTAAGGTGGTACATGGCTTTGGCAGTATTTCCATGGAAATCAAACTTTTATCTTTTTCAATCAGCCCGATGGGGGCACTTCAATTATCAAACACCTAGTTTCTGGATCAGCTCAGTTTGAAGATTTATCATTTCAAAAGGAAAATACCCTTTATTCTAGCACATGATATTCATAATTTTTTAACAAACCATATAGGACAGAAGTTTTAACAGAACAATGATAAGAACAAGATAAAAGAAGATACTTTAGAGCTTCTATGTGTAAAAATGTCTATGATAAGACAATACTCATACGAACACAAATAATATAGAAAAGATGTGCACGAAGGCACTCTCACAACACTTGAACAAAGTACGCAAAAGCGTAAAAACAATAAACATGCACTAAGGCATGTATTTCATAGAAAGAACCGGATGCTTGAGACTCTCAAGCTTGAGAAATACAAGGGGGGAACACCCCTATTTATACAAATGCAAGAAGGTGCAAAGGGAGCTCCCAAAGGAGTCGTTGGGAGCCCCCAACGGTCACATTTGTGACCGTTGGGGGCCCCCAACGACTCTATTGGGGGACCCCCAATGCACATTAAAAAATGTGAAAAATAAAAAAAGAAAAAAAGAAATTACAAAAATAAAAAATAAAAAGAAAGTTACAACATATTCCAAAAAGGGAATATGCGCAAAACAGGAAATGACGAAAATACCCTTTTGGGTAAAAGTATATAAATATATATATTTATATATAGAGAGATATATGTACATATAATATATTATATGTAAATATATCTCTATGTATATAAATATATATATTTATATTTACAATAATGATAATGATTTTTAGGAGATACATTTTAACACCCCCCCTCAAACTTACGGTGTGATAACCGCAAGTTTGTCAAGAAGGAAATGAAATCTGGGCGAACATAGAGCTTTTGTGAAGAAGTCGGCAAGTTAATACTCAGATGTCACATATGGTAGATCAATGACCTTCTTCAAGTATTCTTCTCGGACATAATGACAATCCATCTCTATATGCTTTGTTCGCTCGTGAAAGGTGTGGTTCTTGGCAATGTAGATTGCACTCTTATTGTCACAGCATAGCTTTGTTGGTTCTTTGACAACTACTCTCATATCTTCCAAAAGACGTCGAATCCATACAATTTCCATTGTAGTGGATGTCATGGCTCTGTATTCGGCTTCAGTGGATGACAGAGAGACCTTCTGTTGCCTTTTACATCGCCATGAAATCAAAGATTCACCTAAGAAAATACAAAAACCAGTGGTGGAGTGACGGTTACTAGGGTCACCTCCCCAATCTGAGTCAGTATAAGCAAGTAATTTTAAATCAGAAGAAGAAGATAGAAATACTCCCTTATTTACTGTGCCCTTCAAGTATCTGATGATGCGAAGAACATCACTCATATGAACGGTTGTGGGAGCGTGCTGAAACTGACTGGCGATGTGTATAGCATGTGACAAGTCAGGTCGAGTAATACTAAGATACATTAACGAACCTACCAACTGTCTGCAAGGGGTAGGATCAGTTAAGGGAATACCATCATCAATTTTCATTTTTGCTCCCACAACTTCAGGAGTTTTGCATACTTTATCATCAGAAATCCTGGATCTGTCAATAATCTCACAAGCAAGTTTAGACTGAGATAGAAAATAACCACGTTGCGAATAGGCAACCTCAATTCTAAGAAAATATGTCAGAAAACCCAAATCTGACATCTCAAATTTTGAAGTCAAGACGGACTTAATACCCTTGACTCCTTGAACATCATCACCTGTGATTAACATATCATCAACATAGAGCAATAAAATTACAATCCCTGCATTAGATTTTCTAGTAAACAAAGCAGTGTCAGTATAACATGAGGAAAATCCATTTTCCAGCATTACACTGGTAAACCTATCATACCAGGCTTTGGGTGCCTGCTTTAAACCATAGAGAGCCTTACGAAGACGAAGAACTTTATCTTTAGGGATTATCATGTCTGGTGGGGCATCCATATATACTTCTTCGTTGAGATCACCATTTAAGAAGGCATTTTTAACATCCATTTGAAAAATGTTCCAATTTTTAATAGATGCAATAGTAATGAGACATCTAACCGTAACCATCTGAGCAACAGGGGCAAAGGTTTCTTCGTAATCAATTCCATACTCTTGCCCATATCCTTTAGCAACTAAGCGAGCTTTATACCTTTTTAGGGAACCATCGCTCTTGGTTTTAACTTTAAAGACCCATCGACAACCTATAGTTTTCTTTCCTATAGGTAGAGATTGAAAATCCCAAGTTTCGGCCCTTTTAAGAGCATCAAGTTCACTTTGCATGGCCTCTTGCCATTCTATACATTTTTTTGCTTCTTCAAAATTTCTTGGCTCAAAATAAGAGTGAATAGCACTTAGACAAGCCCTATATCGGGGTGAAAAAGAATCAAAAGAGACAAAACGATTTGGAGGTCTTCTATTCCTTTCAGATCTTCTATGGTCAAGAGAGGTGGAAAGCTCACTATATTGATCAATAGCACTTCTAAAGGTGTCTTGGTTTCTACGAGAGTAGGTTATAGGATCACTTGGAACTCTACTTTCTGGTTCATTGGGTGAATTATGTTCACCAATGTCTCCATCATTTTCCTCATCATGGTTTAATGATACATCATCATCACTAGATATGTCATCATTACTAGACAATAAGTCGAATAAGAAGGAGTAATCAAAATTTTCTTGTTGAGAAACATTTTTTTCAAAACCATTTTCATTTTCTAAAAAAGTTACGTTTCTAGAGACATATAGTTTATCATCTCGAAGGTTATAACAACGAAAGCCTTTTTGAGTTTCGGAATAACCAAGAAAGGCACAAGGAATAGCCTTGGGAGAGAGTTTGTCATTCCTATCCGTAAGTATGAAGCACTTACATCCAAAGACTCTTAACCTATTATAATCAGGTTCGATCTTATGTAATACCTCGAAGGGAGATATTTTACCTAATAACCTAGATGGTAGGCGATTTATCAAATAAACAGAAGCAAGAGCTGCTTCAGCCCAAAAAATTTTAGGAATATTTTGAGATATAAGAAGAGTCCTAGTGGTCTCGATAATGTGCCTATGTTTTCTTTCAGCTAACCCATTCTGTTGAGGTGTCTTAGGACAAGACCTTTGGTGAACAATACTTTGATCCTCAAGATATACTTTAAATTGATTGGAGAGATATTCTCCTCCAGAGTCACTTCTAAAAATCTTTATGTTACTGTTGAATTGGTTCTTAATCATTGAATGAAAAATTTTAAAACATGAAAACACTTAATGTTTAAACTTAAGAAAATATATCCACGAATATCTGGAAAAATCATCCACAAATATTACGTAATAAAAAAAACCTCCTTTTGAAACAACAGGTGCAGGTCCCCAAACATCCGAATGAACAATTTCGAAAGTTTTAGAAGAGAACATAGTTCTTTGCTCAAAAGGTAAACTTCGCATTTTTCCAAGAATACAGTCATTACAAGAAAAGGAGTTTTTACATAGGTCTTTTGCAAAATGTAAGTATGATAACTTGGTGATATTAGGATGACCAAGTCTTTTGTGTCACACATTTATATCTTTATGTCGGGCAACATTACACAAAACTTTTGGAACTTGAAGAGATTCCATATAATATAAATCTCCCCTTCTAAAGCCTTCCCCAATCAATTTCCCGGACTGGCGATCCTGTATTAAACATTTATCACAAGAGAATTTAATATCACAGCCATGGTCCGTGAGTTGAGAAACAGAGAGGAGATTTAAGTTTAGTTTAGGTATAAATCTGATTTTTGGAATAAAGAACTCTTGAGTTTCAAAATTACCTATTCCTTTAATTTCAAGAGAGGTTCCATCCGCAGTGGAGACATAAGATGGGGAACCATTTTTAGAGTAATCGAAGAGTGAAAAAATGTTTGGGGACATATGAAAGGATGCACCGGAGTCCAAAAGCCAAGAGATTTTACCTGGAGAAGAAGAAGTGGACACGGCCGCACCGGAGGTAGATCCCTTGAGGAGAGGTTGAAGAGCTTCCACTATTTGACTTATAGAGAGGGTCCCACTTGAAGATGCCTCCTCCTTCTGTGGTATACCGGTGGTAGCCATGGCTAGGAGCTTCTTCCACTTGGGACAAACGGGTTTGATATGCCCCGGTTCTTTACAAAAATGACAAATAGTTTTGCTATAGTCTCTTTTCCCTCTTTGTCCACCATTTTCTCCTTGATTTTGAAATTTAAAGTGAGGGGGACGATAGGTTCTTACATTGTTTCTGGTTCTTGATACGGCATTAACCTCACTATTTTCTTCAATACTACAAGGAACCGCAAGAACATTTGGTCCTTGTTTACATAAATTCATACGAGTCTCTTCACCACTTAGTTTGGTGAGAACATCTTCAAGAGAAGGAGGAGAAAAGGAGGAAAGAAGAGATGACCTTATTTGCTCAAATTCGGGCCTTAGCCCATTCAAAAAGTTGAAGAACCGATCTTCTTCAAGTTGCTTGTGACGAAGCTCAATTGCCTCTCCACTCAATTTTGGTTCAAGCATTGCAAGCTCATCCCAAATAGAGGAAAGATCGGCAAAGTATTCCCTAATCGTCATTTTACCTTGGGTAAGGAAAATAGCCTTCTTTTGAAGGTAGTATTTATGAGAGAGATCCCTTGATGTGTACATTTTTTCAAGATAATGTCAAGCTTCCGATGCCTTTTTGAATTTAATAATGTTGGCATTGATCTTAGTCTCCACGGATGAGAAAAACCATGAAAGAATCTTGAAATTCTTCATTTCCCATTCATCGTGCTTCTTGGAGTATTCTTCAAGGGCTTTGGTTCTTTCTTCTCTCTCAAGAACCTTGATTTCTCCTCCATTTACCACGGTAATCTTGGGTTCCGGTTCCGGAATTGTACCAAGTACATATCCCCATAGGCCCTTCCCTTTTATATGAGCCTCCATATTTCCGGCCCAAACATGATAGTTGGACCCATTCAATTTGAAACCAAGAGCAAAATGGGACTCTTTTTCGCCCATTAGAGAGTAAAGAGGTAGAGGAAAAAGCGTACCAACACAATATTTCCAACACCAACTTTGCACAAGATTCTTCTAAAATATATGAGAAGAGAGATCCACCACTTCAAACTTCAAAGATCGGAAGGCACGTTTTTCGAGGCACTCGAAAAAAAGAGAATCCCACGATCTTCAATAATCAACCTTGCTCTGATACCATGTAAAAATGTCTATGATAAGACAATACTCATACGAACACAAATAATATAGAAAAGATGTGCACGAAGGCACTTGAACAAAGTACGCAAAAGCGTAAAAATAATAAACATGCACTAAGGATTGTATTTCATAGAAAGAACCGGATGCTTGAGACTCTCAAGCTTGAGAAATACAAGGGGGGAACACCCCTATTTATACAAATGCAAGAACGTGCAAAGGGGGCTCCCAAAGGAGTCGTTGGGGGCCCCCAACGACTCTATTGGGGGACCCCCAATGCACATTAAAAAATATGAAAAAGAAAAAAAGAAATTACAAAAATAAAAAATAAAAAGAAAGTTACAACATATTCCAAAAAGGGAATATGCGCAAAACAGGAAATGACAAAAATACCCTTTGGGTAAAAGTATATAAATATATATATTTATATATATAGAGATATATGTACATATAATATATTATATGTAAATATATCTCTATGTATATAAATATATATATTTATATTTACAATAATGATAATGATTTTTAGGAGATACATTTTAACACTATGCATGTCTCTGTGTTGGTTTATGAATTAAGTAAAAGAATATCCTCTCCATGAAGAACCTTCACCATGATGCCTAAAAGCAAGTATATTTTGAAATTCACCCATATACATTCATCTTGCACATTCATCACGAGAAACAGCCTTGTGGATCTTTCCATCAATACTAGAAGTCATTGCAATGATTTGAATTCTTGAGATGAATTGTGATTTTGTGTTAAAATAGGTTACATACATGTACTCTTTCGGTCCTGTAATGTAATATCGTGTGTTTCTACACTAAGTTAAATTTTGGCTAAGCGTTGTAGAAACATCGGTAAAATACTCGCTATTAGGTGGCGTCAATTGAATCAAGGCTTGGCCCAGGTCTCGTCGACAAGACCTAAACGAGCCAATTGAAATGTGATAAAAACTTTTATTCTCAACTTTTAAAATCAAGCGAAATTCAAGTTATATATCGTTAGATGCGCCTTGAAATTCTGAAAATAACGATATTTTACTTTTCTGAATTCGAGCTATGATTGGCCTGAAAATCACATTTTTTCAAATAAGGTCTGCCTTGAGGAGACCGGGTCTGGATTGGATCGGATCAGATCTGATCCGTATGATCCAAGTTAATATGGATCTGGACTCAGTCCAAGACCCATATTAATTAGGATCTGATACAGTTCAAGATTCATATGGATATTGGATATGGACTTGGATCCTAGATCTAGATCCAGGTCCAATGAAATTACAGTTTTAAAATTCAATATAAAGGTTTAATTTAAGAAAATTTAAAGTAAAAAAAAGACTCTCAGAGGAATAAGACACCCTCTGGATTTTTTTGGATATTTATTAATTAATAAATAATTAATTAAATTATTATTAAATTAATTCTAAAATTTATTAGATGTGGTAGTTAGCAAATAATTAAGGTCTCTAGAAGAGCCCAATTTGGTTCAGTAAACAAAAAATAAGGTAAGTATTAAAAGAGGTAATAAGTAGAAAAAAGTCAACATAAAGAAATAAGGAAATAAGGGTTGGAGATAGAGTCCCACATGGGAAAGCTTTATTTCCGGACCCATATAGGAAACCCTAGAGGGGCATCACCCTATAGAGGATGCCCTCCTCTATAAAAACTTCAAAAAAAATATGAGAAAGAAAGAAAGAGGAAAGAGAGGAGAGAGAGAGAGAGAGAGAGAGAGAGAGAAAGGAAAATCGTGGGAGATGAGAAAGAGAGGAAAAAAGAGAAGAAGAAGGAGAAGACCCTCTTCCTCTCCGATCGTCCGATATTTCTTCCGGTCCTTTTTCAAACTTCAACAAAGGTACAGGCTCCTCTCTTGATTCGAACGAGAAGAAATAGCATAAGTAAATTTTATGTAATGTTTTGGTGGAAAGGGAAAAGAAAGAATGAAGGAAAGCCGATTTAGAATATATATATATATATAATGTCAAATCTGTTGCAAAACTGTTTTTGATTACTAAATCCGTGTATTTATTATGCAAACCAGTTTGTATATCTGTGCAGGATAAGATCTGTGAATCGTTATGTTAAATCAGTTCGCTAAACTGTGTACGATTAATAAATCTCTAAGTTTATTATGGGAACTAGTTTATTAATCTGTGATAGGATTTAAACGTGTTCTTGCATGCTCAAACTGATTATAAATACGTATTTGATTCAAGAACTGTGTTTTTGTATGCTAAAACATACTGTAATCTGGTTTTGATTACAGATGTGTGTTCTTTTTCATGTTAAACATGTTGTAAATTTGGTTTTGAATAAAAAACTGCATATATATATGACAGGTGTTTTCTTTACAGATTAGTTAAAGACTACGTTGTAAAAGAATTTCATATATATATGTACATATATATATATATATGATAGATTGTGTTCCTTGCTGTTCTTGAAAAAAAAGGGAGAGTTTTAGCCCAGCCGACTGCAGTCAGCTGGGCAGCTTTCAAAACCAAACCAGCCCAACCGACTGCCATCGGCTGGGGCTGTGAACCCATTCATTTAGCCTAGCCGACTGCTGTCAGCTGGGCAGTTTCTCCAATATATATAGCCCAGCCGACTGCAGTCAGCTGGGCAGTTCAAAAATATATATATATAGCCCCCGACTGCAGTCAGCTGGGGTTAGATTAAAAAATATATATAATGCATGGGGATCAGCCCAGCCGATGACAGTCGGCTGGGACTGTGACCAGACACATCAAGCACAACCAACTGACATCGGTTAGGGCTGATGTCAACAGATTTTGCCCAGCTGACTGTCATCGGCTAGGACTGCTAACCAGTTTTGTTTGATGCTGCCACTTAGGCCAGCGTCAAACAACCTTTAAACTTCTCTTTGTAAGCTAAGTTAATAGCGTGACAGAAAACCTCATGTATGCTGCCATGGTTAGACTGAATATGATTTCGTTTTGTTGCTGTCATATGAGTTATAAGTTTGATTTTTGGACTGTCATAAGTCTGATTTTTTTTGAACTGTTATATGCATAACTTTTTGGACTGTTTCGGTACTTGCTATGTGTTAAAAAATATTACTCAGATGCATGTCTTATATGGTTGTTCATGCCGATGAGATGTTACCGAAAAGCATGTTAGATTAGACTGTTTATGCTTGTGAAGTGTTGCCGAAATGCACGGGTATACATGAGTGTTCATGTTTTTAAATTGTCACCAAATTACGTGTTTATGTGTTTGTCCATGCATGCTCATTTAGCTATTCATTTGATTGCCAATAGAGTCTTAATGTTGTCCCGTGTGCGGGCAGCATAGCTTCGGGCTCGATAGCTATGTTTTGTATCCCGAGCCTGCTCGAAGTGGCAAAATTATTTATGCTTTACATATGCTCATGAAATTTTATATCTTGTCGACATAAATATGCATATTATGAACACGTGAATTCTGAAGTTATATTATTGTTGCAGTAACATGATCACATGCATGTTTGCATATTATGCATGAGATGAATTATGAGACAAAATGTATGTTGTAAGCATGTGTTCATATGCATATGTAAATTGTTTTACTTGTACATTTGTATGGTGTGTGAATAAATGTGCATTTATGGAACTATTGTGTGGTTACATGTTCACTGCGATTTTTGCATGAGAGGCATCAGTGGTATGATGTGAACCACTGTAGGCCATGTGAGCCACGAGCATGTGTTGCTCTAAAAGTTTTGTTTTATGTATTGCAAAAATCTATATAAAATTATTGGTTTTCTAAATTAATTACACTGTTGAAAATTGTAATGGGCCAAGGTGTAAAACCCGAAAATTTTATAAAATTTTGCAAATTGGGCCTAGATCCAAATTGCAGATCCAGGACCCATAAAGGGGGGTAATTAGGATTTATTCATTTGAAACCTTGATTTAATGATAATAATGAATAAATAAAAATTTTAAATTTTAAAAATCTAATTTAATTCGAGGATCCACCGTGGATCCATTTGGATCCACTTGTGGATCCATATCGATTGGGGCCAGGTTATGGGTCTCGGGTCCGGACCCGAGCCACGCCCCTGTGTAACAGCCCTTTTAAAGAAAGGGGCAACCCGATAAGGGTTGCCCGATAGGTTTGTTACAGAAAAAGGAAAGGGGGGCAGGAGGGGGGTTACGCAAGGCGTAACCAACCCCTCCCATCTCGGCATGGAGAGGGCCGATAAAAGGAGTGGAGAGGGGGGTTTTCCCTCTTCACTCGGGCACTCTCTCCTCCCCCATCTCTTTTCCCCCGTCTCTCTCTCTGTCAGTGTGTATCGGAGAGGAGGAGTTCGCCGGCGAGCTGCGGCAACCAGCAGCCATCAGCGACTGCAGCGAGTACCCCCCTGTCGCGGCAGCAACAAGGAGTGTCAGCCGCGGCCCTACCTTCGCGTCCCCAGCCTTCGATCGCCGGGAAACCCATCGGAAACAGGTACGGTGCTTCTAACGATTCTAGGCGAGGGATCGAATGTGGTTTCGATTTCGTGTAAATCCTTTGGCGATGAGGGTCCATGGGAACCCTATTGCGTAACACAGGAACTGCCAGTGTTCTGCGTATATTTTCTGTTCTGTGTTTTATTGTTTCCCAACAAAATGAATTAGTGGCAGGTCATTTGGGTTTTGTGGGTCTTGGCTGATGGACCAACCAAACTTGGTCTGGTTGATGGATCAGACCTCAACCATGATAGCAGGCCCAGCCGAGCTATCGGCAGGGCATGTTGTGTGCTTCACATCTTTTGGGTGTCGGTCGTGACTTGTATAATAAAAAAAAAATATTTTGATAGGCTGTGTGCGTTAAACCCACAGGAGTTTTCTGATTTTTGAGTATCGTGTATCGACAAGAGTTGGGGTTTTTCGACTCTTAGTGTCGGTCAACCCCAAATTTGGGGATTTTTGACTCGGGCCCTTGAAATCGAGAGGTCTCCGACTGTAGTATCGGGTAAACCCAGTTTTGAATCCCGATTTTCATGGTTGAATAACCCGATTGGGGTTTTTATTTCTGTTGTTGATTCACCCAGATTGGGTTTCAGATTCTTGTTGATTAAGTAATCCCAGATTGGGAGTTTCCGGTTCTTGGATTCGATAAACTCAGGTTTGGGGGTTTTCTTTACAGAATTGGTGAGCTGATAATGATTGTTTTATTCAAAACAATCATAGTATACATGTGTTAATATATATGTTGGCCGATTGCATCTATAAAAAAAAAATGGTGGATTTCGGATTTTTCCTAACAAAAGGGTTTCGTTCACGTTATGAACCTATATATATATATATATATAAAGGGTATCTCAACTAGGTCGAACTTGTAGTTCTTGTGAAACCATTCACGATTTATCTACCTGTGCATTTATGGCATATTTTCTTACTGTCTCTTTAAACTCGATCTGTTAAAGGAACTGAATCTGTCCTTTCCTTGTGGATATGCCTCTCAGTGTAAACTCTAAGTAGCTATGTTATGATCTTACCTGCCTTATATTGACTGATGTTCGGAAAATCAAGGTCTCACCTTCTGTAAATCGACTTTCAGAATATAGGAGTAAATGACAAGTAAATACAATACATAATATAGTTAGTCAATGAAACTAAACCGGAATGCTTTACCTGTCATACCTAGTTGTAAACATGTTCATCTGAAATCAACATCTGTGGCCGTTGAACCAAGTTTTAAATGGATATTTCGTTGTAACCTGTATAATTCTAGTGAAAATTCTCGTTATTTAATGTTAAATGCATGATTTGACTAAGGTATATTCATTTGGTTATCATGTGAATAGCTGATGGGGATGTATGCTTTTTCATATATGTTGTTCAATACGTGGTGGCATCGAGAGTATTGCTGGCTGGACTGAATTGTCTATATTTTTTTTTAGCTAGGAGGATGGCGGGTTCGGGATTGGTAAGCCCGACCATCCTCTCTAGCACACGCATAAACTTACACTTCTACCTGGTGAATATGTGAAGTATTATCTTCGCATATCATTTTACTGATTTTACAATCATGAATGTGATCATGGATAGGTTATTGACATTTTTTGTGAGCACGTATGCTTGATGAGAATCTGTAATGGTACATGTACACTCACACACTCAAAAGAAGACATGGGTTGGTTAATACCCGTATGTGATGTAGGTAACACACATATAGTGAAAATGCATATGATTGATAATTGACATGCATATGATTGGGTTATGATTGCATGAGTGTACATGCTTTTGGCATTATTGGCATAGTGTTATGGGTAAACACTACTTGGTTTTATTATGTGATGCACCGATGGACTAAATGGACCATCATCGTCCTGGAGAGCCGTGTGTTTGTTTTCTTTTCACGTATAATTTGACTGCATCACTTACACCACATAAGTTGGTATGACACACTACTACACTGTTCCTGTGGTCTTTGCGGGCTGGAGTCCCGAAAGAATTCTCGCAGAGGTTGATGCGAACTTTTTCACTTTACTTTTGCATATGGTGTTGCAAACTTAAAGAATGAACTTTAAATAAAAATAATGAATAAGAACAGTGTAATATACATTCTGGGATATCTCATCTGGAGTATGAGAATCTTGGATATCCGGTCTTGGGGAGACTGTGAGGATACAAAAACTCCGTGTGCGTAGTTGCCCCTGAACCCGATATTGAGGTTCTTCTCCTGGCCACGGTTTTAGAGAGAACCCGCCACTTTACCCGGGAGTGGTGTGTTAGTCACAGCTGTGAGTTTATGGTACCAAGGAAGTGACACTTGTGGGCGTGGGGTGTCCCTTGTGTCCCCGACATTAGATGTGGAGGTCTAATGTTCCGATGGATGGTGTTGTTTCCTGATATCGGTCGAGGGCTAAGTTGGAACCCAGTAATAAAATACAAATTGTGTGTTAAGCTACCCTGGGAACCTACTTGACCTCGGGGTTTGTACCCGTTTGGTGTATCCGCGGGCCACGGTAATAAAAAAAAAAGGAACTTAAGGACGTGTGCATCTAATAGGGCATACATATGGAAAGATGGAACTTAAATGAAAGATAACAGAAGAAATCATGCATTGCACAAAATCATGCATTTTTCTGTTATGCATTAGATCATGCATGTTTGAATCATTCTTGATATCATTTGGTGGTAGCATATGACTTACTTTGTGAAATCATGCTGAAAGGTTTGATTTTTTAGTTATTGATCTATGACATTGTTTATTGTTCTTGACTGGTAAGTATATGCAACTGTTGGTAGTTATAGATATTTAAATGTTGCAAATTTTATATCTGCACTCACTCAAATCACTGCATGAAATCTTATCCATGTTCTTTCTCTCACCTGGTTTCTTTAGAAGTAGCTGTGCTCAGAATTTAGGTTCTGACACCCTACTTTGTTGGTTTTTCGCAGGATATGGTGCACAGTGAAGTTGGACATGCATCTGGGGATGGATGAGTTATACTTGGGCTTGTCAGCTTCAATAGAGGACATAATGGCTCTTTCTTTTGTCTTTCAGTTCTTTTAATTTCTGCAAGTGTTACTTTACTTTCAGTTGAAGAAAACCTTGTCTTTGAAATTTTCTTACTCATTAATAAAAGAGTTTTAGTTGGTTGATATGGATGATGATTGCAACTTCGTTTGTGGTGGATGGGTTATCCAATGGAAAGTGGAACTGTGAGGACCCCAGATCTCTGGGAAGGTTTCCGCAACTCTTTAGAAAAAAAAAAATCTGCATTTTTAAAAGGGTCTGGATTGGGGTCGTTACACAAGGTCCCGTGTTGAGTTTTACATATTGATTTGCAAAACGATTCCTTTGTAAAGAATTTGTTCTTTGATAAAAAGATAAAAGAGATAAAACAATATAATTAATGTTTTCTTTCTAGATTTCCCTTCCACAGTTTGAGAATCCTGGATAGCAGTTTTGGGAAAACCGTGAGGATACTAAAACTCCATGTGCGATTGTGTCCCTAAACCCGATACGATGGTTCACCTCCCGACCACGGTTTTAGGGAGCCTTTTGTCACTTTGCCTGAGGATGGTATGTAGACACAGTTATTGTTATTGGTATACCAAGAAAGTGCCATCAGTAGACGTTGATTTCCCTGGTGTCCCGACAATAGATATGAATCTAATGTTCTGATGGATCATGTTCATTCCTGATATCGGTCAAGGGTAAAGTGTGGAACCCAGTAATAAAATACAAATTGTGTGTTAAGCTACAACTGAAAACCTATTTTAAACTTCGAAAATTATTGTGTCCGTTTTAATTATCTGCGGGTTTTAATGAAAAATGAAACTAAATTTGAGTGTATTTAATAGGAACATGCATGCAAAAGAAAACTCTGATAATAACTTAATAATATATTCATGCATGTGCATTGAAATCATGCAGATTTACTATTCTGCATTAGTTAATGCATTTCTTACCTATTCTGTTTCAAGTGAGATAGTGTTGTTGCATGATAAATGTTGTTAAATGTATAAATGGTTAATTGAGTTATGAGATTGTTGTAGTTTATTTCTTCTGAAATTTGCATGAATTTGATTTATGTTGTTTCTTGCCTATTTGGATCTTTAGAGGAATTCGTATGCAAGATCTTTGATTCTGACCATGTGCCCTTTATGTTTTTCACAGGATCCGAAGCTGAGTGATGAGATCGACTACCATAGGAAGCTAAAGAGATTGTGTGACTGTTTTTGATATTTTCTTTGGGACAATATTGCTTAATAATTATAGACATTTATTTGATTATATTTTTAAACTTTAATTATTGATGAATAAAGTTAATTAGTTGATTATTGGGTTAATATAAGATCCCTTGTGGTTTGGATTGTGTTATGTTTGTAAGGCCTCAGATCTCTGGGTATGGTTTCCGCAATTGTTTTAAAAAAAATCACTTTTCAACGAGGATGAGTTGGGGTCGTTACATGTAATTTATACTGCCCCTCAGGGGCATTTTGGTCTTTCTGTTGTATGTAATAGTCATTGTTCACTAAAAACAAATTTTTTGTTTTTTTATTATTTTTATTTTTGTCATTTTTGTAATAGAGCATGGGATCTATGGTGAAAAGACCAGAGTCGTTGGGAGCTCCTCAATAGAGCCCAATGCTCTCCAAAGTGTATAAATAGGGGTTGATCCCCTCACTTGTATTTTAATTCTTCTCTTAAGCAATTCTGTTCAATAAAGTCTATATTTTCTTCCATTCTTGTGTTCCTTTTGACTCTTTTGAGTTGTGTATATGCACTTTGTGCTTGTGTAGTGCCTAAGAGTTTTTGTATTGTCCTTATTGGACTTGTAACCGTGTTTGTGCACTTTTGTATTTATTCTTCAGCATACTTCATTACAATTTGATGTATCACAATTGTCTACTTGACTATATAGGTTTTCTCTGACAGCTCAATGAGCTCGAAGCCCTCCAATTTTAGCTTGGGCAACAAATATGATAAGAAATCAAATACTTGATCATGCAAAAAAATGAGAAATCATGACATGTCCAAAGAACTAAAAGTCTTAGACAGCATATCATGACTATTTTAGGTTTTCTCTAACAGTTCAATCAGCTCTTACCTGTTCAGTTTTAGGTTGAGAACAAGCATGACAAGAAAACAAATACTCAACCATGGAGAGAAAATGAAAAATCACATGTCCAAAGAACTAAATGTATTAAGCATGACATATCATGATTCTCCTATTTCCGATAAACTCCTAAGGAGAATTTCCGCTATTTGGTTGGTTGTTAATCAGCTGAATCCCAACCTAAGATCAACATATCACTACATACGGACCAGAGTTTACCCAGTTAGAAAGTTAAAACCAATGAATGTAATATTTGGATCTAACCTGGATCTTAGATCTATATCCAGGTCAAGCATACATGTCACTTTCAGGTCTTAGCAGGCATCTAAGATATTTTTCTGTATCACACATATGCAAAGGAAGAATGCTGATTTGATCCAGAAAGTGTCCAAGGTGCCTTTCAATCCAGATGGATCCAGAAAGAAATATACCTCTGACATGACAGCTTGGATCTTGTCTAACTGAAACTATACATAATTTTCAGATCAATCTATACTGAGAAACTGACAACTCTAAAATGGCTATAGAGAACAAACACCATCAAAGTTCAAAATGTTGATATAGTCAATGACCAATACCTTTCCAATAGCGTTTGCTGAAAAGATCAAGCCAACCAGCCTCATGTTCCACAGAACCCTGACCTCCAGATCTTAAGTCATGCATGACTCCTGCGACCTTCTCTTTTCCCCAGAGTGACTTAATAGCTACTTCGGTTTCAGAAATTTTTCCTTGCTGCACTTCATAAAGTTGGGCATGCTTGTGATAAGTATGGAGAAAATAATTCTTTCCATGTGTTATATCTAATGGCACATGGATACTCATGAAAATGTATGCATTGATGGAGTAGTTTGTATCAGAATAGAACCTGAAACAGCCACCGTGGACTTTCTGGGCAGAAGGCCATTCCTAGTGCCATCAGTACAGCAGGAAAAACTGCTAAACCAAACATTGTCCTCCACCTGAATAAAAGGTTATGCAGCTATAAAAAAATCAGAGCATATAGAAAACAACTAGATGCAAAAACACCTGCTCTCTGTTAACTTGTAAAGCCCGTGGGGAAAAAAAAATCGCGTCCGACTCGTGTCAGAAACGTGCCCGGCACGTGTCGGACACGAGTCAGGGTCTGACCCCTGTGTCGGGGCCGGATCCGGGCCGGACCCGAGATCAACCCGGACCCGGGTTCTCGAACTCTCGAGAACCTGCGTCTTTTAAAAAGACGCAGGTGTCTCGGGCGAGGGGTAAAACCCTCGCCCCTTCTCTCTCTCCTCTGCTCCGATCTCCCGCCCCTCACGCTGCCGCCGGCGATCAAAGAGGCCGGCGAGCATTCCCGTCAGGCTGCCTCCCCGACGATCGACGATCCCTGGGCGTCGACGACTCCCGGTCCTCGACGCCGCCGCCTGCGACCTCGGTTTCCTCGGTGGCCACCCGTGACCCAGTCGACTGCGCGGGAGCCCCCGTCGTCGGAGCTTTTCGCCGCTTGCATCCCCAGCGACCTCGAGCATCGACGAATCGCCGGCAACCTTCGAGCCTTGCCGACCACCCCTCTTCCCCTTGCTGTCTCCTCTTCGTTGCTTCTTTTCGGCTGTGTCAGGACCCTGACGTCGGAGCCATCAGCGCCTCTTCCACTCAGCTCCTCCCCCGTCGCTGTGGTCTCGGAGGTATAACCCTCCTCTCTCTCTCTTCTATGTGTTGGGTAGATCGACAGAAGGGTTGAGCCCCCTGTCATCGCCGCCGGTTGGCAGGGGGCAAAACCCCCCTGCCTCCCTTTGTTCTGGGTCGACAGGGGGTTTGGCCCCCTGTTGTTGGCTCTTCTTGGCAGGGGGTTCCGCCCCTTGTCATTCTTTTTGCCGTTAGACGGCGGGGGGGGGGATGAGCCCCTGTCGGCAGGGGGTTAAACCCCCTGCCTTCCTCTTTGTATCGGTCGACAGGGGGACTGAGCCCCCTGTCGTCGTTGCTTTGCCGGCAGAGGGCTCGCCTCCCCTGCCATTTTGCCTTGCCGGCAGGGGGTTCAGCCTCCCCTGCCTTTTTGCTTTGTCGGCAGGGGGTTTCGCTCCCCCCCTGCCCTTCTTGTTGTTTTGGTAGGGGGCCTTCGTCCCCCTGCCTTTGTTTGCTTCCCCGGCAGGGGGCGAGCTCCCCCTGCCCTCTGTTGTGCCTGCCGGCAGGGGGGCGAGGCCCCCTATCCTTGCTCTTGTTTTTCCGGCAGGGGGCTTCGCCCCCTGCCTTACGTTGTTCTCCCGGCAGGGGGAGGAGCCCCCCCCTGCTCGCTTGTTGCTCCTCGGCAGGGGGCTCTGTCCCCCTGTCCTTGTGCCTGTCTGCAGGGGATGGAGTTCCCCCTGCATTTGTGGCCCAGCAGGGGGCGGAGCCCCCCCTGTTCTCTTATTCCTTCTCGGCAGGGGGTTCTGTCCCCCTTCCCCCTGCATTTCGTTGTTCTCCGGCAAGGGACTTTGCCCCCTTGCCTTGTTCTTGCTGTCGGCAGGGGGCTGCGCCCTTGGCTTGTGTTGTGGCAGGTGTGGCAGGGAGCTTCTGCTCCCTCCCCTGCCTTTCTTTGTGCCTGGCAGACAGGGAGCTCCTGCTCCCTGCCTCTGCTGTTGCTGCCAAGCAGGGCTGAGGCCCCTGCCTCTGGCACCCCTGTCTGCAGGATGCAGAGTTTCTGCATCTGCCTCCTGCAGGCAGGGAGGCCTTGCTGCCTTGTTGCTTGTTTATTTTCGGCATATGCTAATGATCTAAGCTCTCCAGGTTGAACGGTGGATCCAGCTCGCCCTCTGTGGCTCGAGCTCTTGTTTGCCTACGCTGCATGCGTACGAGGACCCGCAACCCCTTAAGGTAGGGGATTCTTGCGTGAAAGGACAATGAACTGATAAATGCTAAAATAAGGAAGATAACTAAAAGAGGATGATATATGTATACGTATAATGTATATACGTATGTCTTTACCTTCAAGGACGCGGTTTCGCGATCCTTGTCCTCTTTACTTTCCTGCACTTTCCTTTCTGTCGCCGCCGCGCTATATGTGCCTAGGCTTTTCATTCCTGTCTTTACATTCCATGTCTTTTAACTCAAGGACGCGGTTTCGCGATCCTTGTCCTCTATACTTTTCCGCACTTTACTTTCATGCTGCCCCACGCTTTGCGCCTTGGCATTTACTTGCTTATGTCTGTCTTGTTCTCCAGGATGTAGATCCTGGTCCTTCTTTACGTTCTTGCACTTTACTTCCTGCATTTATTTGTTGCCCCGCGCTTTATGCGCCATGGCCTTGCTCCTGCTTTACTTCTCGCGCTTTACCTTCCTGTGCTGTCGTGCTGCTCTTGCCCTTATCTTTTGTATGCGTTTGTCTTTACCTTGTTACCGCACTTCGTGCATATGCCTTGCTCATTCATGTATTTCATTGTTGTCGTGTGCTTCTTTACTTGCTTACGCTTATCGATCTATCGAGGTGCAACCCTATGTCTCGTGAGTTGTCCTTTACACTTGCATAGTCAGTATAGGATCTTCTACCTCACGAGTCGCTTGCGTAGTTGCCTGCTTGTGCGTTATGATGATCGAGGTATGATCTCATACCTCGTGTGGAGCTTTAGCGTTCTACCCTCGCGGTGCGGCTTCGTCCCCGAGTCTTGTCTCTCGTCGTACCTTTGTATTAGTATGTGCATGAGTTTGCCTCTTGTCAGCTTGCACTCCCTGAGTGCAAACTTCGAGTGCATAGTGTATATCGTCTCACTTGGCTTACAAGCCATGACACACACTTATGCACTTCAGTTCTCAAAAGACATCGTCTTAGGTGCAAACCTATTTTTCAAGATGTATAACTTGTAAAACAAAGGTAGCGGTCGGACCGCCCAAATTGATGTATTTGGGATTGATGTGTTACAAGGTTTGCCTATTCGATACGACTTAGATAACCTTATTTAGGATCTTGTGCGCGAATAGGGGCGGGGATCCTAGCGAGGTACTTGCGCCATCACTAGATCGACGTTACCTCACTTCTGATACGAGACCTAGTTTCTAGGCTTTCTGGTTCAACCAAGATTGTAGTGCCTTCCTTTGTGAAGGTATTGTTGGATCTCTTACGAAGGATCCATGTTCCTCCTCTTGTAGTTGTACCCTTAGTCACATACGATATGTTTGGGCTACGAGAGCAGAACGAGAGGTCTACAATAACCTCTAAGCGTGTATTGACACATTAAGCTAATCCTGTTATGTTGCTTTCGCCTAATAGGCGGGTTGCTCGCAATTGTCTAAAGGACCCGAGCACGATCAGTTGGAACTGGAATGAGTTCACTGCGGGTTTCTATAAAGTAGAAGCTTTGGGATTTCCTGCGAGAGATCCATACCCCTTTCATCATGGTTGTACTTTTGAACAGGTACGTTGCGTACTACGATGAGTAGGATGAGAGGTCTATGTCTGCCTCAAACATGCAATGGCATGTGTTTGAGATCACAAGAGTGATGTTCCTACCCTCACTAGGGATTGACCCCCTTTCAGCGTGATTATGCATTTGAATAGTTACGATGCGTACTGCGGTGAGTAGGATGTGAATTGTTTGGTTGCCTTGAACGCGCAATGGCGCGTATAACACATCTAAATAATAATCATGTGCCTTCACCGACAAGATGCTCGATTGGGTTGAAAGACCAGAGCATGAGAATTGGACGGCGGTTAAGAAACCCTCCGTCGTACTCATTCGGGACGGTTCATCAAGAGAGAGGATGGATGGTACGAAACTCCGATGGACAGTCATATATGGCAATCTCGGGCAAAGATCCGACCTTCCCCAGTCATCGGAGGTTAGGGGAAATCCTTCGGGCCACTTCTGCAGAAGTACAGATGCGCATCCATTAAGCCTTTGTTTGCCTTTGGGGATTTACTCTCTTGGTCACGGACCGTCCCCTTAGGAAGCGGACTCAGTCAGTCATTCGGGGTATAATAAAATATATAGCATAATGGACCCCCGAATCGATCTCGGTTGTTTCTACGTTTTGCCTTGTGCGTACCCACAACGGCCTGCTCAGTAATGAGACAAGATATAACTTATACACATGATCATGAGATATGCATGTTGTGACGTGCATTGCTTGCTTGCTTGTTAGCTCGGTAGTTAGGTATGCTACTCGTTGAGCTAGGTACGCCTGTCGAGGCGTTACCCTTATTGGTTATACTGCTTACACAGTTCTTTGCTTGGTGATAACTAGCTTCTCATACTAGTTGATTGCTTATCCTGTGTAGCTTACAAATTGCTTGTGATGCAATAGCTTGTGCCTCACAATTAATGTAATCACTTGTCGATGGACTGAGTCATCCTATGGTACTTGTATGTATTACGAGTGTTCTTATGAATACCTGTCTTATGAAATTTCTTTGCTTGGCTGGTGGATAAAGTTAGTTACTCTTCACCTATTATATTTGTGAGATTGCTATAGTTGTTTGTTCAGCACTCTGATCCTTCCTGCTCTTTTACGTAGCTGTCTGCTTTACTAGAGCTTTGCTTACTCCACAGCACATTTAGTTAGATCTGTAGTCTTGCTTGTTCCTGCTTGAGCTAGCGTTTATCTTACTTATTGCAGCTTCTGCTCTTTCTTGTCCTTTGCACCCCTACTAGTACCCATTTTCATGGGCAGGTGGTGAACAGGTTGAGACAGCTTGTGATGGCATGATGACGCGATGCATTCAAGGCAATGCCCTTTCCTGACATTGCGCTCCTGGGGATACTTTTGATGGATGCGGTATAAGGTTTCTTTGAAAGCATCTCTTTTGATTATAACTCTGCATTTCTAAAACTGTATTACCAAAATGTGGTTCTTCTTTTCATTTCAATAAAATATATATTTGAACTGCAAATCGGTTTGTAAGGGGGAATCTGCTTTTGGTTGTAATGTGCTCAAGGTCTAGGGACTTGTTGTTTTGAACCTGATCTTCCGCTGAACTCCTGTTTTAAACTCTGATAAATGATTGATTTCAAAGCTTTCAACCTTTTTCATAAAAGGTTTCAAGTCCATGATTTTGGGGCGTTACATAACTAGTGAGATTTATTGAGATTCAAGGATTAGGGCACAAATCAAGAAAAAAATAGAAGAGAAGCAAATGAACTTCATTAACTAATAATGAAAATAGCGATACACACTTATGGGGGTCGACCATAGTCACAAATATCGGTATCGGCTATATCTCAGCGAGGCTATTTCTCACCATATTATAGATTTGGTGATAAATTTTTGGAAAATCTTGGGGCTTAAAAATATAAAAAATAACAAAAATAAGTAAGAAACTATCATGTTTAGACAAAAATTACATAAATAATAAATGAAATAAGTAAAAAATATAAAAGAAAGAAGAAAACCATATTTAAAATAAAAACACAAAAAAAACAGTAAAGCTAATTGATAATATCATGATAATATCACAAGAATATCGCGATATTCTCAATTTGGTGATATTTTCAAAATATCGTGATATTTTACCTATATTATCGTTTGCTGAATTTACAGTGATAATATCACAATATTTTCAAAATATCAAAGATATCTGTGACTATGGGGTCAATCCCTCATAGTTACACAAAAAAGACAAAAATTTACTCCCTAACCAACTAGTAAAATACAAAAATACCCTCATAAATAATCTTATATACATATAAGAAAGGAGAGCACACTCCTAAAGATACATATGGTACATCTCCATATTACGAGACCTACACTGTTCAACAAGATTTAGTAAATTTTTACAATATGATATTAAGATGCTTAGGCAAGGGGCCTTAATCATTCATAAAGCTATAAAATCAAGCAACTTTCAATGGCATCAATTCAATCAGAAAGACAGAAAACCCTAGACAGAGGGAAATAGCAGTTTCAACTGATTGAACTAAATACAGGAGAGAAACCTAGCCTATCACCAAGTTTGATCTAATGATCTGTTTCATAGTCCCTAGAAAAACACTCCATTCAAAATTGAATAGGCAAATGTATAATACAGATTAGGATTTTGGTGTAAACATTGTCTACCAAGGGATGAACCTGTATCATTCTCATGATAGCTTAAGTAGCAACCTATGTCACATAAATACTCCATGTTAGCTCCTGTTCTCTATCCCCTTAGATGCTAGTCATATTGAAAACTTCATAAAAATGGTTGTATCTCCATATCTGCAGCTGCATCCATGTGACGTAGGTAGCAATTCAAGCTAATTACCCAGTTCTGGCCCATTTCATACACGGACGGGGCACACAACAATGGTGAGTGACACCTCTAAGGATACAAAAAGGATGACAATGTACTGTAATGAAATAGAAGGTGCACAAATAGATGCCTCTTATGGGCTTACAACAATACAAGAGTGCAAAAACAAGGACCTCTTATGGGTCAATACAAAACACAAGCACAAGAGCCACTTCAGAGCTTGAAACACAACATAAAAAGTATAAAATTTATATATCATAAGGTGCTTGAGACAAGCATACACAACAAGGGGAGAGCCCCCCTTTATATAGGCTTTAGAGGCCTCATAGAGCCATTGGGATGCTCCCAACAGCTATAATGGTCAATGACCATTAAGCCCCTAAAGTGAATAAAAAAGACAAAAATAAAAAAATAAAAAATAAGTAAATACAAAAGGATAAAAGTGCCCCTAATGAGCACAGCCGATTACATGGACTGAAAAGACCAAAATACCCCTAATGGGTAATGCCTATTATAAGAACAAGAAATATATACATATTTATATGAATATATATACAATAGGTATATGAACCTAATATATACAATTTAACATGGACAAAGTGGCATCCAACGGTATTTCCTGTCAATCCTCAAAACATGCACAAGCATGTCTTCACATAACTCAGAAAACTGTGTGTCGCATAACTCAGAAACCTGTATGTCACGGGAACTTTAAAATGCTGATCCTGATACTTCAAGGTAGGGCTTGAAAATCCAGAGACTTGGTAGAAAACTGCTCAACCTACTGAGCCAACCAGGTTAGGTGCTCATCCAGGTTGACAGTTTAAAAATGATGCTTCAAGGTGCTGCTGAGTACAGACACAATTTGTGTGTGTGTGTGTGTGTGTGTGTGTGTGTGTGTGTGCGCGCGTGTGTGCATTTCATGATAATGTCCATAGACTTCAGTGGATATCAACATGTTCACCAACAAATTTCGGAACACCGCATTCGACAAATAACTGTTAGTCAATTTATGAACAATGCCAGGCATAATTATCAATTGCACTTTAGGAATGTAAGACAACTTAAAAATGTACTCTTTAAACTTCACAAATTCCCGTTATGGTGAATTCCCTTTAAGTTTCCCTTAATGGTGAAAACCAAGGCAAAGAGCTGCCAAGGAAATTAAAACCTCCTAGCGGCCGACGAATTTAGTGACCTTTCTAACATCCATTATGGTCGAGTTCATCACAGGCTTGAATCTTGATTGAACACGGTGAGTAAATTGGCCTTAAATTGATGAAGACAGATCTTGCCTGATTGTTGAACCAGGTGCAAATCATGGTCCAACTAAACCTGCTAGGTAGATATGTCTCTTGTAGTCATAATTGCAACTCTATGCAACAGGAGGAAAGTATTCACACAGACAAACAAACGCATGGAGGTTGGCAAACCATGTATTTGACAGCATTATCTATAAAGAGGTCACTCAACAATGAGGCACTAAAAGGTAAAAGGATGCCCAGGAACTAGTTGACAGCTAGCAAGGCTTCCCAGCATAGTGAACAGACTGAGATTTAAATAAATATCATGACAATAAAGGTGATATTTTGGTAAATTTTAAAAATATCCATCAAGATCACTTTTAAAAAGATATTGACTTTAACATTTAAATTAAGATATACAAAATGTCAAAACAGATTTTTAATCGTAAAATCTCAGGAAAAACTTTTTCTTTATTTTCAATATTTTTCGTTCATATGTTATAACTTTTAAATTTCAAATATTTTCTATTTTTTGTGAGATTAAAAATAAAATAAAAAGTTGAAAAATATTCCAAGAACTCTATGGTAGATAAATTGCCCTTTGATGCATTTATAATTGTGCTTCCCAGAGGCCATCTCATTCCCATCAGCTGTTGTACTTAAACAGTGAGGCCACAAACAGGGAAAAGTAAGATTAAATTCTATCTACTCCATTTTTCAAAAAGAAGACACATCAAGATTAATACTATGTACAACCTTTGATAATAAAGGTTTTGTACTTATTCCACACTTTCATATTCTATTGCACAAGTCACCTAAATCTGGCAGTTCTTGAAAAAGAAAATGTATTTGTTGGTTCCATTCAAAATTGAATAAAAGAGAATGATGTAATTGCCTCATTCAGATAAACAAGTTTGCAATTGCAAACCCAAAAGCACATTTATGTTTCTCTATTTGACAGATGAGATAGTCTAATCTCAAATGAATGCAAATACATATTGCCACATGAAATTGGAAAACATTGTAGTCCATAGGTGATAGGAAGGAATTTCTCTATGATGCATTCAGTCTGAAACCTCCCCAAATAACACTAGTGCATGTGAATTTAACAAATTTCTGAACTGTGGTCCCAGTTTTACATGATGCACAAATAGTGCAAGGAGCACATATCATTCTAGAGAAAAATGTCATAGGTGGCATGGAAATGATTATTTGTTTGTGATATGGAGAAATAACAAGGTGAAAGTTGAGATGTAATTCAGTTGTGCTCTCCTAAGGTTCACCAATGACATCCCCCATGCAAAAAACTAGAGAAGAAATGCTTTAAAGGTAAAAATATGGGACAAAAAGAAAAAATTTGTTTTATGCTATCAAACCATTATTCCTGATTCAAAAGATTAAGAATGTGAACCAAAGTTACAAAAAGCTTCTTACTCAGGTGGGAAGCACGCAGCCAAAAATCTCACTTAGGAAGCATGATACTCCTAAAATTTGACAAAAAATCTCAATTCTCCTGTGCTTCTTCTATGCTTCCCACATGCTTAATTCATGCTTCTTTACATGTTTCTTGTTAAGTTGTATCATATATATATATATATATATATATATATATATATATATATATATATATATATATATGATACATGTGTTCATATCATTGTAATAGGTAATACCCAATATGGGTATTTCAGTCTTTTCACAGTATAGGTTGTGCCCACTAGGGGCACTAATGTCTTTGTATATTTTTTGTTTCCTTTATTTTCTTTTGTAAATTCTGTTTTGTAATGGGAAATATTGTCATTGCCCAAATATAGCTGTTGGGAGATCCCAACAGCTATATTACCTCTCCTTTGTGTATATATAGGGGTGCTTCCCCTTCTCAAGCACCCAATCTCTCAATAATATTCATTATTTTTACTTGTGATTCAAGACCATAAGTGACTTATGTGTATGAGTTTTGTATTGACCCATAAGTGGTCATTGTGTTTTTGTGTTCTTGTAAGCCCATAAGAGGTATTTATTTGTATTTTTTGCTCTTTCATTACATTTCTCACACTTCTTTTCATGTTTTCTATGTGCTTCCTCTCATTCCACAGCTCATGTGATCCAAGTAAAATTGGTAACCATCATTTTCAGATTTTGAGAAAAAAATAATTTCTATACTAAAAGATCACGATATTTAAAGTCATTTTTATTCTAGCTTTTATCAGATTCTTACACAATTCTCATTTCACTTCTCATTAGATTCCTATATTGCTTCCTTCTTGATTTCCATTTTGCATTTATATTGATTCTACATTTCTCGTTTCCTATAAATTTTAAAATGCCTTGCTTCCCACTTTCACCTCCCATATAAAGTTCTGCATCCACTTCCTAGTCTAGCAACCTTGACTTGAACATTAAGATTGGAAAATAAGAAGTTCAATATAATCTCAAGAGTCCACAACTCTTTCAAGATCTAGGTTAATTGAGAGGAGGCACAGCTCAATGGCCCAAAACCAAGCAAGAAAACAGCAATATTAGTCATAACTGGCAAAGGAAATCTAGCTATGAAGGTATTCGGTAAATAAAAGAAAAATGCATAAGAGACAGTCTATAATAGTCCATGCTAAAACTAAGGAAAAAACAAAGAGAAACATCGTGGAGATCAGGTGGACAAGTGAGAAAACCACACAAAGCAGAACATGCACAGTGTGAAAATTAATGGGAATTGCTAAGTTGGGAATTGTTGCTGAGGCTCCCTTTTGTTCTAGTTTTCTTATGCTACTGTGATTTTCAGCATCAGATCTAGATACAGTGTTTAGATGGACAGAATACATCTCTTAACTAACAAAACTAGTGGCAAAAACAAGAACCGTGCAGACCATAGATCCTAAAAGAAAAGAAAGAGATACAAGGAAAAACAAATGGATCTCTAGAATGACAAAATAGGAACATAATGCAACAAAAATGTACCATATAGGGTTCCCAGATAAAGGTAATCCAGCAACTAAGGCAACAAGGATTCCCACACAGATAAACAGCTGGTTGACTGAACCAAGAAAACCACGAATCTCAGTTGGTGATATCTGGAAGTACAAATAAAATGTTAATTCCAAATTCTGTATGCAGAGAAGAATTAGATAAAGTTTTAAAGCTAGTTACCTCAGATATGTAAAGTGGCACAAGGGCAGATGATACTCCAATTCCAATCCCAGCAAGCAAGCGTCCAATTATCATTGTTTGTACACTTTGGGCTGTTGCACTGGAACAAAATTTTCACAAGTTATATTAAAGTGTTTGGTATAAGTTACAAACCCAAAAAAATACAAGGAGAACCATAACCACTGCACGAACCATAGAAATGCACCAACAGCAAGCGGTATTGCATCTAACATAAATGTTTTTGTCCTACCGAATTTGTCAGCCAATGCACCAGCAGTGAATGAACCAAGTGTAGCACCCGCAAGGGTTGTGCTAACAACCCAACCTGGTCAACATGTGTTATGTTAAAGATAAGAATAGAAGAATTGCATGTATGGAGCAGGATAGATACATTACTAATCAAAAGAATCAAAAAGAAAAAAAAGAAGATACATCAGATCAAAAAGCTGTCCATGAAAACTATGAACAGGGGATCCCCATGAAGAAAAAATGCATAATAAATATCCATTCACAATATAATAAAGATTGAAGATACTTTCCAACTATTTGGTGTATTCTTGATTATAACCTTGTACTACAGAATTTTCAGCAATTCCAAGATCCTTTGCAAGGTATTCCAGTGCACCATTCACCACACTGTCAAACACAAGAAAGAGTTAAGATCATGCAAACCAACTACCATGCAGCACAATCCATATCAAGAACCAAAATTAGGGGTGGGCAACGAGCCAGGTGGCCCGATGGGCCAAGCCGACCTGGCCCGCCATGGGCCAGGTTTGGGTCAAGGTTTTAGGCCCAGGCCCATTAGCTACTGGGCCAAAATCCGGCCATTTATATACATGGGCCAGGTCCAGGTCGGCCCGCAGGCTACCGGGTCTGGGTCGGTCCGTGGGCTACCGGGCCAGCCCGACACACTTGAACTATTTATTAATTATTAATAATATACAAATTTTAAAAATTAATTAATTGCATAATAACTTGGTAACTATTATTATTTACCTAATTAGTTGCATTAATTTTATGAAAGCTAACAAAATAATTAGTTGAGTACATGGAAACTTGTTAATTATTTATTATTTATCTAATTAGTTGCACTAATTAGTTAGGTGTGGGCTGGGCCCAGCCCGGCCCGCTTCACATTGGCCCATTGGACCAATGGGCCGGGTCATGGGCTACCCTTCAAACCCGATCCCATTAAGAACCGGGCCAAAGCCTGGTCCGTTAGTAAATGGGCCAGGCTGGGCCACACTTAAAGCCCGGTGGGCTGAGCTCTAAACAGGCCTGGTCCGGCCCGATGCCCACCCCTAACCACAACGATCAAAGGAAAACAGAAAAAAATAATGTCACACCTCATAAACTACAGGGTGCAGGGACAGAAGAGAAAAAGGAAAACCGGCATAACCTGCAACACCTAACAATATTTCCTCCTTAAAAATACAGTACACAACAAATACTCTATCCCCAACTCAGTAACAACATACCCAAGATGATACCCAAACAGAATAGCACCCAAACAGGCAACACCAACATATGGCAGAACTGAAGCAGAAGATTTTTTCTGGAGTCTATAGGAGCCATCATCCTCCAAATCTCCATCTGCTAAGAAAATAGCAAATTTTTTAGATTCCTCTGAGGATAGATGTGCAGAGCAGACAGCATAAGTGATGCTCAGAAAAACAAACATCCTGATAAAGTCACCTCGGTCCAAATTCTAGAGAAGCATTTTCCAAAATCAAATGCAATGCCTTGATAAGAGAAGAAGAAAGAAATAAGCCACATATGTATGTGTACCAGTTCAAGAGTGCTCACCTCTATAGATTAAGTTTTTTTTTTTTTTGGAAGCAGTAAGAGGTCTATACAATCATTTCATGCCTCTTAGAGAGAGAAATTTTGTCTGGAGTCTCTGGACTAAAGAAAAGATCATGAAAAGACCAGTACCTTTCCTCAATGATTATAATCTGTTGAACCATTGACACGACATTTTTCTTTTTTATGACAGTCAAGCTGGAAGATAGCTTCATAGGGGATTTGAAGTGAGATATGTACAGAATTTAAGATGGTTTGTGTTGCCTATGCCCTAAAAATAGACTTACATATTGGCAGTTAGGTAGTCTTTCTTGAAAAGTTGCAATTTAATGCTATAACTTTTCCCTGTTTATAAGCAGATATTGTTAAAAACAAACAAGATAGATCAAGAGACTTCTTCAACAAATTTGACAACTTCAGCTATTCTGAAGTCCCAGCATGAAAACTTGAAATTTATGCATTTTAGTTGTTTTTTATCAGATTAACTGTAGCAACATCTTGCAATAATGGTCAAGCACAGTTGCATTTGAAGGCCAAATCTGCAAGACCAATCACAAAATCAATTATCGTGGGTTTTCAAAACTAAATGTTTCATGATATCATCCATTGTCAAGCCTTTCTAGGTTCGAACTTTTTGTGTGGCACTAAAACAGGGGCAGTTCTAAGGACCGCTTTCTCAAATATCTAGGCACTCAATTTTCATGCGTTGACAACCTTATATTAATCTTCATGGACAAGAAGAACAGAGCTCCACATCAACCCCGTAATATGGAATCTCAAAGACAGTCCTTGGGGAATTCTAGAGTCCAAATGCATCATTGGTAATTTATTTAAAACAAGAAATTCGCACCACTTTCATTCTATATTGATGCTGTTGCCAGTACTACACTTAAAGCAGTTGGATGAAAGACCCTACAAGCTACTCACATTTTAATTCCTGGAAATTCTCCATGATGAGAACATCATTGTGAACTTCACTCATGTATGATTAATTTAGGTAGGGAACATAGGGCTTCCCATTCTATTGCAGTTTTGCAAAATCCGTTTTTGAAGTAATTGCTGATTCAAAACTGCCACATTGAATAGTTCACCTTTGGAATCATGTTAAATTCTTTTTTCACCATTGGAATCATGTTATCTTCTTATTTCACCTTTGGAATCAAAATACTCGCATGAACTCTGCCACCGACATATGATTCCACAAAAAGCAACAGGCATTCGATTAACTCATCAATATATCCACTCAAATTCCATCACCAACAAATTATTTTAAATAAAAAACAAAAAACACTAAAAAGTCATGTTATATCATCCTAAATTCCACAATCCAACCATCGATGAATTACGAAAAGATAAGTTCACAAAAACCTCAGAAGAAGAAAACACGGAAACGAAAAAGGAAGAAAAGCTCAACAATCTCGAGAATTCAAACGGAAACGAACCCGACTCATGCGCCTGGACGGGTTTCCACCTCGCGCTCGGCCGAAAAACACTACCGCGGCTGAATTCCAACCCCATGCTCATGGAATCGCCGCGCGGCACCGATCTTAGACCGGAAAAAGCCCCATCACCGATCAGGCAGACAGATTTCGAGCTCTTCCCTGCGCCCAACTCGCCCAAACGGGATCTGGTTATCCTCCGATCGGTAAACTCCGAGCAGAGGCTCACTCTCCCCGATATCCCCGCTACCGCCTGCATTCTCAGCTACAGATGACTCCGACCGATAATAAAAAAATCGCGAAATTTTTTACGAAATCGAGAGAGCAAGTGGAAAAAATAAATAAAGAGTGAACACGATCATGAGAAACACAGAAAACCGAAGCGGCTAAAACAGAAAAGCGGAATGAAATCTTACTTGAAGTCCGGCTTTTAACTCCCTCCCTCTCTCAAATTTTTTGTTTTTCTCTTTTATTTTATCGTCTGAGGGTTGCAGATTCCGTATTTTTGGTGAATAATCGATCAAAAGAGAGAGAGAGAGAGAGAGAGAGAGAGAGAGAGCTCCACCGTAGCTTCTGCAAGTGGAAGGAAACTGCCAAATTCCCAGTCACACGACAAACATAAATCTTAGATCCTCCAAATGACAAATGTTGATTCTTCGTTGAAGTTGATGTCAATGAATTCGATTTTATCCGCTATCCAATTGACTTCGACCCCAAAGGGGTTTGGCCTAGTGGGATTGGTGCCCAGGCAGCTAGGCAGGCGATCTAGGTTCAAATCTCACGAGTGTCATCCCTTGCGCAAACCGAGCAAGGGGTAAGCTGACAGATTTTTGTCAGCGCGGACAGTTTCTCCGAGTAAATATCAAAAAAAGTCCAATTGACTTGGATTTGCATTTGATAAACCAAAACCATATTTGATTATAATCAGATGCAGATATGACTTTGATTCATTATAATCAGATGCAAATATGATTTTGATTTTTTTCTATTAAATCTTATAAAATATCTAAATTTGACATATATCCAAATATGTTAGGTAAAAAAAAAACGTATCATCATGAGTTTTTCACCATCTGAATCCAAATTCAATTTTGAATTAATTTACCCAACGCCCGAGTCCTAGCCATTTACATCCATAATGAAATTACTGTAGGGGTGAAAATGGGTCAGACGTATCTAGATCTTGGATCTCAATACATTATTCTGGAATATAGATCTTAAAAACAGGTTTTTTGCAAATTGGTGCCTACCTTACAACTCATTTACAAAATAAACCCTGCTTTATGGCATTTTTGTAAAACAGTTCTACCTTTCTCACCCTTATTACAAACTAATCCTTCTGTCAACAGTTGTTAGTTTGACCATGGCAACTGGTCACCAAAATGCCCTAGATGTTAGTGTCAAATTATTCTCTACTTTATTTACATTTTGCAAATTGATCATCTTGTAAGGGTAAAAGTTAAAACCATCGATTTCTCAATTCTTTAACTGTTGCAGTTGAAAACTTAACATCTGTTAACCTCAATGACTGATTTGCAAGGGTTAATGAAAAGGTAGAGACTGATTTGCAAAATGACATAAGGCAGGCACTATTATAAGGTAGGGACTCATTTGCTAAAAACCCTAAAAAAATCTTCAAGTATTGCATTCAGATTTAGATTTTCTTGATTTACATATCGATTTGAACCAATGTTTTTGTCATTTTTTCAACCAAGGAAAATCTCGCTGATAAAGTTTCCTTCATGGATAGATAACCTGCTGATAAAGTTTCCTTCTGAATACCAACGGTGCTCAGATTGTATGGTAGGAGCAGCTAGTCACCTTGTGCTTGTGTTGGAACGTTGCAGGTTCAAAACCCAATGGTATAGTTGTATAACTGGTAGGAATCTACCTAAACCCAGCTTGCCTTTCAAAAAAAACAAGTTTTTTTATGAATGAGATTTCTTTTTTTAGACAGAGAAAGCTGGGGCTAGGAGGGCCCCTACCAGTTGTACAACGATACCATTTGGGGTTCCAGCTTGCAATATCCGAGCACAAGGTCACGTGCACTAACTGCTCCTGCCAGACAAGTGAGATTGGACGTTTCCTTCAAAGTGAGGTTTTTTTTTATGGAAGCCATGCCCAAAGATTTCTGATGAATCTTTATCTTGATTGAGTCCAGCTGGACTCTTATCAGGTGGGGCCAGGGTAGGGTCAAGATCTCTGAATTGATTCTGGGTTTCGGTTATGATTTGAGCGTGGTACCGAATCCATTCAGAATGGAGAGATCTGTTTGATGTTTGGTGTAAATGTAAAACAGATAGTGTTAGACCCAAATGCATTATTTGACAAACGGGAGGAAAGTTAGAACTGTCAAAATTCCTGAACTACCAAGATCTTCCTAATGACAAATGTTTGACTCTTTGGTATAAGTTACTAGATGGATTGGATTTACATGGATCCAATATCCAAATACGTTATTCTCACTTACGGACCTAGAAAGAAAGCATGTTTGTTTGCATCTCATCTGAATTGAAATCACGTGTGATTCCATCTTTTACGATTTGGAATCATATGATTTGCAATGTTGGAGAATGTGATTTGGAAGCACATGAAAAGTGAGTAAATTGAATTCAAATGTGATTTCCAATCTCCTTGTGTTAAATTATGTTGTTTTGATATATATATATATATATATATATATATATATATATATATATATATATATATATATATATATATATATATATATATATATATATATATATATATATATATGTTGTAAACCGAAATACCCATCAAAGGTATTTTGGTAATAATAGGCATATTGAGAGTAGCTCCAATATGATTGTTGGAGCTGCTCCCAACGGTCAAAATTCTGACCGTTGGAATTCTGACTGTTGGGAGCCGCCCAACCGTCACATTAGGCTGCCCCAACAACCCCCTCTTGTTCTATAAATTGGCCTTGAAGGCCTTGTATTTTTGTATCACTCTCTTGAGAGATTATATGCAATATTAATTTTGCTAGACCCTTGTGTGGGTGGTTTGGTGATTCAATCAAGCATCCACTTGATTGAAAGTGTGTTCTTACATGTTCTTGCATATGTATCAAATTTAATCCACTTCATTACATGGTATGAGAGCTTTGGTGTTCCAAAAGACGCTTGTTAGAAAGAAGATCGTGATCAAAAGGAGGATTTTGGACTTGGATAAATTTTGAGAGTTGCATCGGGAAGCAGACCATCTCCAAAAAGGCCTTGTATCACTTTCTTCTTCTCTCTTCCACTCTTTCCCATCTTCTCTTATTTTTTTATTCCTTCTTATTGTATATGGAGAATGAAAAGGAAGTGATTGTCTCCATTCTCATATGCCTAAATGACACCAACTATGTGATGTGGGCATCCATAGTTAAACATAATATATGAGAAAAAGGGCTTTGGGGATTAGTTGACGGCACCGACAAGGAGCCTAAACTCATCCTTACAAAGTTGGAGAATGGAAAAAAATTTGTGCTTCAAGGAGATGAAATGGCTAAAGTCGTTTCCAACTATAAGAAAAAATGAAAAGAATAGAGGATGAGTCACTCCAAAATTATTGGATGGCTCATCAATAGTGTGAACATTCACAAATGTTCTAGTTTGGCAAAGTTTGACTTCGCTAGTAATGCTTGGAAATACCTTAAAGACATGTATAATCTTAAGGATATTGTGCATATATGTAATGTCCAAAATAAAGTAAGAACCACGATTCAAGGAGAGATGAGCATAAGAGAGTACTACAATGTTCTCTCTCTCCTTTGGGATGAATTGGCTCTTCTTGAGCCAAAGTGACATTGCCCACAAGATGTTGAGCTCCGTGAAAATCAAATCAAAGCGGAGCATTTTTATCAATTCATAAATGAGCTTAGGCCCAAATTTGAAGGAACTAAGTCTACTCTTCTTCATAGAGGAGGGGTTTCTTCCATAGTTGAGACACTTGAAGAATTAACTATGGAAGAGAATAAGTTGAAAATGCCATTCACTTTTAAGGATGAAGATTGTGCTTGCTATGTCAAAGCCCAAAAACCATACAAAGAGTTATAAACCACCTCATTTTGTAAGAAATGAGAATGGAAGGAACTCAACAACTATAAAAAGATGGGTGATCATGAGTTAAAGAAAGGTGAAAAAATTATTTGCTATCATTGTTATGAACCGGAACAAATCAAACTTTTTTGTCTCAAAAGAAAGAAGAAGGATTATAAAAAAGATAAAAGAGTAGCTTTGGTGGAAATGAGTGAAGTAGATGACTCCAAATGCATTGGTTCACTATCCTTGGCTCAATTGATGGAAGCATTATAACCTATGTTTAAAGCTCAATCTCCTTCTTATTCGGGAGCGGTCGTATCAACAAGTGACAACCATGGTAAGACTTCTTGGATCTTAGATTCCGGTGCTTCATTTCATATGAACCCTAATGAGTCTATATTGTATGAATGCAAGTTTAACTCAAATGATTCTTGTGTTTCTACTGCCGATGGCACCTATTTAAAAATCAAAAGTTTTGGCATTTATCGAAAAATATCTATATTTCACATATCAAATATTAGAGTAGTACCAAAATTAAATTTAAACATCTTATTAGTTTCTCAAATTGCGAATTATGGTTGCAAATTTGTTTTTTCATCTAATGATTGCCTTAATACAGGATCTCCAGTCCGGGAAGCCGATTAGGCAAGGCCATAGAAGAGAAAATCTCTATGTTATGGACAATCCTGAATTGCCAAAATAATTTTTTTGTAATTTTGTGGAAAAGAAAGATATAGTAATTTGGCACAAAAGACTAGGACATCCTAGTGTGACCAAATTACAATTATTTTCATTTCTTTCAAATTGTAAAAGGGAAAATTTTGTATAATAAGATTGCATTCTTGGCAAAATGAAGTATTTACCTTTTGAAACAAGACATCTTATAACTAAGAATCCATTTGAACTTGTGCATTCGGATATATGGGGACCTGTACCACTCATATCCAAAGGAGGCGTTTCTTACTGTGTTGTGTTTGTAAACGATTTTAGAAGACACTCTTAGATATTCTTTTTAAAACACAAATCAGAAGTATTTGATTGTTTTAAAAAAAATCATAGTTATATACAAAATCAATTTAAAACCAATATCCAAATTTTTAGAACTGATTCTGGAAAAGAATTTGTGTCAAGAGAATTTAAAAATTATCTTGACACAAATGGGATTGTTCATAAAAAATCATGTCCCTATACCCCTCAACAAAATAATCTCGCCGAAAGAAAGCATAAACACATTATTGAAACCACTAAAACTCTTCTAGTATCTATAAATGTTTCAAAAAAAAATTGGGCTGAAGTTGCCCTTACGACAGTCTACTTGATAAATAGAATGCCTACAAAAAATATTGAAAACATTTCTCCTATTGAAAAACTTTGTAAAATGTCTCTCGATTATAAAAGATTGAGGATTTTCGAGAGCAAATGCTTTGTTTTTTCCAACAAAAATGATAAACTTTCCCCAAAAGTCATTCTTTGTATGTTTTTGGGCTATGCCAAAACCAAAAAGGATATAGGTGTTATGACATTGAAAGAAACACGTTATATGTTTATAAAAATGTTGCGTTTCTTGAAAATGAAAGTGGGTTTACCAAAGATAATATCCAAGAGAGTTGTGATTATTCGTTCCTATTTGACCTAGTCAATGACAAGAGTGAATGTATTCATGAGAGTCAAAACATTTATGAGGCAAATGAGAATATGAGTAGGAGTCTTGACAATATGGACCCACCTCACAATAATTTACAAACCTATGCTCGTCGTACTGAAGATCACCCATAAATTACTTTAGAAAGATACTCCCAATGCCAAGAAGAAGATTCTTCCAACCTTAGAAAATCCATAAGAATTTCCACAGCTCCTAGTAGATTTGTATCATATGATTCATTTGAACCTAAGTTTAGATCTTGCCTAACGGCCATTCACTTGTATTTTGAACCTCAATCATATCATGAGGCTAAACACCATCATGAATGGATTAAGGCCATGAATGACGAGTTAGAAGCATTAGAAAAGGCAAAAATTTGGGAGATCCAAACATTACCCAAAGAAAGAAAAACTATAGGATGCCGATGGGTTTACAAGGTAAAAATCAAGTACGTCGGAACATTAGAAAGATATAAGGCCAAGTTAGTAGCCAAGGGATACAACGAAGAATATGAGATTGACTATGATGAGACATTTGCCCCAGTTGCTCGCATGACTACTGTTAGAACTCTCATTGCTATAACATCAATTAGGAAATGACTCATATTTCAAATGGACGTTAAGAATGTTTTTTTAAATGGCAACCTACATAAAGAAGTATACATAGATCCTCTTCCTGGTTTGTCTTTAGCATATGAAAAAATTCTTCGATTACGTAAGGCCTTGTATGGTCTAAAGCAAGCTTCGAAGGCTTGGTATGATATGTTCAGTGATGTGATGACACAACTTCATTTTAATTCTTGTTTTACTGATACTGCATTGTTTGTTAAGTCTTCTAATGTAGGAAATATGATTCTACTACTGTACGTAGACAATATGATAATCACTGAAGATGATAAGCAGGGAGTTAACCATATCAAAGATGTGCTTAAAGCCAACTTTGATATGACAATTTTTGGGTTTTTACGCTATTTTCTTGGAATAGAAGTTGCTTACTCAAATCGTGGTTACTTTTTGCCGCAGACCAAATATGCAGCGAAAATCATTGAAAGATCAGGGCTCTCGATGAAAAATTGGTTGATACTCCAGAAGTCATAAATGCCAAAATGAAGATAGATGATGGAGAGCCCTTGCAAGATCCAACGCCTTACAAACAAATGATTGGGGTTTTGTCTTATCTTTCCATTACTCGTCCTGATATATCTCATGTTATTCATTCTGCTAGTCAATTTCAGCATGCTCTCACTACAGTACATATGAGTGTTGTAATGAGAATTGTTAGATATATTAAAAAATCTATTAACTTTAGCTTGTTTTTATCATTTGCTTCCTCACTAGAAGTCATTGCATATTCTGACTCTGATTGGGGAGGGGATGTCAATGATAGACGCTCAACCACAGGTCTATGTATTTTTGTAGGTGATTTTCTAATCTCATGGTGATGCAAAAAACAACAGAAGGTGTCGCTCTCCTCGACTGAAGCTGAGTATAGGGCCATGGCAACCACTACGTCGGAGTTAATTTGGCTGAGACAACTTCTCAAAGATTTGGGGGTTCATACTACAAAACCTTTAAAATTATGTTGTGACAACAAGAGCGTTGTTTACATAGCAAGCAATCATACATTTCATGAAAGAATGAAACACATTGAGATGGATTATCACTATGTTCGTGAAGAGTTCTTGCAAAAGACTATCACACTACCTTATGTTCCATCAGAATTTCAACTTGCAGACTTCTTCACCAAAGCGCTACCATCTCCCAGATTCCACTTCCTACTTGGCAAACTCTCGGTGGTTGTACCATGAGTTTGAGGGGGGGTGTTAAATTATGTTGTTTTGATATGCATATATATATGTATACATATGTTGTAAACCGAAATACCTATCAAGGGTATTTTGATACTTTAACTGTAATAGGCGTCAACCCAATAGGGGCTGACAATCCTTTTTTATTTTCTTTCATTCTTTTTTGTATTTTTTAAAGTTACTTTTTGGGTCATTGGGAGCAGCCCAACAGTCACATTGAGCTGCCCCAACAACCCCCTCTTGTTCTATAAATTGGCCTTGAAGGCCTTGTATTTTTGTATCACTCTTTTGAGAGATTATATGCAATATTAATTTTTCTAGACTCTTGTGTGGGTGGTTCAGTGATTCAATCAAGCATTCCACTTGATTGAAAATGTGCTATTACATGTTTTTGCATGTGTATCAGATTCAATCCACTTTATTACAGCTTGCACATGAAAAATAGGCAAATTTGGAATTGTCCTCTCACAAGCGACTCCCATTTGTAGCCAATCAAGAGTGTATAGTGATTAGATTAAGATTTTATATCTTTTGGCATTTGATACAGATTTGGATCAATAGTTAGGATATCTTTTGGATACAAAACTTGTTTCATATTATTTCAGTGTCACCCCTTTAAATTTTAGATATAAATTTAAGAGGCCATTTTTTATATAGCTCCACTAATGCTGACCATCCATCTCAACATTTTTTTTGACATGGACAATGCACCCATCTTGAAAAATGCTAAGACGGATGGTTGTCAAGTGGTCATTTCATGCCCACCATTTAAATGTGCTGCATATAACGATAAGACGTCGCTTACTCCCTTCGTATTTCATCTTTGGCGATTTCTTCGAGTTATAAATAAAAAACTATTATCTTGTGATCTGTTAGCATACTCATGTGACATAGATTCATCTTGGGTGGAGATGAGAGAAAAAAGGAGACCGCCCAGAATAGGGATGACAGTACACCGAGGAAAACAGGCCTCACCCCGTTTGGATTGAGGATGGAGGACATGAAACGAGGATGGAGGTTAAAATCAAAATCCGTGCGGGGATGGAGGTGGAGATGGACCCCGTCTTCAATCCTCATTAGTAAAATAACTAAAATACCTTTAGGAATGACAGTGGACTGGGGAGAAACGGCACTCTGCCCCGCCTCGCCCCATTTGAACCGGGGATGTAGGACATGAAATGGGGATGGAGGCGGAGATGGAGGTTAAAATCAAAATCGGGAACCTAAGGGTTGTTAGACATGCACGCAAAGTATTATAGGTTTACTAGGATAGCCTATCTCGGAAAGAATGACTATAACTAAGGTAGACCCATATGGGTTTGCCAAGAATTAAGGGTGGACATTGGTAGGTTTTATGGTGCCCGACTTGGACGAGGTAGTTTTGGGCTGCATTTGTAGCCTGGGCCTACCCCAAGATGAACAATAAATGGGGCAACCATGGGTGTGTGTGTGAAACATAGAAATCGATGGAAACCAGCCTAGCCAGACTCTACTCAGCCGAGTTGTCCACATATAAAGGCACTGTACATGGTTCAACCAATACTGAATAAGAACCAATACCTGATGAGGGTCGAGTTTGGTTATAAGTAGGTTGAGGTGAGACCAAAATGGTATCAAGGTGGGTCAGGTCAGACAGCCTAACGTTCGCTCTTACAAAGAATGAAAAAAAGTAGGCCCAAGATGACCCTAGACAACGCCTTACAGATTTGGACTTGTTTCTATTGTGGTTCACACTTAAAACATGGTTCATTTCCGCAACGATCACTAAAGAGATTTTGCACCCAGGTCGGCCTGGTCTGACTATGTCAATCACGTCCTAGACTTGGATCAATCCGGCTCAGGACTTGAACTTGTGCACGAGCCCTGTTCATTATGGGCTATACCTGAATGCCTATTTATTACAAATCCATCCAACCCATCATGACCAATTGTCCACGAGAATTTGTTTAGGGATGTAAATGGGTTGAATTTAATTCATATCATGATGAAGAGTGGTATTGGACCTAGGTGCACTTAGGGTCCCGGACTCCACGCCAAATCCATGTTCTACTGTATCACAACCACATGTTTCGATATGGCAATAGTCACTACCAGTGTGACAAATATCGCGAGATTTGTGAAAATCTTGCGATAATATCGTGAGAAATTGCCTGAAAGTTTAAAACGACAATTTCTCATGAGATTTTCAAAATATCATGAGATTTATGAAAAAACATAAATACCATGATTTAAACATGATATTTACATTTTAAACGACTATTTATTGCAAAAAAATCTTATATTTTTATTTTTAAATATTTTTTATTAATATTTTCTTATAAAAAATAATTTATATATTTTTTAATTAAATTTTTATTGCCAAGATTTTTTCGAAAAAAATGTAAAATTTTATGAAATTTTTTCAATTTCTCACGAGTTTTTGGAAAATGAGAAATTGCCTGTAAAAACTTTTGTCACTATGGTCACTACAAGGGAGAAAGTTCATGACATGAAGATTGTAAAATGAGTCATGGTGTCTTCTAGTTTTCAGTTGAGAGAATGTGGACTAATCTTAAATGTACAATAGATCGTTAGGATTGAATGTAGGATGGATAGTATGGACAGTCAAACTCAGTTTCAGGAATATATATATATATACACACACACACACACGAAAATGGGTTTGTGCTAAACCCATTGCATGCTAAATGGGTTTTTCAGGCTTCTCCATTGCTTTTTATGCGGTTTCGGCCCCATAAATGTGTTGGGCATGGTTGATTTACCAAGAACCCACCCCTGATCTTGTTTTTTCGATAAAAAAAATGATGTTTGGAGCCTAAAAAATTTACAAAGAATTTGAACTGTTGATTTTCAAATTTTATAAAATCCCACCCATGTGTTGAAATCCAATGCTTTAAGAGCTGATCCCTATAAAATCAAGTACATACATAGATCACATCTGTTCGGTCATAGTTTAAAAATAATATGAAAAGAATAAAAAAACCCATTTAGCGGGCGGTTTTAGCACCAAATGGGTTAGGAACGAACCCATTACTCACACACACACACACACACACATATATATATATATATATATATATATATATATATATATATATATATATATATATATATATATATTTTTTTTTTTTTTTGAAAGGAAAGGCACAGATGAGGTGGAATAATGTGACACAAAATTTGTGCATTAAGCACCTTATCACACTCTATCTTAAGGATAGGGCTTGGCGTCTGATGGACGGCAATCAGGGTGCTTAATGCACAAATATTTGTGCAATCATACTGCACCTGATCTTTTCACGGGGTTAGGCTGACCTCCACCAATTATTATTCAAAGTAGAGGCCCCGTTGGTGCCATTTTGTAAACTTGGTAGGAACCTCGACCAAAAGTCACATCAATTTTTTTGTTAATTATTTTAGCCTTTTTTATTCTCAACATTACATACAGGTATCAAGAAAGGATCAAATTTACTGGATTGTACAGTTTAAGTGTGCTGCTGCAGTGCAATTACATTGCACCAAAACTCAATTGGTATGGATTAGGGTTGAATCATGAAAAAAATAATTGGTGTACATATTTCACAATGATACTCCAATTTGCTCTCATATCATGTTCCTCTATATGATATTCTTAATGCTTAGGTCTCAGGGGTTAGGGAGTCCTAGTTTGGGAGTTTTATGTCGACTGTAGGTATGACAGGCTGACCAAGCTCCACAGGGCTTCACGGCTTCACGCTGAGTGCGATTTTTCAGATTATAAAAAAAAACGGTTATCTTGTGACTTGCTAGCATACTCATAAGACATATATTCAACTTGTGTGAAGAGGAGAGAGAAAAAGAGAAATCATCGAGAGATAGAAAGAGAGAGGCGGTCACTCAAAAGAATAAAAAAATACTTTTTATTTTTGTTGGTGAAGAGATGGGAGCAGTGTTATTAAAAATGTGTTTCAAGGCGCAAAAAGTACGTCTCGCCTCAAGGTGAAGGCCTTCATGCCTTGAGACACATGTATAAAGCACAAAAACCTCGAGGCATGCACCTCATACGCCTTGAGGCGAACACGTCTCGGGACAAGGCCTGCTTCAAGGTGAGGCACTTACGTCTTAAAATTTTGGTCAAATGAGGGGTCAAAGCCCTCATTTAACCAAAAATTAGGGTTTAAAAAAGGAACCCCGGCCCTATATCTGTTTTCACGCAGTCTCTTTCTCTATCTCTCGTATTTTTCTCACAAAGTCTCTCTCTTTCTCATCTTTCACACGCAGTTTCTTTCTCTCGTCTCTCACACACTGTCTCTCTCGTCTCTCACACACAGTCTCTCTCTCAGCCACACAAGTTTCTTCATTTAGGTAATGCTCATTCCCCTCTTCATTTACAGAATTTATTTTCTGTTATTTTTTCGTCATTTATTTTTCTGTCATTTAGATATGAAAGAAATTTGTATATATTTTTCTTTTCTGTTATTTTTTTGTGCAAAATAGTAGTCTGCAGTTCGATTGAGTTCTATTCTCCTTTAACGTTAAATTTTGGGCTGGTATACAACATGAAATAGATAGAATTTATGTTGTACAACATGCATTGTACATACATTTATATGTATGTGCATGCGTGTCTGTTTGTATTGGCAGCTATTGATTATGTTAAAAACTCGGTATAACATGATTATTTGTGAATGTCTGAGTTGCTAGTTTGGCTTTGTTGTTGGTCATAATGTTTATTCTTAAAATGGGTAAAGAACAACATTAGTGGTTGATTTTCTAAATTATTTTTGTTGTTGTCTTATCTTGCTAAGTATGCTTGACACCTTATTTTCTTATAATTTTAATTGTGGCTTTAATGTTACTCATCTTCAAGCCATGGTATTTATGCCTCTTTAATCAAAGACCACTGCTTGTATTTTGCATGTCACATAGTTGAGTTTCAAATCTGTGTATTGCAAGTCACGTAGTAGAAAACAAAATTGTTGCATTAATGTTACTTTTACATGGTAATCTCATATTTTTCAGTATTTATTTGAGATTTTTATTTCTTATTGGTTGTTGTTTCATCAATAAATCATTTTTTATTTATTTATAATTTTAGATATTTTTTATAGTTTTTTTAAGTTTTCATTTTTTTTAAGGCTTACTCTTTACACCTCGAGGCTTACGCCTTGCCTCAGATTTTGGTGGAGCGCCTCACTACGCCTCAACGTTGTTCACAACACTAGATGTGAGTATGGTTCGATAAGAGTACTCTCTCTCTCTCTCCCTCTCTCTCTTATGTGTGTTTGAATTGATTTATGTATTGGGTATCACCATAGAGCGAATAAAGTGTCAGTGCAATGAACAAGCATCAACCTTTTCATGTAATTAAATTATTTTATTAAGAATGGAGATTATACTTTGTTGGTACCATGTTTCTTATGGTGGTGATCTAATTTTATCAAGGGTGATGTGATCATATTTTTAGCATGGGCCCCTCATCTAGGTTGGAGGATCTCAGCTCTGTTGGTTTGATAATAACATTTTGTTTTATGAAGATGGAGCCCTAATTTGATCATCATATAATAGTAAAACTCGGGAGAGTTGACCGGCCCTACAGTGTTATTCTATACCTATCATGGGTTTAATCCTAATAGGTATTGAACTTGTGATGTTCAGGGTCCTAGGACATCCGTGAGCAGATCCCGTGTTCAGGGCAGAACACTGTATAGACATCTGTGAGCATATCCAGTGTTCAAGGCAAAACACTTTATAAAGTGTTCAGCCCCATCAAGGGGAGCAATCTATCTTCGGGCCAGTGTACTGCCCCACTCTTAATAGGGCATAACACTTAACCAAGCCTCTGATATCTTGAAGCTCATCTTAACAAGTTAATTGGGGTATCCTACAAAGGTTGGGTACTAACATCTATTGTTTGGCTACTCTAAGGGACAATCTCCTCTCCCCTCCCTCCCTGTACACACACAGACAGGCAATATATTGGCAGGCATCTTATTGATAAAATTCTTAGTCTCCTCCTCCACTAACGAATTCTCCCAACCTCGACCTGTATTTCGAACCATGACCATCCCATTTAGGTGATAGACTGCGATTGTTCCCTTGCGACTTACAGTGTACAGTTGCGCTTAGAGTCTGTTTTGCTTTAGTTGAGTTTGATGTAAGCTGTCCGGTTCAGGTGAATCAATACCCCGAAGGGGCAACCCGTATACTTGAACTATAATAGCCTGCAGGCAAAATTGTGAATAAAGTAAATGCGTTGAGCTTTCTTTTGTTCACCCTCGTTGTGATTGCTTCTTGTGATTGCAATTTCTCTCTCTTTATTCTCTCTTGCTCTCTTGCACTTTGATTACAAGCTTCCGCGATCGGCAAGCGAGCTGACGAGTAGGCTTGCGGCAGTGAGGAAGGACCGTCGCTCCGCGCTAGCCCATTGAAGGAAATAGGCCCATGACAAGTGGTACCAGAGCCTGTTCTTGTGCTGGGAAAGGGATCTGGAGTCGGTGTCGACAGACACGCCGACAGGCTGCGATTTGTGAGCAAGACATCATGGCACCTTATCAAAACTTGCACAACACAAAAGGCAAGGCAGTTGCTGAAGCTGAGGAGATGGGTTCACCTCGGGGCCAAGAAGAGTTGGCTGCAACTGTTAACAAGCTGGTGGAAGAGGTGACTTCTCATGAGTAAGCGATTTCACGCGCATGTGAATAATTCAATGGACTGAATGATGTGGTGGCGAGCCTGCAAGAGCAGGTAACCTTATTAATGGGGCAGGTCACTTCATTGACGACTACAGTGGCCGACTTGCAGACTGAAGTAGGGGAGCTTTAGTTGAAGAACCGTACGTTGCAGCGGACGGTGACCCTAAATAGCGGGAATGGTGAGAGACCATCAAGGATTGATGTACCAAGACCCGCAAAATTCAATGGTTCTCGTGACAATAAGGCCATTGAGAACTTCTTGTTCCAAGTAGAAGACTACTTGGATATCCAGAATGTGACCCTCGAAGATCTGAAGATTAAGGCTGCAGCAGCCTTACTTGATGGAGATGTTATCGCTTGGTGGAGGCAGAAGCGCAATGACATGGAGAGGGGTCAATGTGTGATAGACACCTTTGATGACTTCAAAATGGAGTTGCGCAACTACTTCATGCCAAGAAATGCGCAGAGGTAGGCTTATCGGATGGTTCGTGAGCTCAAACACACTGGTTCGTTACAAGACTATGTCAGAACGTTCCAGAAGCTTATGCTGGAGATACCTAATATGCCAGAAGACGACATGCTCAACTGGTTCATTGTGGGACTTCAGCCATGGGCACAATGTGAAGTGGAAAGGAGCAACCCCTGTATTTTGAAAGATGCATATGTAGCGACTGAGCGCCTAGTTGACACTCAGCGCAAGCCTTTCACCCCATCAACCAAAGTTGGGAAGAAGCCTGACCACGGAAGCAAGAAGGATGAGCAACACAATGATAAAGGTGAGGCGTCGACACGCCATCAATCAGAAAAGAAACAGAACTTCACAAAGCATAACAACAGCAACAAGGGTGCGGTTGTGACAAGTTGGTTCTGCGGCGATAGACATATCGCTAGGCAGTCCCCAAAGCGCCTTATAAAGGACGACGAGCAAGCCAATGCTGCACGGGAAGAATGCAGCGATACTGAATGCAGTGACACTGAGACCATGCAACCAAGTATGGGGGTCATGCGATCAATTAACGCAGCTAGAAGTTGCACAGTTAAGAGCATGCAGGTCAGTAAGGAACTTATGTACGTAGAAGTCATTATGAATGTAAAGTCTACTTCAGCAATGATAAACTTCGGGGCCACACACAACTTTGTCTCGTGAGAAGAGGCAAAATGGTTGGGCTTGAAAACTTAGCCAAAGCAGAGGACTATCAAAATAGTAAACTCTGAGGCCAAGTTCATCCTTGGTGAAGAAAGAGATGTGGCTACTCAAGTGGGGAGTTGGGTCGGCAAAGCCAACTTCTCTGTGGTGTCCCTGGACGATTTCAAGGTGATTCTGGGTATGGAGTTTCTGCAAAGTCAGAATGTTATGATGCTGCCAAAGTTTAACACGTTGACGATCATGGGGTCAGACCTATCCCACACAGTGCAGTGCCTTACGCAGAAATGCAAGTCTTCAGTGTTATAGGCAATGTAACTAAAGAAGGGTGTCAAGCATGGGGAGCATACATTCTTATTTGCAGTGCGTGCAGATAAAGAGAAGGTAGAAGCAGCAGTGTCGCCGACCCTAGCCCCACTATTGGAGGAGTTTCAGGGGGTGATGCCTTCAGAATTGTCAAAGCGTCTTCCGCCAAGACGTGAGGTCGACCACAAGATTGAGTTGACCCCGGGAGCCAAGCCTCCCGCAATGGTTTCATACCGTATGGGGCCAGCTGAACTGAAGGAGCTACGCAGGCACCTAGACGAGATGTTGAATGCATGCATTATTCATCCATCAAAAGCCCCATTTGGTGCCCCAGTCCTTTTTCAGATGAAACATGATGGCTCTAAACGGTTATGTGTGGATTACCGTGCTCTGAATAAGGTCACGGTGAAGAACAAGTACCCATTGCCATTGATAGCGGACTTGTTCGATCAGCTAGGCAGTGCCCGTATCTTTTCCAAGCTAGATCTGCGATCGGGTTACTGGCAGGTGAGGATTGCCAAAGATGATTAACTGATTAAACCATGATTCAACAATCCCTCTTTTTAACTTTTTTGTACTTTTTTATTTTGATTTTTTATGATCTTTGAAGTTAACAAAAAAATAAATAAATCGGCTAATTCTCTGAATCTCTTTGAAAATCGATTCAGGTTTGAAACCAGTTCTGACAACATCAATTCAAATGGTGGAAGTTCACGCAAAATAAACAATTGTCAAAGTTTAAATTTCAATACAAAAATATGTCAGAAAAAGGAGCAAGAATCAAAAAAATGTGAAATAAAAATGAACAATGTTTTTGACATTTTGTTGAAAAAACATAAAATGTTGTGGTAATCGAGCATTTAAACCCATGTTGTAAGAACTGAATGGAATCAGCCTGAATCATATTTTGTATCGGCTCAAAATCGATTCAATAAAAAAGGCAAATCCAGCCCCCTTAAAAATATCGTCTGATTCACTTTGAATCGCCCGATTTGTGGTGAATAAGGGTTCCTTCGGCTCTTTTCTTTAAATTTTTTTATTTTTATGTTTTTTATTAATATATTTTATTTTTATGATTGTTTAAATTCAAAAAAAATAAAATTGACCGATTTGGAAATATAAGGATTTTATCACAACTTTAACGAAATATTTTCATACTTTGAATGAAGTGTTTTGGAAATAGGCTTTCAATTGAATCTTTCATAGTGAAAAGCATAATCACGTTCAATAAAGATTACTTAAACCATACCCATCCATACGTGATAAAATATTTTTTTTATGTTTTTTACATTGAAAAAACGCAGATCTTAATCAAAATTCGGGTGGTATGGGGATTGGTATACAATTTTATAAACCATACCCAGTACATATTGTAAGCAGACTTCATGGGTTCGACCCTTACAGTTAATCGGAACCCTTACATTTTTACCAAACACTGACCCTACTTTTTTTCGACAGAGAAAGCTGGGGTTAGGCAGACCTGTTGAAACTTTTACCTTTGGTCTCTAGGCATGACATCTATGTGCAACATAGAGGAACCAGAACTACATCCAACTATACTTTATTGACACAATCAGGCCACCATAATCGACAGACTCAAGTTAGCAAGCTACCAGCTGTTAAGGGTTGTCGACATCTGCTGGCAGGAGTATCTTCATCGTTCAAGTTACAATGTTATTAAGTAAAAAAGAGAAGAATAGAGAGGAGAAAGAAAGAAGAGAGAAGTTTGGATCAAATCATATGTCCAGCCATAAGAGGAGTCATCTCCTTGATTAAGTGTAAATAACTAAATATCAACAGCTTATCTTTAAATTTACATTAACCCTTATTTACAGTTTATAAATGCCTCTACTATCAATAGATATTTCAGGTATGTGGCTATCTTTAATTTTTTTATGATAAAACAGAGATAATTTATTAACAAAGGACAAAAATGAAATTTTATACCTTAGATGGTTGAAATCAATTAAGAAAAGCAGGCACATAAAAGTTGAATGGCATTCTGTAAATAGTTATAAATTCAGCTGCTTGTGCTGATTTACGCAAAAAAAAAAACCATGACATCATTATCAGCTAGAGAAAGACCTAATAAGAAATGTTAGATGAAATGCATCCACATGATCATTCTGTTCAAGTTGCATTGTGCAATTTTATGCATCTATTCATTGTTCCAAAACTAAGAAAGTTAACTCGCCAACTAGTTTGATACTACTCCGGCCATAACTGGACCTGGTGAACCCTGTATATCTATGTTACGCGGATACTCCATTTTGGCCCCATTCCTGTAGCCCCTCATATACTAGTCACATTGGAAACTTCATGAAGGAGCATATCCTGTAACCACAGTGTATCCATGTGACAGCTGTATATGGACCAGGCCTTTAACAAGACCAATCCAAGTGTCTGAGTTGATGGACAAGGTCATCGGATATATATATATATATATATATATATATATATATATATATATATATATATATATATAGAGAGAGAGAGAGAGAGAGAGAGAGAGAGAGAGAGAGAGAGAGAGAGAGAGAGAGAGAGAGAGATCGGATGGTGTGCCCTCATATGCCCCCAGGTCAAGCACACCTCTTTCATGCAATTTAACCCTACGGATATGTTAAGCATAGTTTGTTTTGTTGGAATCAAGATTTGGATTGTGTTTTTTGGAAATAAGATAATGATTTTTTCAAGTAGTGAAATTTTGGTGGATTGTGAGCTGTTGATTTTTCATGCCTTTACAAATCCTTCTTACACATCATAATGATATGATCCAAAACAAGTTTTTTATTAAACAAACCATGTATTGTAGATCATATCTGTAGGGTCATTTTAACCGTATGATCATTCGATTGGGCAATTTAGGGCTGGGGTACACCGTTCGATCTCTCTCTCTCTCTCTCTCTCTCTATATATATATATATATATATATATATATATATATAGCAGTACAAGTATATCTCTGGACAAGATTTCCCACATGCACTACCAGTTTCCTGTGATGACGATGCCTGAAACTGAAATCAGTGACGTTGGTACCACTTCAAAGAGCATCACTAGAGATCCCTCAGTTAAAAATAGTGGGACTCTAACTGGCCCAGCTATCTTATCCAAACCCCAATGTTTTTGAAACTTGCATCTATTTCCTAGTAAATATCCTAGAAGATCATGTCTATCATGTAATGTTGGCAGCATGTGCCTCTGAAAGCCTAAGATTGTAAGCAATCTCCTTAGATTAAGATAAGTGCCTCTTCCCAAAAAAAAATCAATGGTCAAAACAAACGCATGTTAGGCAAGGAAGGAAGAAAGAGGCCTCACCATTCCAAGAAAACTCGAAATTAGCAGACTTTTCCTTCCTTTTTTGTCCATTAATGAAGATGCAACAACAGTTCCTGTCAGTACATGCAAACTGGATAAGAAAAATATTTACTGGAGACTATCATATATTTCAAAACTTCCATACACAGGAAAAATAGACTAAAGAAACTCAGTAGAACTTGGACTAACCAAGAACATTAATTGCTGCTCCAACAAGGGCACTTGCTGCAACATCTGAAGCAATTCCAGCACTACGAAATACTAAAGTGGAATAGTATACCACGGCACTATTTCCAGCAAACTGTTGAAACAGAAAAAGTGCGGCCCCAACACTCACCACTGCAATTGGTTATAGCAGTCAGAAAGGATACTCTCTAAAGTTTACCTCAACATATTTCAACTGATTTAATTAGATGAACAGAATGAAAAGCAAAAGTTAACTTTAATGCACACGGAAACACTTTTGACTACACATACAAGTGATCCCTAAGGATAGTTTTGGTACCAACTTCGAAACAATGCATGTTTTTCAAGATTCCACTGTTGAGTCCGGCGAGGGTTTTCCGGCGAGGAGGCAAAACCGACGGCATCACTGTATGGCAGTGGCCCTGCAAACAACAAAAAACAGAAAAGCAGTAGACATCGTACCTGATGCTGCCATTTACGGAGGTCGGAGGTCACCGGAGTTAGTCGCCGGAATTTTTGCTCAGCCGGACTGCAGCCCTTCACGAGCCCAGGCTTCCGTATGCAGTCGGTGAGTAGACCTTCGATCTCCTTTTTCCACACACATGGTCGCTCATGATACCCTGTACATATATATGCATAAGGTGGGAACGGTTACGCACCGTTCCCCTTTATCTCATGCTGATTTATCGTCATGATCACCCCTCAATGGGGATGTATCCACATTGTGGATAACCACCACGTTAATCGTGGTGGTTAATCCAACATTCTCCCACTTAATTCGACGATAAATCTTTTTAATCAGAAAACCTTATGGAAATAACTTGATGAATAGAATGGCCTTTATATTCTATTCTAAAGGTCCTTAGTTGAATCTCTAATCCTTATGAGATTAACAACAACCATAATGAGAATCAAAAGACTGAAAGTGATCACTTTATTTATATGCATATGTCAAAAAGAGTTTAACAATCTCATCCTCATTACATGTTCGGAATATAATCCCGGTGCTAGCCCTTTAGTAAGAGGATCAACGATCATCTCTTTGGTACCAATATTGACAATATGCACTAAATGATTCTTCGTCCTTTCTTTAACAACAAAATACTTCAATTCCATATGCTTGCATGACGTAGTACTTTTGTTGTTGTTCGAAAAGGACACTGCAGCTTCATTATCACAGTAGACCTTCAGTGGCTTCCCAATGGAATCGACCACCATTAACTGTGATATGAAGTTCTTTAACCATATAGTCTGCGAAGTAGTCTCGTACAATGCAATGAATTCTGCCTCCATGGTGTGGGCAGCAGTGGTCGTCTGCTTTCCACTCCTTCAAGAGATCGCTCCCCCAGCAAGTAAGAAGACGTACCCAGTAGTAGACTTTCTACTATCAAGGCATCCTCCTAAATCCGCATCTGAGTAGCCAATGACCTCGAGGTGATCAACTTTATGATACGTTAACATATAGTCTTTTGTCCCTTGCAAATACCGCAAGACTTTCTTGGCAGCCTTCCAATGGGGTAAACCTGGATTAGACTGAAATCTACCAAGTACCCCTACTGCAAAAGAAATATCTGGTCGAGAACATGTCTGCGCGTACTGCAAGCTGCCAACAACTGATGCATATGGATAAGCACTCATCTATGCTTTGTCAATATCGTTCTGTGGACAATCCTTTAGGCTCAGCTTGTCACCTTTTGATATGGGTGTAGAAGTAGGAGAACAATTCTCCATCCCATATCTCTTTAACACCTTTTCTATATAGGATCTTTGGGAGAGGCCTAAAAACCCTTTTGCTCGGTCTCGACGAATCTCAATGCCAAGAACATAAGCAGCCTCACCCATATCTTTCATATCAAAATGTGATGCAAGAAACTGTTTTGTCTCTGAAAGTAACTTAATATCGTTGGTTGCAAGTAAGATGTCATCCACATACAACATCAATATAATGAACTTACTCCCACTTTCCTTAAGGTATATACATTGATCAATAATGTTTTCTGTAAACCCGAAAGTCACAATGACTTGGGAAAATTTAATATACCATTGTCGGGAGGCCTGTTTAAGTCCATATATTGATTTGTTAAGCTTACAAACCAAACGATCATTTTCAGAGAAACCAAGAGGTTGTTCCATGTATACCTCTTCATTCAGATCCCCGTTGAGGAACGCTGTTTTTACATCCATCTGATGTAGCTCTAAGTCATAATGAGCTACGAGGGCCAGAATAATCCTTATTGACTCCTTAGTTGAGACAGGAGAAAATGTCTCATTATAGTCAATACCCTTCATCTGGGTGAATCCTTTAGCAACCAATCTTGCTTTATGTCTCTCTATGTTACCTTTGAAGTCCTTCTTGGTCTTAAAGACCCATTTACACCCTACGGGCTTTACTCCTTTAGGTAACGTGACAAGATCCCACACTTGATTTTTAGCCATAGAGTCTAACTCTTCTTTCATGGCTTCAATCCAGTGCGAAGATTGTTTGCTCTCAACAGCTTTCATAAAATTCAACGGGTCATCATCTATATCTATGAAATCACCAGGCTCCTGAAGGTACACCACATAATCAGGATGTATTGCAGATCTCCTAATCCTTGTGGATCTCCAAACAGGTCGTTCCTCAGGCTCAGATTGAATCTGATCATCCTGTTCGTGCTCTTCCACATTGTCCACAATAGGTTCACTTTGGATTTGTGCATTAACAATCGAATGATCAACCACACCATCATTAGAAATAACAATGTGATATCTTTCGATGTTTTCCTTAACAGGTGATGAAACTGGATCCTGTATTTTTCTCAAAACCAATGCTTTGAAGTGCACTTAATCCTACTGAACCATCTTCTAGGAATTTAGCCTTATCCATTTCAACAATCTGTGGTGAGTGAGATGGGCAATAAAACCTGTACCCTTTTGATCTTTCTGGATAACCAATGAAATATCCACTGGTTGTTCTTGGATCAAAGGCTTTAATGTGGGGGTTATATAGTTTAGCCTCTGCAGGACATCCCCATATGTGCATATAAGACAGTGATGGTTTCCTACCTGTCCACAACTCGTAAGGAGTTTTAGGCACAGATTTCGTAGGAACCTTATTCAAAATATGCACAGCTGTCCTTAAGGCTTCACCCCACAACTTTATGGGAAGTGTTGAATAATTCAACATAGCCCTGACCATTTCTTTAAGCGTACGATTTCTCCTTTCAGCTACACCATTCTGATAGGCACTACCAGGCATGGTATATTGAGGCACAATGCCTTCCTCTTTAAGAAATCGCGCTAATGGTCCTTCCCTTTGCCCCATCTCAGTAAACCTACCATAATATTCGCCACCTCTATCAGACCTGACTATTTTAATAACCTTATCGGTTTGTTTCTCTACTTCTTTCTTAAATTCCTTAAACATCTGAAAAACATCAGATTTTTCAAAATTCAAGTAGAGATACATATACCGAGAATAGTCATCAATAAAGGTGACGAAATATTTTTCGCCTGTGTAACATGGGGAAAACGGTCCACATACATCCGTATGGACTATTTCTAATATCTCACTACTGCGTTTGGCACCCTCTTTATATGTGTTTGTATGCTTAGCCTTTATGCAATCAACACATGGGTCATTGTCAGTATAATCTAGAGATTGCAAGATCCCTTCATTTACCAATCTCTTTATTCTCTTTTCAGAGATATGACCCAACCTTCGATGCCAAATCATGTAAGATTTATCATTCATCATGCTACGTTTATTTCCAACTAATGCGTATTCAGAAGTCAAAGACTCCTGAGTTTGGATCTTCACATTCAATCTATATAAACCATCATAAACTGATGCAGAACCAATTTCAATTGAATTTCTGAATATGAACAATTTGGAATTTTCAAACTTAAAACAATATCCAAATTTATCCAACTTTGAAATTGAAATTAAGTTTCTACTATACGATGGAATATAAAAGACATCATGAAGATCTAAAACTACGCCTGTATCCAGAGTAATCCTGCAGGTTCCAACACCCTTCACATGTGAACGCATCTTGTTTCCCGAATAGATGCTTTTCTCATGCATTGTTGGTTCCCTTCTGCTCAGGAACAACTGTAGACAGTTAGAAATATGAACAGTAGCACCAGAATCAATCTACCAGCTATTTTCAGGAATTTGTAATAAATTACATTCATGAGAAACAAATGACAAATTACCTCTCTTTTCCAACCACTTCTTGTACTTTATGCAATCTGCCTTTATGTGTCTCTTCTTCTTGCAAAAGAAGCACTTTATGGGAGCAGAGTTGGATTGCTTGTCTTGGGATGACTTATCCCCAGTTGGCTTCTTCCTAGCATTTCTCTTAAATGCATTCTTCCTTGGTCCTACCTTGGACGTATGAGAAGCCATATGTGCACTTTGCACCTTCTCACCTTTCATCCTCTCTTCTTCTTCAACACACTTGGACATAAGTTCATTAAATGTCCATTCATCATTATGTGTGTTGTACGAGATTTTGAAAGGTCCGTATTCCAAGGGTAAGGACGTTAGAACTAAATGCACTAGGAAAGAATCAGAGATAGTGAGCTTCATGTCATTCAGCTGAGACGCTATGTTTCTCATCTCCAAAATGTGCTGGCGAATGTTTCTCCCTCCAGTATATTTCATAGATATCAATTTTGACATCAGGGTACTGGCTCTGGCCTTGTTTGAACTCACAAACTGTGCCTCAATGGCATTCATGAATTCCCTCACTGTTCTGCATTGTGGGATAACACTCTGAATGTTCTTAGCTACTTTAGATTGCAAAAGCAACAAGCTAAGTCTATTCGAGCGCTCCCACTTCTCAAAAGCAATCTTTTGATCAGCAGTACTCTGATCAGTGAGGGCAGCAGGTTCATCTATCCTTAGGGCCAGATCTAAATTCATATACCCTAATGCAAATAAAACAATTTCTTTCCAATCACTAAAATTGGATCCATCTAAAAAAGGTATGGAGCTAGAGCCATCTAAAATCACAGAACTAGAAACTGCATGACAAAAGACATGTATCAGGAAGCATTCATACGAGACTTAAAACTTTAGTGGAAAAAGCAAAATGATAAAGGCCCTTGATATGCTTTTTTCCAGGCGAGTGAAGGGGGTCATCGGAGTCCTACTTTTGGTAAGAGTTCCGACACGCAAAACCACTTCGCCTACCAACCATATTCGGTAAAACTAAGGTTTTTGTGAAGATAAACCATCAACACAAGGTATCTTTGGATACACATGTGTGATGTATCTCGACACATTTACCTTATTCTACCCTACTTGAATTCCAAACACGATAAAACTACCTTTGGGTCGTCTATCGTTTCATGAATATAAGTACAATGTGCATATCGGCTTAGGAACTGTATGATAGTATAAAATTCATTCATGACTCACGTGTATTCAGTCACTTTGGTGACATGAAAACACTGATTCATTTAACTATCCTTAATGCTAATATGCAAAATTATATCTTAAAATAGTCCGTAAACCGAATGGACTAGACATATGACCCTCAAAATGGTTCTTAAACTGAATGAACCAGTTATATGTATCATGAACCGGTCTTAAAGTACTCTGAACCGGTCTGAAACAGCCCCGAACCGGTCATCCAAGGGTCCGAACCGGTTCTGAACCTTATGAACCGGGTCAAATATGAACAAAAGTTCATTAAAACCCTATAACCGTATGCCAAAACCCATATATTTTCTTATATTTAAGAAAACAGGGTCTTAGCATCTCGGAACCGGTGAGAAACTGGAAGGAACCGGCCAAAAACGGCTCTGAACCGGTCCCGGAAGGGGACTGAGTCAGTCCCGGAAGGGGACTGAGTCAGTCCCGGAAGGGGACTGAGTCAGTCCCTGATCCGGTTCAGGCCAAATAGTGCCTGTACCCTTCTGGATTCGGGTCAGACCAGACTGCTAACTGGATCCGGATCAGACCCGGGGTTATCTGGATCTGGGTCGGACCCGGTACAGTCCTTATCTGGGTCGGACCCGGTTACAACTGGATCCGGATCGGACCCGGTACTAACCGGATCCGGGTCAGACTCGGTACTAATCGGATCCGGGTCAGACCCGATACTAACCGGATCCGGGTCAGACCCGGTACTAACCGGATCCGGGTCCGACCTGGTTATCGCTGGATCCGGGTCGGACCCGGGGTTTACCTTATCCGGGTCGGACCCGGGGTTTACCTTATCCGGGTCGGACCCGAGCGGGTCCCCACCCGAATCCCTGATCCGATCCGAATCACTTTATGGATCGGTTTCGGGTGGTTGGGTCCGGTTCAGAAAATGAACCCGACCCGAAAAACAAAAAAATAAGGGTCGAGTTAGGGTTTACAGAAACCCCATTTCGCCCCTTTTTCAAAATTTGCAGGGTGTTGCCGCCGCCTGCCGGCAACCAGCGCCGGCGCCTACCGGCGACCAACACCGTCATCCGCCGGCGACCAACGCCGCCATAAGATGGAGCTCCAAATCCGGCGAAAACAACCATCCGCCGGCCAAAATGGTTGCCGCAGAAGTTTTTCTGAAATCCGACGACTCAATAGTCGCCGGCGACGGCTCCCGCCGCCTCCTGATGGCAGATGAAGATGAAGATGCCGGCGGGATCTTCGCCGACAGGAAAACCCCCATGAACAGAGGTAAGAATTTTTTTTTATACTGTCGCCCAACGGCGACAGACGTCGGTGCCGGCGATAGGCGCCAGTGACCAGCAGCAGGGTCACCCCACGGTGACCTGCGTTTCTGGTCAAAACCGGAGCACACCCCGCGCAGCGGAAACGGGGTGTGGGCCCATAACCCAATGTTGAGTCCGGCGAGGGTTTTCCGGCGAGGAGGCAAAACCGACGGCGTCACTGTATGGCAGTGGCCCTGCAAACAACAAAAAACAGAAAAGCAGTAGACAACGTACCTGATGCTGCCATTTACGGAGGTCGGAGGTCGCCGGAGTTAGTCGCCGGAATTTCTGCTCAGCCGGACTGCAGCCCTTCACGAGCCCAGGCTTCCGTATGCAGTCGGTGAGTAGACCTTCGATCTCCTTTTTCCACACACAGGGTCGCTCATGATACCCTGTACATATATATGCATAAGGTGGGAACGGTTACGCACCGTTCCCCTTTATCTCATGCTGATCACCCCTCAATGGGGATGTATCCACATTGTGGATAACCACGGGGATGTATCCACATTGTGGATAACCACCACGTTAATCGTGGTGGTTAATCCAACATCCACTCCATGGTGACTCGCTCAGCCAGAAACATCTGCTGCTAAGAAACCCATAGGTGAACCAGTTCTTCAAGCTGTGTAGACCACAATAATTCCCCCTAAATTAATGCCTTTAATCAGAGCATGCCACAAATGAATGTTCTCCCCATTTTAGCTGAAGGCAGAAACTCTGCTCAGGTGAGAATCAAGACATGCACAGGAAAGAGGTAAAAGGTTACAGCAGAACACAAAATCAGATGCCTAATGCCCACTTTTGGCGGGTGATCCTTTGAGGAACTATGCCTGCAAAACTAGTCAGTATTTATGGGGCCCACAAGGATACATCTGTTGGTTTAGCATATTTAACAATGCAACCTGAAGAGTGTTAAGATAGATGTACATTTTTTGTAAATATGCACCTAAGTATACTTTTATGGGTATTCCATTTGTAATTTTTCCTTTTTTGTTTCTATCATTGTATTCAATGTATACTTAATGTATACCTTTTATAACCTTGTACTTTAGTATGTATAAACTTGTTTTCTAGTAAGGTCATACATAATGTATACCTATTAAGATAGAAAAGTATCCGTAATGTATACTTGTAGGATAGATTAGGACTATTTTTTGAATTTTTATTTATTTATTTCTTTATTATTTGTGTTTGGTCCAACTGGCCATTGGACCAGTCAATGGGCCTTACAAGTCGTTAAGATAGTCTAATGGCTAGTCGAACTAGTCATTAGCCGATCCTAACGGCTAGTATTTTCAAATGCCTTTATATATGAGGCTAAGGCCTCATTGTGTAGTTTGAGAGAGAGGATTAATGTAAATGGTGTGTGTGTGTGTGTGTGTGTGTGTGTGTGTGTGTGTGTGTGTGTGTGTGTGTGTGTGTGTGTGTGTGTGTGAGGCTGCCTTGTAAATCTTTGCGAATATTAATAAAAGATTTATTTTTTTGTTTCTTGTTCTTCTTACCAACATATGGTTTGTTGTTTTTAGGCGAATGCATTATGATAATGCATTTGGATTCCATTTTTTCTGATAAAATTATAATTTTTCTGTATTTGATTTGTGTGTCCGGTTCCGTGCCATTTTGTGACAAAGATGGGAAAGCAAGGTGGCCCTGAACTCACAAACCTGACGGCCCTGGAATGAGCTGTGAAAAGATTGTTGCCCACCAAGCAATAGAGCACCCCACAAAGTTTGGGGTAGTATGCCCCTATATCCTGATCAAGCAATCCCAAGTTTGAATAAGGCTAAGACTTGCTCCATAAGCATTGGGGTTGATCCTTTGAAGGAAAAAAAGGAAGCATTGGGGTTGAAGCAGCTATATGGAGTAGATATACCCTTGGTAAGGATGTCTCACCAAAGGCCTTCCTTTCCAAATGCACAACCTTTGAAGATGACCTTTATGTGCCAAAATCCCCTCATCTTAGTGTCCTCATATCCTAAAAATGATAAAAGGTTGTTACAAATGGCTATACCTTCTTCAAACACACATCTTGCTTGTGAAAGTTGGACTGTGTTGATATTGCTAATCACTCCGCTGCTGATAGTCCAAAAAATCATGAAAAAGTTTGCAGTAAAGGTCAAGGCATGTGTATACCTTGACAAAAAACTAGTAGAGCTCTTATACACCTATTTATGTCCTCATAGCAAAATTGTCATTCCAAATCTAGTCTTAAAGGAGAACTATATGGATGCTACATGGCTTTGGCAGTATTTGCATGGAAAGCAAACTTTTATCTTTTCTATCAGCTTGCTGGGGAGTTGGTCCCTCAAAATATCAAACACGTAGTTTCTGGATCAGCCCAGTTTGAACATTTATCTTTTCAAAAATAAAATACCCTCTATTCTAGCATATCATATCCACAATTTTTTATAACAAACCATAGAGGAAAGAAGTTTTAACAGAACAATGACAAGAACATGATAAAAGATACTTTAGAGCTTCTATGCATGTCTCCATGTTGGTATACAAATCAAGTAAAAAATCTCCCCTCCATGAGGGACCTTCACCATGATGCCTAGAGTATATTTTAAAATTCACCCACATACATTCATCTTGCACATTCATCACAAGAAACAGATCTATGGATCTTTCCATCAATCATTGCAATGACTTGAATTCTTGAGATGAATTGTGATACTTGATGTATTATTGCTGTCACGGGCCTATTTCCTTCAATGGGCCAGCGCGGCGCGACGGTCCTTCCTTACCGCCGCAAGCCTACTCGTCAGCTCGCTTGCCGGTCGCGGAAGCTTATGATCAGAGTGCAAGAGAGCAAGAGAGAATAGAGGGAGAGAAGTTGCAATCACAAGAGGCAATCACAACGAGGGTGAACAAAAGAAAGCTCAACGCATTTGATTCATTCACAATTTTGCCCGCAGGCTATTACAGTTCAAGTATACGGGCTGCCCCTTCGGGGTATTAATTCACCTGAACCGGGCAGCTTACATCAGACTCAACAAAAGCAAAACAGACTCTAAGCGCAACTGTACACTGTAAGTCGCAAGGGAACATGCTCCCCCCTTCAAATCATGCGCCGTCCTCGGCGCCATCTGTTTCGTGGTAAGCCCTGACTTCAGCCGGGTAGCGGCTGTTCATTCGAAATGCAGGCTCCCACGTTGGTTCCGCTGTTTCCTCCCACTGCACCAAGTATTTCTTCGCTTGCCCCAAGTAGTTGACCTTGTGGCGAAGGATCTGACTGAGGTGCTTCTCGGCCCGTTGTGCTGCCGGGGCCCTCTGCATGATGGGAGCGCGTTGCGGCACATTGCGTTCCGGGTATCCATCATCTGGATGGAACTGCTTGAGGTTGCACACGTGAAACACGGGGTGCACCTTGAAGTCTGGGGGCAACTCCAGCTTATAGGCTAGCTTGCCCACCTTCTTTGTGATGGTGAAGGGTCCCTCATACTTTCTGAGTAGTCCGCGGTGCCGCCCGCGGAAGATGCCTGTGCGACCAGGATATAACTTCACCAACACTTGGTCCCCAACTTGGAACCCTGCGGGCCGACGGTGTTTGTCCGCCCACTTCTTCATTCTCTTTGCCGCTTTGTGTAGGAATGCCTTCGCTAACTCATTCTGCTCGTGCCAGTCGCGAACAAACTGATAGGCAAAGGATGGCCTTCCCTTTTCTTGTGCGGCAAGCGTGTGCGGGGTCAGTGGCTGCTGCCCCGTGGCTATCTCGAACGGGCTGTGGCCTGAAGACTCGCTCTTCTGCAGATTATAGCAAAACTGTGCCACATCAAGGAGCTTCACCCAATTTTTCTGATTGGCACTAACAAAGTGCCTGAGGTACTGCTCCAAGATCCCGTTGATACGCTCTGTCTGCCCATCAGTCTGCGGATGAAAGCTAGTTGAAAACAGCAACTCAGAGCCAAGTAGCCGAAATACTTCACGCCAGAACTTGCCCGTGAAGCGAGCATCGCGATCACTCACAATGCTCTTTGGTATGCCCCAGTGCTTCACCACATGCTTTACGAACAACTCTGCAGTCTTCTCTGCAGGGCACTCCTTAGAAGCTGAAATGAAGGTGGCATACTTTGAGAAACGATCCACCACGACCAAAATAGAACTGAGGCCCTCTACCATTGGCAGACTAACAATAAAGTCCATGGAGATGCTATCCCAAGGACGTTCTGGAATTGGTAGAGGCTCAAGGAGACCGGCAGCCTTCTGGTTTGTCCCTTTATCTTGCTGGCAGATGAGGCATGTCCGCACATACCCCTCAACATCGTCTCTCATCTGCGGCCAATAGTAGCCGCGCTCAAGGAGTGCTAAGGTCCGCTCCTGACCAGGATGGCCGGCCCATAGTGTATCATGGCACTCCTTGAGTAGCTCTCGGCGGAGGCTTCCCCACCGTGGTACAAAGATGCGCCCCCCTTTTGTTACGAGGAGGCCGTCTTGTAGCCAAAATCGCCGAGTCTTCCCTGCCTGCGCCAGAGAAACAAGGTGTTGTGCGGTCGGATCTTGCTGCGTACCCTCGCGGATGCGGCTCAACAATGCACCCTCCAAATGCACTTCAGAAGACTCCGCACGCACAGCTGCCAGTTCAGCCCTACGGCTCAGGGCATCCGCCACAACATTGGTCTTTCCAACCTTGTACTCCAAGGCAAAGTCGAACTCAGCCAAAAACATCTGCCATCGAGCTTGCTTGGGCGTCAGCTTCTTTTGCGTCTGAAAATAGCTCGTGGCCACATTGTTCGTCTTGACGACGAACTCGGCACCCAAAAGGTAGTGCCGCCAGGTCCTGAGGCAATACACAATGGCGGTCATCTCACGTTCGTGCACTGTGTACCGCCTCTCTGCATCCTTCAGCTTACGACTCTCATATGCGATCGGATGCCCGTCTTGCATAATAACTTCGCCAATGGCAAAGTCTGAGGCATCAGTGTGGACTTCGAAGGGTCTCAAATGATCAGGCAGTCGCAGCACTGGCTCTCTCACTAAGGCTTTCTTCAAGCCCTCGAAGGCATCTTGGCACGCTCCTGTCCAGAGCCATACCCGATTTTTCTTCAACAAGTCTGTGAGGGGCGCAGCAATGAGGGAATAACCTTCGATGAAACGCCGATAATAATTTGCCAAGCCGAGGAATGACCGCAATTCTGGCACTTTGCTTGGCGGAACCCATTCCTGGATGGCCCTTATCTTCTGCCCATCCATACGCAGCACACCACGCCCCACAACGTGGCCAAGGAAGCTGATCTCCTCCTGCCCGAAGAGACACTTCTCTCGTTTAACACAGAGGTCATTCTCCTTCAGCACCTGAAGCACTGTTCGCAAGTGCCCGACATGTTCCTCCATGTTACTGCTGTAGATCACGATATCATCCAGATAGACTACCACAAACTTGTCTAAGTAAGGGTAGAAAATCTGGTTCATTAGAGTCGTGAATGTGGCTGGAGCATTTGTCAACCCGAATGGCATTACTAGAAATTCGTAAGCACCATAGCGGGTGACACAAGTTGTTTTCGGCTCATCACCTTCGGCAATCCTCACCTGCCAGTAACCCGATCGCAGATCTAGCTTGGAAAAGATACGGGCACTGCCTAGCTGATCGAACAAGTCTGCTATCAATGGCAATGGGTACTTGTTCTTCACCGTGACCTTGTTCAAGGCCCGGTAATCCACACATAACCGTTTAGAGCCATCATGTTTCATCTGAAAAAGGACCGGGGCACCAAATGGGGCTTTTGATGGACGAACAATGCCTGCGTCCAACATCTCGTCTAGCTGCCTGCGCAGCTCCTTCAACTCTGCTGGCCCCATACGGTATGAAACCATTGCGGGAGGCTTTGCTCCCGGGGTCAACTCAATCTTGTGGTCGACCTCGCGTCTTGGCGGAAGACGCTTTGGCAATTCCGGAGGCATCACCCCCCGAAACTCCTCCAATAGAGGGGCTAGGGTCGGCGGCACTGCTGCTTCTACCTTCCCTTCATCTGCATGCACTGCAACTAGGAATGTCTGCTCCCCATGCTTGACACCCTTCTTTAGTTGCATTGCTGATAACACTGAAGACTTGCCTTTCTGCGTGAGGCACTGCACTGTGTGGGACAGGTCTGATCCCATGATCGTCAACGTGTTAAACTTTGGCAGCATCATCACATTCTGGCTTCGCAGAAACTCCATACCCAGAATCACCTTGAAATCGTCCAGGGGCACCACAGAGAAGTTGGCTTTGCCGACCCAACTCCCCACTTGAGTAGCCACATCTCTTGCTTCACCAAGAATGGGCTTGGCCTCAGAGTTTACTGTTTTGATAGTCCTCTGCTTTGGCCCAGTTTTCAAGCCCAACCGCTCTACCTCTTCCCGCGAGACAAAGTTGTGTGTGGCCCTGGAGTCTACCATTGCCGAAGTAGACTTTCCATTCGTAATGACTTCTACGTACATAAGTTCCTTACTGACCTGCATGTTCTTAGCTGCGCAACTTCTAGCTGCGTTAATCGATCGCATGGCGCCCATTCTCGGTTGCATGGTCTCAGTGTCACTGCCTTCAGTGTCGCTGCATTCTTCTTGTGCAGCATTGGCTTGCCCGTCGTCCTTTACAAGGCGCTTTGGGCATTGCCGGGCGATATGTCTATCACCACAGAACCAACATGTCACAACCGCACCCTTGTTGTTGTTGTTATGTTTTGTGTAGTTCTGTTTCTTTTCGGGTTGATGGCGTGTCGACGCCTCACCTTTATCGTTGCGCTGCTCATCCTTCTTGCCTCCGTGGTCAGGCTTCTTCCCAACTTTGGTTGATGGGGTGAAAGGTTTGCGCTGAGTATCAACTAAGCGCTCCGCCGCCACATATGCATCTTCCAAAATACGGGGGTTGCTCCTTTCCACTTCGGACTGTGCCCATGGTTGAAGTCCCACAATGAACCAGTTGAGCATGTCGTCCTCTGGCATGTTAGGTATCTCCAGCATAAGCTTTTGGAACGTTCGGACATAGTCTTGCAACGAACCAATATGTTTGAGTTCACGAACCATCCGGTAAGCCTGTCTCTGCGCATTTCTTGGCATGAAGTAGTTGCGCAACTCTACTTTGAAGTCGTCAAAGGTGTCTATCACACATTGACCCCTCTCCATGTCATTGCGCTTCCGCCTCCACCAAGCGATAGCATCCCCATCAAGTAAGGCCGCTGCAGCCTTGATCCTCAGATCTTCAAGGGTCACATTTTGGATATCCAAGTAGTCTTCTACTTGGAACAAGAAGTTCTCAATAGCCTTGCTGTCGCGAGAACCATTGAATTTTGCGGGTCTAGGTACATCAATCCTTGATGGTCTCTCACCATTTCCGCCATTCAGGGTCACCGTCCGCTGCAACGTACGGTTCTTCAACTCAAGATCGGTCACTGTAGTCGTCAACGAAGTGACCTGCCCCATTAGTAAGTTCACCTGCTCTTGCAGGCTCGCCACCACATCATTCAATCCATTGAATGATTCACATGCGCGTGAAATCGCTTCATCATGCGAAGTCACATCTTCCACCAACTTATTAACAGTTGCAGCCAACTCTTCTTGGCCCCGAGGTGAATCCATCTCCTCAGCTTCGGCAACTGCCTTGCCTCTGGTGTTGCGCAAGTGTTGATAAGGCGCCACGATGTCTTGCTCACAAATCGCAGCCTGTCGGCGTGTCTGTCGACACCGACTCCGGAGTCCCTTCCCCAGCACGAGAACGGGCTCTGGTACCACTTGTCACGGGGCTATTTCCTTCAATGGGCCAGCGCGGCGCGACGGTCCTTCCTTACCGCCGCAAGCCTACTCGTCAGCTCGCTTGCCGGTCGCGGAAGCTTATGATCAGAGTGCAAGAGAGCAAGAGAGAATAGAGGGAGAGAAGTTGCAATCACAAGAGGCAATCACAACGAGGGTGAACAAAAGAAAGCTCAACGCATTTGACTCATTCACAATTTTGCCCGCAGGCTATTACAGTTCAAGTATACGGGCTGCCCCTTCGGGGTATTAATTCACCTGAACCGGGCAGCTTACATCAGACTCAACAAAAGCAAAACAGACTCTAAGCGCAACTGTACACTGTAAGTCGCAAGGGAACAATTGCAATGTTGTCTATTAATGTCTAATCCGAATCTTAATGGTTTGTATCCGTACTTGGGTGAAAATGGATTTGACGAATTTGGATCTTGGATATGAATACATTATTCTTGAATATAGATCTTAAAAACAAATCTTCAAGTCCATAGGGATTGATGTTTTCTGGATTTTCATATGGATTTGGACCAATCTTTTTGTCAAATCTCATTATTGTCATTTTTCGGGCAAAGGAAAATCTTGTCGTAAATAAAAAATGTTCTTTTTAAAAAAAAAAAAACTGAAGAAAATATCAGTATAATCAAAATTTTAAAATACAATAAAAATATTTAAAAATGAATATCACATTAATAAAGTGATAATGTAGCTATAAAAACACATTAATATTTTTCAAAACAAGTGATATTTATCGCATTTTTCTTCTGATTATATGAGTTTTTGAAATTCTTGCAATGAAATTGAGAAGTTTTATGAAAAATGGCCGACACTTGTGACTATTTCGAACCTTTTCTTATCTGGTTTAGTGTTAGCACATAAATTTTGGATATAAATGCAACTCTACCGCATCAAACTTAGATTGAATATATTTTTACATGGGTATGACTTAAAGGGACTTCACATGCTGTTTTTGTGTAATTTCCAATCAAAACTGGCATATAATAAGGAGATCACATGTCACTGACAAAATTCTCTCTTCCGATTAGTTGGGCCTCAGGTATACTGATTAACTTCATGAATAGAGTTTTTTTTTGGGGGCTCTTGTATGTTGACATAGCCAGGGGCGTAGCTAGGATTCATGTGAAGGGGAGGGGGGCAAACAGGGGTGTAGCAAAAAGAAATTTATTTGTGTGATAGTCGGGGGTTCGGGGGCAGCGCCCCCGAAAAATTTTTTTTTTGAGATAAAATAAAAAATAGCTACAATTATTAATAAAAATCTATTTCATATGGACAAATCAAACTATTTGCTGCAGTCAGGGCTGGGCTGGGCTACAAAAATGGATAAAAATCTATTTCATATGGAATCAGGGCTGGGCAAGGACTGGGCTTTTAAATTTTTTTTTTTAACTGTTTCGGGAGGCAGGACTGGGCTACAGCCTAATCGTAGGGCTTCATTTTTTTCGGTTGTATGTAATGGTTAATGTTGTCACTATCGTTGCGAATTGACAGGTTAATTCGTATAATATCGGCCCAAAATCGATACAAAACAGGGCTGATTTGTTATTTTTCAAAAATACTTAAAATGGTCAAAACTATTTTTTAACAATTTTAATATATATTTTTTTTTAAAGGCAAGCTGGGGTTAGGCGAACCCTCACCAGTTATTCAAGGTACCATTGGGTTTTGAACCTACGACATCCCACCATAAGGATACGTGCATTGACAGCTGCTACCTATCGTGCCGAGCACCCATTGGTATCATTTAGTTATTTTTATTGACACGTGTTATTCCCAAATTGATAACTGGCCTATTCAGATAGTTAGTTAGGATTTGATTTTCTGTGAAAACGAATCCATTCAGAACAAAGAGATCTTGTTAATTTTTATGTGTAAAGGTAATGCAGGCAGGGTTAGACTAAGGATGGCAGTGGACCAGGCCCTCCATCTGCACAGGTTTTGATTTTAACCTTCATCCCCACCTCCATCTCCGTTTCATGTCCTCAATCTCGGGTCCAAACTGGGCGAGGTGGGGGCCTAGTTTTCCCTTGGTCCACTGCCATCCCTAAAGAAGGAATGGGGATGGGCCGGGGATCGGGACGGGGAGGAGGAAAGCGTAAGTCCATCCTCACCTCCAACCCGGCACGGGTTTTGATTTTAACCTTCACCCCCGCCTTCATCCCTGTTTCATGTCCTCCATCCCCGGTCCAAACGATGCGAGGCAGGGTGGGGACCCGTTTTCTCCCAGTCTACTGCCATCCTTAGGTTAGACTCTGCTTGTTTGGTAGGAGCTGTTAGTGCACGTCACCTTGTGTTGGGACATTGCAAGTTCAAAACCCAGTGGTAAATTGTATAATTGGTAGGGGTTTGCCTTACCCCAGTTTGCCTGTAAAAAAACACAGGCAAGGTTAGACCCAAATACATAATTTGAAAATGGGAGGGAAGTGGGAACAATCAAAATTCTCGAATTACCAAGATCTTACTAATGACAAATGTTTCTCTTTGGTATAAGTTGCTAGATGGATTGGATGTAGTAGATAGATGTTCAAACCATCTTGATGTATGGATATTTTTCCTTGAAAATTTGTTGTTTGATATTCACACTTTGCAAACCCTTCTCAGAATCTCCTCTTGTTATTGTGTAGGATCAATGGGACTCTCCTTGCACAAGCCAACATCTAGCATGGCCCTGCGGTCGAGGGTCCTAGCCTTTATGTCTCAGGAACCATGACTGTAGGTATGTCAGGCTGAGCCGGCGCGACCATGCCTTCCATCCCAAACGTGGTTTCAAACAGTAATAAAACAGAAAAAAACTTGATCAATGGGGAGGAAATCATGGTTGATATTAGGTATCTGAACAAGCTAAAAATTACTCATTATTAGTCCCAGACTTTAGACCAAGGACTCGGGTTCTTTCTGGTATATCTGAGTGCCATGGTATATATGCCTAATTTTCCATTTGTTTGTCGATTTTCTGGATCATATCCTATTGAAAATGGATGTTTTATAATGTGCTTCTTAGTTATGAAGATCAATAATTTTCCCTTTGGGCTTTGTTTCGGGGAAGGCAATTCAGGGGGTACGGGGATTTGAGGTCGCAGTCTGATCAGAGGCACTTTTCTGGTTTTTTGAGTCTCGGACAAGGTGGGCTTTAGTACATACAGGTGGAACTTAGAAGGGTTTCTCTTGTTGATGGAATCACCATTTCAGATGTGAATATTTTATTTAATGCTTATGTCTTGAGACACCCTCCAAAGAACGTTTTTCAAACAAGTCCTTTAAACGATTAATTATTTTGAAACATGATGAGAGTTCGTTTTCAATCAAAATTGATTCACTAGCTATTGGTTGAATGCTACAAATTTTTTGTTTTTTTGAAAGGCAAGCTGGGGTTAGGCAGACCCCTACCAGTTATATAACTATACCATTGGGTTTTGAACCTGCAACGTCCCAACACAAGGTGACGTGCACTAGCTGCTCCTTCCAGACAAGCGGGCGGAGCTCCAGTTGGTTGGTTGAATGCTACAATTAGTTCTGAAGAAAAAGTAAATTAGCACCAACAAGTAGTCTTAAAGGCCTTTTTCATGCAGTTCTTTGTCTTCTATAATAGACTACTGAAATATATATATAATTCCTTTTCTCTTCCTCGTTATTTCTTTATGCATAAATCTCATTTGAGGCCCCTTACATATTTTATATTCTTCCAGTTGGGATCTGATTTAGATTGAATTTTGTCACATCCGTTTTAGATCGTGTGTGAAAAACAGACCTGAACCTGATCCAATTTGATCCTGGTCTGGGTCTGGGCCAAGGAATGTCTGGAATTGGTGGGCAAATATGCAAATCAGGTTGGCTATAAACGGTTTTGGCCTTCAATAAACCTGATTATTGGGTCTAAAACTAAGACTTAAACCCAACCAAGTTGGCTCTGGTCTGGGTTCAGGTCTGCATATGGCTGGAATTTGACTGGTATGGGTTAAGATACATGCTTGAGAACAAATCAGATCAGGTACGTATTGGGTTATAATACTCGGATATAATCCAGCTCAGAGCTAATCTGACATTTTGAAAAACATTTATCAAATGAATCTCTCTCTCAGTACTGCTGAATCAATTTTTTTCTTGCATCGCACGAGCACATTACTAGTTTTGAATCATATGATTCTGAATCACATAAGATGGAATCACACGTGATTTGCAAGCAAGCGTGCTTCCTTTCAAGGTCTGTATATAAGAATAATGTATTTGGATATTGAGAGAGAGAGACCTGAATCACACCATTCGAAACCACAAAGAATGTAAAAAATTAAAAACATAGCATGTACAGATACTCATCATATGCACCAAACCTTACTGACCATAGCTCCAAGCCAAGCAAACAATCATAAGGATTTCAGATAAGTATTTTGTACAAATACAGTACCTCAATCTAAAGAAACAGTAAACACCATGATCAAGTATGCATCCAGAAGTGATGGTTCTAAAGAGATGAGTCACGCCAAGTATAGGTACCCCCACACAGAAACAGAGCAAGTGGGAAAAGAACCGATTATCACCTGACCACTACGCATAAGTGGTATAGCAAAATTGTTGCTGTGAAAACCAACAGAGAGAGAGAGAGAGAGAGAGAGAGAGAGAGAGAGAGAGAGAGAGAGAGAACACAAAAAAATAATGTGGCAGGGAAGAGTGGGGAAAGGAAGTCAAGAATCATTCAGTTTTAATAACTATCTTATCATTTTTTTTTCAAAAAGAGGGAACTGAGGAAAGGCTTGACATCAGTTACATACATGCAGTTAACTTGAAAATAGTAGGGAAGTGGGGTCCTATTTCTTTTATGTAAAAAAAATAAAAATAAAAATGACAAAATGTGATTGGGTAGCTCCTTGAAAATAAAACGCATAAGTGTGATATTTCTTCCTCACTTTATATATAGTAGTTAGATTGCAAGGTGGAGAATGTGATTTGTTATCACATGAAAAGTGAGTAAATTGAGCTCAAATGTGATTTGAGATCTCATTGCCCTATTTTCTCATGTTTGCTTGCACATGACAGTAAGGCAAATTGGATTTGTCCTTTCACAAACGACTTCCGTTTGGAGCCAAGCAAGAATGTGTACAATGATTATTTTCAGATTTTATAATTTTTGGCATTTGATACAGATTTGGATCAATAGTTTTGTCTAATCTGTCTTTTGGATATAAAACTAATCCAATCTGTTTTCACTATTGACATGCAGAACTTGTTTCAAACCATTTCAATGTCGCCAGTTAAATTTTGAATATAAATTCAAGAGGCCATTTTTTAATACAGCGACGCTGTATACTTAGCGTGCAACTCTACTACTGCTGACCATTCATCTCAGCATTTCTTGAGATGAACAACACGCAACCATCTCTAGAAATACCAAGATAGATGGTTGTCAGGTAGGTCGCTGCATGGCCACCATGCAGATATGCTGCATATATTGTGAAGTCTATATTTAATTCAACTGCATCGGATTAAGTTGAATCTATGTCACATGATTATGCTAACAGGACACGAGACAGCAGTTCTTCTGCAATCTTGCATTAAGTGTACCTTATAGAGGAACACAACATGAGAGCAAAATTGGAGTATCATTCAGACATATGTAAACCATGTAAAACTTTTTATGATTCAGCCTGCATCGACGGAACTGAGGTCAGGTGCGATGTGATTGCACACCTCAAGTGTGCTGCACCTGATCACCCACCATCAGCCCCTGTTGACCGAATTGAGTTCAGGTGCAATGTGATTGCACAGTTTAAGTGTGCTTCTGAATTGAGATCAGGTGCAATGTGATTGCACAGTTTTAAGTGCACTGCTGCACCTGATCACCCACCAGATGCAGCACCTGATCACCCACCACCACCAGATGGTGGATTATGAGGTGCATTAGCACACTTGACGTGTGCAATCACCTGATCCTCCCTCTCTCTGTAATGTTGGGAACATAAAAGATAATAAAATAATTGACAAAAATATTGATGTGACTTTTGAGCATGGTTTACAATCATCTTTACAAAAATGGCAATATTTACTGTTAATATATTTTTACTGAAACTGACTCATAGTCCATTTGTGTTGACGTGTCTTGTGTCAGTACGCTAGTAGGGATGAGAATGAAGTACGGATCCCATCAATCTGGACATATGATACTACCCTTCCTAAATTCAATCCTAGCCGTCCAATGTACAGTTAAGATTTGTTTTTACATGAATGTATACATCAATTGAACAGCTAGGAACAACATGAGATCCCTTATAATCTTAAATCATATTTTAGAAAATATTATCCTTTTTCATGAAAATGGTGAGACATGGTTTGGGTCAAGATCCATCTCTCAATTGATTACTATCGGTTATATTATGATTTGAGTTCTTATGGCATTGGATTAATTAATAATGGGCAAATCCTTTTGATTTAAGAGAGACAAGCCGATGACTCGGATCTAGTTGTATTTGTTTATCTTATTATGACCAAATTCTGCATAGACCTGACAACGCAAATAGCATTATAAATTACCCAAATCCAGCACTACCCGAGCAGGGACAGACCGGTCCCTGTTGGTGTAAAAGCCTTGTTTTTCAAGAAAAAACAAATTGAATCCAGGTCGGATCCGACCCGGACCCATTAACCCACTAGGGTTATAAACAGAGGGTGGGGTGAGGTTTTTTTTTTTTCTTTTAAAACCCTTTTCCCTCCCCGCAGTCGTGATCCCCCTTCCTCTTCTTCTGAAAAAAAGGGAAACCCCTTTGGGGTTTCCCGATTCATGCCCTCCCCCGTGTTTTTAAGAGAACACATAGGGGAGAGGCCTCTCTTAACGAAAGGACTCCCCTCTCCCTGCACTCCTCCTCTCTCGCCTCCCTCTCGGCTCCACCCTCTTCGCGTGCGACGCCAATCGACGACAACACCAGCTCCCTGCATGCGACCGCAACCCCAGTGCCACTCTCTCCCTTTTGCTTGTGTTTCGGCACTCGACGTCGACGACCACACAAACACCCTTTCTGTCGCTTCCTCCCCTTTCTCGGTGTTCGCCCTCCTCCACCACAACCCTTCCCCTGCGAGCTTTGGTGACGAGACCCTCCTACTTCTCTCATAGGTAATTAACCCCTACCTCTCGTCTTCTCCCTCTTCGTTCTTCGGCAATTCGGCATGGGCGATTCCCATTGGCGCCTGTCACTTTTTTATAAGGGTGACACCCCTACCATATGTCCCTTGTCGGCAGGGGATTTTGCCCCTACATTTTTCCCCAAGCAGGGCTGTCAGGCAGGGGATTCGGCCCTTGCCGTTCATTTTTCGACAGCCAGGCAAGGGCAGCGCCCCTGCCCTTTGTGCCTTTTTCGGCAGGCAGGGGCAAGGCTCCTGCCGCCTTTAGCTTTGCCCACAGGGGTGATGCCTCTGCCCCTCTTTTTCCTTGGCAGACAGGGGTTCACCCCTTGTCTCTACCCTTTTTTCCCCCTTTTCGGATGTGTCAGGCAAGGGTTTTGCCCCTGCCTCCTCGTAGTTGCTCAGACAGGGGCGATGCCCTTGCCGTTTGAACCACCTGTCAGGCAGGGCAATCGACCTGCCTCTCGATCCTCATCAGGCACGGGCAAGGCCCCTGCTGCCTTTAAGTTTCTGGTCCCCTGCCCCTGTTTCTTTTGCAGGCTGAACAGTGGGCAGAGGCTGCACCTCTGTCCCTTCTTCTTCTTTCATTTTTTTGTACTAACATGTTGTACCTTCACAAATTTTGCAATGGAGCACGCTCATGCCTTATCACCTTAGCCCATTCTTACTTACGCTCGCCCCCACGTCGATTTTAAGGTACAAGTTCCCCTTTTGATCTCGAGTGAGAAAAGGAGCACATATGCATTTCTCATGCAATAGTTAATGAATCCAATGTAAGAGATAAAACATCGTCACCAGAACCGGTAGATTAGCTAATGGATCCAATTAACTAGTCGTCACCTGGATACATTGATTTCAGTCATATAATGCATTTTAAGGAGATGAGATAAACTAGGTGGAAAAGATTGAAAATGGTATAAAATTTGGAAATAGTGTACCTTTGCGACTTCAACTTCTTGGTATCTTTTGCTTGACAGAATATTCTTCAAGAGCTTTAAGATTTGCTTAGTAATGTAGTTCTAGTGCTATGCTAATCTTTGAATATTGTTTAAAAAAGTTATTTCGGTTCATTATACATGGTAGACCTTTTGGCACAGACAAGATGGCCCAAGAACAAAGCATCTCTATCCTAGAGTATGGCATAGCACATGTATGAAGTATGTAGTATGGTCAAATACCCATTCCTCACTCTGAGGAAGCTAAAATACTGGATGACTTGTGAAAAGGTTCTAGATTTTCATAGATGAACAATCATTGACAAATTTTGGCCATGGACTACATTTGCAATTTTTATGCCAAATATAAAAAGATTGGCTTGTTGGCTGTCACATGGATATGGTTGCGGATACGGGGTATAACAATTTTTATGAAATTTCTAATACAAACTTGTATATGAAGGGATATGGAAGGATTGTCAAAATAGACTAATAGAGTGTCCGTGTGACATACCTTGTGGGATAGTTATGTAGGTTGTAGTGTAACAATCTTTTATGGTTCTTTTTGCCTTTTAATCACTATCTTGCTCAGGTGTTGATTTTGTTTTTAGGAAGCCGAAATTCAGAATGCCTCACTTCTTAATTACCTCTGTTAAGCAAATAATATGCTATGTTATTCTTCAGTTGTGATTACCATGAGACTGACAATGAATTGCCAGAGATTGTAAACTTCATAGCTGAAAATATGGTTATGGATTTGCAACTATATTTTTTTATATATATATCTTCATAGCTGAAGATATAGAGGGCATATCATAGAAAAAAAATATTAAGGGTGCTAAATCCTTGTGTTGCTTACAAAAATAAATCTTGTATTTTGTGCTGCCTTTGCATATCTCCAGTTTTTTGCCATTGTGAAGGCTTTTTTTCACATGCCTGTGATTAACTATTGATGTGTGTCCAATGTCCAAATGTAATGTCAACTACATGAGAATTTTGTGAGCATGTGTAAAATCTAAAATTTTAGATTTATGTTGCATATGTATTAGTTGCACAAGGGGGCATATGTTTAAAGAGATCTATGAATGTAAACTTGTGTGTGACATAAGTATGGTGGACTTAATTTGATGAATGAAGTTCTTCTTATGTTTTAGTTTGATTTTATCATGTTAGATATGAATGCATGTCTGTTAACATGTTATTGCAAAGTTTATTTTGGTACAGGTGCATACATGATATGAATGTGTGTAACCCTGAAATTCAATTTCTAGATTCGAGTTATGTTCATGTGTGTGGATGTTAACATATGTTATGAATGAAAAGCTTCATGTGCCTACATTTATGGGACATGTTTATTTATCGTGGATTTATGGATTGGTTTCAAGTGCATGTGCGTACATGAAATCGATGTGTGTTTAACATATATAATCTTGCACAAATGTTCTCATGTACTTATGAATCATGAATGAATGCATGTGTGTTAAGTGATTACACGAAAGCAATTTCACATGGATGGTGAACACATGCGTATGACTGTGGTAGCTCATGCACATTGTTAAATATGTATGAATGAATGTACATTTGGAATCATGTTGGTATTATTGCATAAATTACATATTGTTATGATTTTTGCATACAATACATCGATGTTCGAAATGAATCATCATGGGCCTGGAGAGCCTTGACCTTCGGTTTGCTCTTTATTTACTTTTAAATGCATCACAAAAATCACATTTATTTTTATTGCACTATATTGCACTTTTCTATGTGTTTCTACGGGTGAGAGTCCCGTGATGGTTCTCGCTGAGATAGATGCGAGCTTTTGCCTTTGCTTTTGCATGCTGAATTGTAAAACTCAATAATTGACTTTTGATAAAAAGATAATGAATAAGAACAGTGTAATATACGTTTTGGGATCTCCCATCGAAAGAATGAGAATCTTAGAGATTCAGTTTTGAGGGACCACGAGGATACAAAAAAAAAGACTCTGTGTGCACTAATGTTTACCCCTGAACCCGATATTGAGGTTCTTTCTTCTGACCACGATTTTAGGAAGAGTCTGCCACTTGACCTGGGGGTGGTGTGTTCGACACAGATGTTGTTTTGGTATATCAAGAAAGTGACACTTGTGGGCGTAGGGGTCCCTGGTGTCCCGACATTAGATGTGGAGGTCTAATGTTCCGAAGGTGATTCGGTCGATGACTAATTTTGAAACCCAATAATAAAATACAACTTGTGTGCTAAGTTACCCTGAAAACCCTACTTGACCTCAGAAAATTGTATCTCTTTGGTGTATCTGCGGACAACGGTAATTAAAAAGATAAACTTAAATTGTGTGCATTTAATAGGGACATGCATATGAAAGGAAAACCTTAAAGTGTTCATGCATTGCACATAAATCATGCATATTTCTGCTATGCATTAAATCATGCACATTTTATATGTTCTCTTAATTATTACATGTTGGTGGATGCATGATGTTTAAGTTCTAATGCATGTTAAATATTTTGTTTACTTAAATTGTGATCATTGTTATTGATTAATGTTCTTTCATGCTTAATAAATACTCTATGTTGTATGAATGCTAAATTGAATTATGTAATTATCATAATTGCATTCCTCTAAACTATTGCATGAAATCTTATCTGTATTTTTTATGCTCATTTATTTTATTAGAGGGATTCGTACGCAGAATTCTTAAAATTTTCTAATACCCTCTATGTATTTTTTCGCAGCCGCAGGAGACCAGTGAAGTGACTAGCTTCTGGTAGAGTTACGAGTATCACACTTTTGTTGGACAGTTCACAGAGAAACAACGTAGCTCAGTTTTTTTTTTTATTTACTTTTATGTCATTAAAATAACTCTGATATATCTTTTGCAATTATTGTTAGATACTTTTTATTTCATGATTAATAAATAATTGAGTTGCTATGGGTTGGGATGATAAGTGTAAGATCTATTGTGGTTGATTGTTTTATCCAATTGGAAGTGGAACTGTAAAGACCTCGGGTCTCTGAAAATGTTTCTGCAATGGTTTAAAAAAAAACTGCATTTTCAAGAGGTATGAGTTGGGGTCGTTACAGTTGGGGCATTGTCCCGCATATGACTCGTGGCAACAAAGCGGTGCAGGTGGGGACCACTTTGTCCTCACCCTTTATTTTAAGGATAGCATTGGAGCGGGGAAAACGGGACCCCGCCCTGCCTCGCTCTGTTTGAACCGGGGATGAAGGTTAAAATCAAAACCCGTGCGGGGATAGACTTACGTTTTCCCCTGCCCCGCCCCATCCCCAATCCTTATAAGGATGGCAATGGATCGAGGGGAAACGGGGCCCCACCCCGTTTGGACCGAGAATGGAGGACATGAAACAAGAATGGAGGCGGCCGAGGATGGAGGTTAAAATCCAAAGCCGTATGGGGATGGATGTAGGGGTGGAGGTTCAGATTTTGAGACGGGGCATGGGTGGAGACCTTGTCCCCCACCGCCATCCCGGTCCACTGCCATCCCTACTTTAGTTTTTATAAAAGGTGTGTGGGATGCACTGGTGTAACCCATGGGGGTACGACCGGTGTGTCCAGGACAAACACCGTGCATTCTGTCCATGTAACACTTGTCTCCTGAATCAAACGCTCCTTATGTCTTGAATCTGGTTTGTACCACCACTATCAGGCCATAAGATTAATTCCTACATTAATACGGTCAGTTAATTATTGGCACGACAACAGGCTGGATGTGGTCGGACTATGTCTTGTAGGATTTGGATTCAAATTTTGGTACAGTAGGTCCAGTTTAAATCTTGATCTAAATGTAAACCGGATCTGGATCAAGCATTTGAATCTAAACCTTTATGGTAGCTGAATTCAGTGAAAAGTGGCGTTCAAGCTTCAAGGCAATAGCCCCAAAGGTGTTTGGCATAGTGGGATGGGACCTAGGCCACTAGGCAAGTGGTCTAGGTTCAAATCCCATGGGTGTCAACCCTTGTGTAAGGTGAGCATGGCGAATATACAGTAAGTATGGCAGGCAGAACCAGCTCTGCTTGGTCTTTGATCCTGGGGGTGGTTTCTCCATGTGAATATACAAAAAAAATAACTTCAAGGCAATGCCTTTAAGTAGGAAATGTGAAGTGGATTGGATCAAATTAAGATCCAACCTCAATCACTAGTTCAGGTTCGAAATCATATCCACCTGAGTCCATTTTGAACATGCACATGGGCCACCATTACTTGGTTTGTACATGGAAACTATGAGACAACCTTCTTCATGATCTCATTCTAGAATCTTCATGCCAAAAAATTTCTTCCCAGTAGAGATTATTGTCATGTAGAAACAAATAGTTGTGATATAATATGACATGGATTTGGCATGGCATCCTGGATCTGAAGTGAATCCAGATCCAATTCCACTATTCACCAAAATCTGAATAAAATCCCTCCCATTTACATCCCTAAACAAAACTCTCGTAGACAAGATTTGTACTAAATGGGCATTCAGGTACCTAGCCCAAAATGAACAGGGTTCATGCACAAGTTGGAGTCCTCAGCTTGATTGACCCATGTCTAGGACGTGATTGACATAGTCAAACCAATCTCAGCCTGGGTGCAACATCTTTTTAGTGATCGTTGTGTAGAGTATGGAGATGATCCCTGTTTTACACGTGAACCGCAATAAAAACAAGCTCAAACCTGTAGGGGCGGACATTAGGCTGGTCTGACCTGATCACCACCACCATACTTAGACTATGCTTGGCAGCCTCTAATCGGATGTTGTGCCGTGGTCTCATACTCTTTTGTTGTTTGGGAGCAGTGGCATTGCTAAAACAATGCATTGAGAATAGTGTTGGCTAGGGGTGGCAAAACCTGACAGGACCCCCCAATCCGACCCGCCAACCCGCCTCTTAGGCGGGTTCAGGTTGGGCTTAAACTAACCCGTTTAATAAGCAGGTCTACCCGCCTAACCCATTTATTTAACGGGTCAGGTTCGTGTTAGGGGTATGCCAACCCGCCAACCCGGCTGACCTGTTTAATAAACGGGTTAGGCGGGTGGGTCAACCAGCCAACCCGTTTACCCGACCCAACCCGTTTATAAACAGGTTGGCGGGTGGTGTCGGGTTACCCATTTAATAAACGGGTCGGGTTCATGTTTGCCACAGCCGACCCATTTAATAAACGGGTCAGGTTCGGGTTGAGGTATGCTGATCCGCCAACCCGCCGGATCGACCCACCAACCCGACCCGATTGCCACCCCTATAGTGTTGGCAGCCTCAACACCACATTTCAACACCATTCACGAGAGTGAGAGTGTCTTTTTTGTCAACTCCATCTTTCAACATCATTGGCAACACAGTGAAACCATGTTTCCATCACAAAACTAGGTTCCCAAACATAGCCTTTGGCTCTGATTGGGAGATAGTGGAGATGAAAATGGTGATGGAAGTGGAGTTGTGATGCTGTTATGTATCTGAATTCATATCCAAATCAAACAAAAAAGAACAAAATGAAGAGGAGGAAGAACAAGAACAAAGGGTGATGGAATTGAAATTCAGGATTCAATTAGATCCCTAGTTAGTATTTAGGATTCGAGTTTTATTTTTTTGTTTTGCTTTTGTAATCGGATCTTATCCAAGATCCACTATAGAGTTAGGGTTTTAATTTCATGCTATAAATATTTGTTATGGGATTTTTGAGTTATGATTGATGATTGAGATTTTGAATATTTTTTTTTATTTTATAAATTAGTTTATTGTTGAGTTCCATTATTTCTATTTTTCGTAGTTTAATTTTCATAAGAGTAGGGTACATCCGTTCCCCGATAGCGAGAGAGGCTCTACGTGCGATGTTGACAAGATGCAGTTGTTTGCTGTGATATCTACCACATTGAATGGAGGTGGGTTTAGCGAGCCCTCTATTTTTGGCCTCTTCGGGTCATGGAGAAGGTAACATCTCGGTTTGACTCTGGAATTGGTGCCCTAAACTGGCTTGGCTTGGCTTGGCTCTAGAACCAGGTCCCATCCCGTTTCTACAACCCAGAACTCTGTTTCAGATTTACTAGGTCAACCATTGGCCCAGTTCTGACCTTCGTGGATCATACCTTCCCATCTAATCCACCTGGCTGGAACCAAACCCAGCGTTTTGGCCATGTTTCATCACATTCAACCCAAACCAGATTTAATCGAATTTGGACGGAGCTCCAGTTTCAATTTTAATTGTGTCAAGACTGGAACTAATACCACACTTTATATTTGGATACGGTCTTAACCAGACCTTTTTACCCAAAAAACCCAATCCAATATCCAACCCAAGGTTGTTAAATGCGATGAAGCGAAGCGAGGCGTTGAGCCTGTGCTTCGCCTCTGAGGCGTACGCCTCAGGTACTGAGGCGTGCACCTCTCACAACATAAGACTCTCAAGTATCCGTGGTATTATCTAAAATATCGTAAAAATATGTGGCATCACACTCAACGCCTCGCACTAGTGATCTTACTTCTCTCGGAGGGCTTCGTATCACATTCTCAAGTGATCTTCTCAAGTATCTGTGGTACTTTTTTTATATTTACTTTAAGCCCATCACAGCAACGCCTCAGTACCTTGAGCGTGCGCCTCGCCTCTGAGGAGGTACTGAGGCGTACGCCTCTCACAACACTGATCCAACCTACCCTAATTCGGGTCTGACAACCCAAATTATCCTCGATTGGTAAAGATTCAATTGGATCCTTATCAAGCCTGTTATCTTGGCCAGCGAAAACCCGAATCTGATTTGTGAATCAAACCCCACGGAAACCCAAAACCAGACTATCCAACCTCTAGCCTACCTGCAACCACCCATGTATCCTATCCATGCCCTAACAAAGCCTACCCAATACAACCCAAACCGCATAATTAGAAATTATCAGAACTCGGGTCCACTTCAGTGCCCAAATCCACAACCTGCATTACAGGGCACCCAAATTTGGGAAGCATGCACATGTATCAGGGGTCTGACAACGAAATCACAGAATACCCAATGCACCTCTTGTCCGTCCACTAGAGAAGCGTCCACCTAGACATGCAGAGGCGATCGAATGGATCTATTTTTTGATCCAAATAACAATGCAACTTTTTGGCATGAGTACCCGCCAGGACCAGATATGCCTCATCTGAGATGACATACAAAGTATATAGAGTAGAGACCTACAACCTCTTAGAATTTGAGGAACGATTGATGCTGATATTTTCTAATACCGGAGACTGACGACAAATACAAATTTCACTTATTAAAAATATGATTACATAGATAGAGTTTGCGTAAGATGAAAAATAATATGCTATTCTTTTCTGAATACAATTACAAATCATAAGTGGCATATATATACAAATCCAAAAGATAAGATACACAATTACATGGTTGTTGTATATTCACTTAATTAGCTGGGATCAAGCTAGATATCTTATCTGGATAAAATGATCACGATAATTTCTATCGTGATCTCAGAGCTACAATATCACTCTAACATGCTCCCCCTTAAGTTGGAGCTTGGAGAATGATGACTCCCAACTTGCCCTTGAGTTGAAAAAATTGATCTCATCCCAATGGCTTGGTAAACATATCTGCATACTGTAAATTTGTCAAAATGAATTGAGCTGTTTTGAATTTTTTCTTTTATAACATGACAGTCGATCTCTATATGTTTAGTGAGTTCGCGGAACACCGGATTTGCCGTAATATGCAATGTCGCCTATTGTCACAGAACATCAACATAGGGTGGGGATGCTCGATTCCTAAGTCAATCAATAAATATTTTAACCACGTTAATTCATAACTTGCAAGCACCATCGATCTGTACTCTGCTTTAGCTGATGATCTTGATATTGTTGTCTGCTTCTTTATTTTTCAAGATATTGAATTTTTTTTCAACATGATGCAATGACCTGAAATAGATTTTTGAGTTTCTGAACATGATTCCCAGTTTGAATCACAATAGACAGACAATTGAAGTTTGCTATCAGATGACAACAGTATGCCCTGGCATGGCGTGGACTTAAGATATCGTAAGAGCCTCTATGCAACATCAAGATGTGGTCTCCTTGATGTATGCATAAATTGGCTTAAAATATTGACACAATAGGTTATGTCAGGACTTGTAATGGTGAGGTATATCAATCGACCTACTAGTCTTAGATAATAAGTCGGATCATTCAATGGTTCTCCTTCCTCTGAATTACATTTTTTGTGTTGTTTTATGGGAAAACCTGATGGCTTGGCCCCCAAGTACCTGTGATCTCCAATGATGTCTAATTTGTATTTATGTTATGATAAGAAAATGCTCTTACTAGATCTTGACACTTTGATTCCAAAGAAATATTTGAGTACTCCTAGATCCTTGATGTGAAATACATTATTTAGAAGTACCTTGAGTTGACTGATTGTTGAAATATCGTCTCCAGCAATGATGATATAGTTAACATATACGAGGATGAATACACATTCATGTTTTGTGAAGCAAAAAAAATAATGAATAATCCACCCTAGATTGAGTAAAGCCAATCCCTTTAAAGAAACTTGAAAATTTTGCAAACCAATTTCGAGATGACTATTTGAGGCCATAGATGGATTTATTGAGCCGACAAGCCCGCTGCTCCCCTTGTCGGCGAAAACCAAGAGGTGGTGTCATATAGATTTCTCTAGGGGTGGCAATCGGGTCGGGTTGGTGGGTTGGCGAGTCGGGTTGGCGTGTCAGCATACCTCAACCCGAACCCGACCCATTTATTAAACGGGTTGGCTGTGGCAAACATGAACCCGGCCCGTTTAATAAACGGGTAATCTGACATGACCCACCAACCCATTTAATAAATGGGTTGGGTCGGGTAAACGGGTTCTCAGGTTTGTGGGTCGGGTTGGCGGGTTGACGGGTCGGGTTGGCGGGTTGACGGGTAGGGTTGGCGGGTTGACCCACCCGCCTAACCCGTTTATTAAACGAGTTCGTTTTTTCCAAACCCGAACCCGCCTAAGAGGCGGGTTGGCGGGTCGTGTCAGGTTTTGCCACCCCTAGATTTCTCCATCAAGATCGCAGTATAAAAATGCATTGTTGACATCAAATTGAAGGAGAGCCCAATGTTTGACGGTAGCTACAACCAAGAGGCACCGCATTCTTAACTTATTAAATGTTGTGTAGAATTTCATTCTTGTTCATCTTAGATTTCATTTCTGAGTTCGGTTTGATCCATTTTTTCGACGCCGTGTAGAAAATCACTCTGATAGTGTTCCATATTTTGGTCATATTTCCTTATTGGCTGAACAAAAAATTGTGAGCCATAGCTTGTTGGAAAACTAACATCTGGATCTACAACTTTTTTGTTTAGTGGTTTGCCTAATTTGATTTTATTTGATATAAAAAATCCTTGGAAAAATTAGACTATTGAATGTGGTTTGAGTTTGACTCTGTTATTTGAAATTCCTGGCAGGGTTTTGTATTTTTGTCATATCTCGTTCATTTCAGCTTTTTCTTTTGATCTGATTATAGTTCTAGATTAGTAACATCTTGATGCATATCTTTCATGTTTTAAGGATTAGCTGAATCAATCATTTGAATTCTTCAAATTCTAGTTTGTTTCTGCATGCCAAAAATTTCCTCATTGAAATTTGAACAGTTAGTTATGAAAGCATCTCAACGTATTTTGTTCATATATGCCTGAATATAGATCCAAAAATTATAAACTTTGGCTTTCTGAAAAGACATAACAATTATACACAACTTTATTGTTTTGAATTTTTCCAAACTCAGTCGATAAAGGGGCCAAAAATCCTCTCAAAGTTGTTAAACTCGTCACGGGTACATTCTGAGTGTCCTGTCCATCCGTCCCAGAAATTATATCGTAACTCGATAGTCACAGATCCAAATTATGTGTTTTCAGATCCGTTCGAAAGGTGTGCTTGTTGCACAACTTTCTTGTGTTTACAGTTTCTATCAAAACAGACTGCTCAATCTTTGAATCACAGAGAGTTTGGGTCTTGTTCGGACTCACCTGTTATAACTTTTGCTTCCTTGCGTGGAGATCTAATTGGATCTCATATCGTGGATCAACTTCTGTGTCAAGTCTGCCATTAGTTGGTCTTCGATCTCCTAAAACTATGTTTGATGGTTTAGGCGATGGAACTCTGCAGTATACTCGATCATAGACTTTGAGCCATGCTTGAGCAAAAGGCATCGATGATAGACCTGCTGGGCATAATTAAGAGATACAAACTTGTCTTCCATGACTCACTATGTCTTGACTCATGTCTCTGCAGGTCCGAGTCCCTGGCTCTTATGAATCTGACACAAATCAATCCACCACAGAAGTGCTAATCCTTATAGATGGGTCGCAGGCAGTATAACCTGACGATGCTTTGGAACATGCTGAGAAGTGTTAGAGTGAAATTGTAGCTCTGAGATCATGATAGAAATTATTGTGATCATCTTATCAGTCTAGATAAGATATCCAGCTTGGGATATCATGATAGAAATTATCATGATCATCTTATCAGTCCAGATAAGATATCTAGCCTAGGATATCATGATAAGCTTATCGTGATATCTCAGCTAATTAGGTGGAGATATAACAACTATGTAACTATGTATCTTATCTTTTGGATTTGTACTCACACACACACACACACATATATATATATATATGTCACTTATGATTTGTAATTATATTCAGAAAAGAATAAGACATTATTCTCATCCTATGCAAACTCTATCTATGTAATCATGTTTTTAATATGGTGTCAGAGCAGTCGATACCCTGATCGACTTGGAATTTTTTCCCTATTCAGTGCCTGTGCTTGTGCAAATTGTGATCTCATATCGGTCATCTTCTTCAGCCGCTTAGCTCGGTCTTTTTTATCAGCCTGTGCTTGTGAATACCATAAACTCATGGTTTTCTTGCTCCATCTTTGTTCGCGTAACTAGTCAAGCCTGAACTGGTATACAATGTTCGGATTTGTGACTACCTGGCATATCTTTGTGCTGTCAGTTACAATCTTCAACAAATCGTAGTCATTGTAGGTTCTATTTTTGCCTCTCTCTGTTGTTCTAAAATGGGAGTCATCAACCTGTAGGTTCTACATCATTTTTTTACATCAGTCACTCAGTTTCTTCGACGACACTTGGCATTGATTATTGGGGTCTGATATCCTATAAACTCGCTGCAATCTCCATTGTAGACAAACTACTAACAGAGATATTGGAGATTGTTTTAACAGTCGCTGATCCAAAACGCTGACGCCCTCTGCTTCTGCCGCACACACACTCTCTGTGCATCAAACACTCAATGTCTGCTACATCAGTCTGGTTAGGCAGTCCAGGCAAATCAGGAACAACCCGCTGCTAACCTGACCCTACCGATCCTCTAATTGGTCTGCTGCTTTTATCATGCATTCTCAATCTGTGTGCATCTCTCTGCCATCTAAATCAGTTTCTGCATATTACCCATGGCTTCCTTTCTAAACCTCATGTCACAAGGTAAACCAGAACCTCAAGCTAATTTAGCAAGTAAAACTTTAGCCTTTCTTTCTTATTCTTCCTTTTGGATAATAGACACTAAGGCTACTGACTACATAGTTTCTAGTCTAAATTCATTACACTCTCCATAATCCATCGTTGGTCCACCAATAAGATTACCTATCAGACTATCTTTTCTAGTCACTCACATTGGCAGTGCAAGCATAAATTCATAAATATGCCTCATCGATGTCTTATGTGTTCCTAGTTTCAAATACAATTTGATATCTATTAGCAAATTGACAAAAGATTTACAATGTGATGTCGTTTTCACAAATGAATCTTGTATTTTTCAGGACCTTCGCTCGAAGCAGATGATTGGAGTGGGTAAAATGCAAAATGGGCTTTATATAATTGAAATCTAGAGTGTAGTCACTCTTTCTAATTTCAGCCCTGCTCATCTTTGGCATTATCGACTCTGACATATTTCAAATTCTCATTTTTATTATCTCGTTAATTTCAATAAATTGAATTCTTGCAAATTTGATGGAATATACTCAATTTGTCCTTTGGCTAAACAATCATATCTTCCTTTTTTAAACGGAGCTATTAACTCAACATCAGCCTTTGAACTCATCCATATCGATTTATGGCGAGGTTATCAAATTTCATCCCTATCTGGTGCACATTATTTTTTAACCATCGTAGATGATTACTCTCACTCTACTTGGGTATACCTAATGTATTATAAATTTGAAACCTTTTCTCTTATACAAGATTTTTTTGCCATGATCAAAACCTAATTTAAAATTCAAATACAAAAGGTTAGAAGTGATAATGAGAGTGGATTTTTTTTAAACGATATGCAAACATTCTTTCAAAATCAGGGTATATTCCATTAACACATTTGTATATATACCCCTCAACAAAATGGAGTGGTGGAACATAAGCACCGAGACCTTCTTAATATAGCTTAGGCTTTGCGTTTTCAAGTCAATCTCCTTATAAAATTTTGAGAAAAATATATTATGACTACTGCATATCTCATAAATCTTGTCCCTAGTACAACACTTAATGAAAAAATCCCCCATGATGTTTTATTTCATAGAAGTCCTAATTACCAACACCTCAAAGTTTTCTGGTGTTTATGTTATGCTCACAATATTCATCACTCATACAAATTTGATAGTAGAGTGAGAAAATCAATACTCCTTGGATATCTATATGACCAAGCTGCTTACCATTTATATGACCTTGAGTCACACGCCATTTTCACCAGCAGAGACATTAATTTTTATGAACACATTTTTTCATTCCAATCTATTACTTGTGCGCCATCCAACTCTGGAGATGTTGTCTTACCAATTTTCTCTTCTGACCCACTGGATGGCTCTTATTCAATCCCAACAACAATTGTTGCTCAGGACAATATACCGAATTCCTAAACTTGTCCAAGTTCATCACCACTTATTCCTCCAGCTACTCCAAGTCCTCCTTTGACACACCTCGAATCCCCTGTCTCCATTCGTTGTTCCACCAGAACAAGAGCTCCACCTGCTCATCTTCAGAGATACAAATGTTACGTTGCATTTTACTTGCCCCAATCAGATGCTCTGAGTGCTCGCTAGAAAGGTACAAGGCATCCTCTCTCTCATTACTACCTATGAAAATTCCAATCTATCTCACTGTGCCTTTCTAGTAACTCTTAAAAAAAACCTGAGCCCCAAACCTTTGCCCAAACCATAAGATGTGCTTCTTGGAGGGAAGCCATGGTGGCCGAAATCCGCACACTTAAAAACAACCACACATGGACTTTTACACATCTTTCACCAGGTAAATGCCCCATCGATTGCAAATAGGTCTACAAAGTGCAACACAAATCAGATAAGATCATTGAGCATTACAAAGCACGCTTTGTTGTAAAAGGTTATACACAGATTGAAGGTCTTGACTACCATGAAACATTTGCTCTAGTGGCTAAACTTGTCACTTTTATTTCAGAATAAATACTAATAATAACAGTTGTTCACACTCAAATATAATCCAACACTACAAGTTTCAACAAAAGTTAGGCTAACATTCATAAGCTTGCAACAAATATCGAAAGAGCAAGTGAAGCAAATGTGTATCTCTTGCAGCCACAAGCAACCAAGCTTCAACAGTAGCAATGGATGATTTATGAACTGATTGAGTAGGAGCAATGACGTCTCCAACGCCAGGAAGGAATCATGACAGCAGCTCGGCCACACACCTTAGATCAAGTACAACCACAACCAAGTGCACAAGAACAAAAAGTTGGCTAACACTTTATTCACAATTTCTGCAAAAAAAAATTCTTCAAAGAGATAGCAGCCTCTCCCTGGTCGACCCACCTTGGGCTCTTAAAGACCCAAAATAGAACTTCATAAAGAGGGTCAGGCCGTCCCAAGGCAGCCTCTTTCCAAGGCCAATGAAATGACCATTTTTAATGTGCACATTAAACTCTCTTCAACAACCATTTTGACTTTCAAAGTCAAGGGTTGGATTCAAAAAAATGTTAGAAATGTCCACCAAAGGTGGCACCACTTTGGATCTTGAACAAGATCCAAACTAGCTATAAATCGGTTCTTGCACCAAATATTGCTTAAAATAAAATATAATAAAAAAAAGAAAACTACACTTTATCCCCATACACCCTCTAACACCACAAAAAGATTCTACAGGACACTGGAACTATCCGGATTTATAAAATCTGGCACCTAAAAATAAAAATAAAAAAATAAAAGAAATATCTTATATGATTCCTTAATTTGACAAAATGAAATAAAAAATAAAATGCAATTTTAGTAATTGAAATGGAGATCCAATTGGACTCAGACAGTCCTGCATGTCATTGGATCTACATGGTAATGCATCTTGGATCGAGTCTGGTGAGTTGAATTTGGATCCAATTCATCTGCAATGAATTGATGATCCGGATGCTTTGCATCATTCCCTCCTAGGTCGAAAGGCTTCATCCTCGGAGCCTTGTCCTTCACATAAGAAGCTCTAAAATCCTTGTAAAGGTTCAAAATAAAATCAATGCAGAAACTGTCTCAAGAAATAAATAAATAAATTGTGCAATTCAGACAACATCAGATATATAAGAGAATAATTTTGTATGCTCTACAAATGTTGTAAAGTGCTATCAATCATTAACACATTAACATTTTTGTCATGCAAGGCAAACATATTTTGGTTTTCACTCAAATATTCACATTGATTCTAGCAAATATTTATGGTTCTATAAAAAACATGCAAATCATTGTTCCTTGCAAAATATAATACAGAAAAATTGTATTGAAGCACAAAATATTAAAGGACATGATATTTAATAGTTTTACCCTGCATAAAAGCTGTAACAATCTTAATAAAATTTGAATCATCTACATATAAAATGTTTTGAGATATCATGCCACATAAAAAAGCAAACTTCATACTAAGATCATGATAATCACATGACAATTTGTTTTGAAGATGAGTCACACAGTATAACAAGAATTCAAACTTACTATATGATTTTGTCAATGATACATAAGCAAAATGTTTTAAATTATCAATAAAAACCCGATGAATCCAAAAAAAATTTGGGGTTGTCATACTTGCCATTCCTAACATGCTCGACTCACATTCAATACTAACCTGAGTCTCTAAACTCTCGAACCACTCAACAAGAAAATTTTCATTTTGAGATTCCATCCTTTCAATGACACACGTTTGTTATTGATTCTCAATAGAAGAATCCATCTTTTTAATTCTTATATTTTGCTCAAAGATGAAATTATTAATGACATGTGTGAGGTCATTGTCGATATCCTCACATTCAACTGCTTCTTCATCTTCGATGTTATTATCAACATCTTCATAGATCGAATTGTCAAAGATGAATTTGTCCTTGAATAAGGATAGACAACCTTCGGGATTATCAGTGAACAAAGGATTGCCAAATTCGATATGAAAAAGTTCTTCATGATAAATTGTCAAAAAAGTGAAGAAATCTGGGACACCTCATCAAACGCTTTATTGAGGATAGGTTCCTCTTCATTTTCATCATCGACCCCATTGAATATTGGAACACCAAAAACATCATGGAATGGGTTTGCTAGAGATTCCTTTGTGATAGTATCAGATGTAGGTTGATCCTGAAGTTCATGCCTGACCATGAACGCACTAGACATTTTTACCTAAGGAGCTGAACTCTTAATTGAAGTATGGGAAAAGATGGGGATGACAGATAGAGATGAAGATGTACAAGTGGATTGTACAACTGATAATGAGGCTGAAGATAATGGTAGTAAATATTTAGAAGGAAGCAACCGTATCTTCTTGCCCTTAAAATTGAAAGAATAAAGGTTGGTTTTACCATAATGCAGGACATTTCGATCATATTGACAGAGCCTTCCTAAAATCAAATGGCTCACATCCATGGAAAGCACATCACACCAAACCAGGGCAAAGTAGGTGTTTCCTATCGAGAAATTGATCAAGCAAAGCCGATCAACTTGAAAATCAACGCTCTTTCGGAGCCATGACATTTGATATAGTCTAGAATGAGTCCTAGAACCCAATTTGAACTTTGACACAACTTCTATAAATATAATATTTTCGCAACATCCTGAATCAATGATTAAACCTACAAACCTTACCATCAATAGTACAAGCTGGCTCAAAGATGTGTCATAAATCAGTTGTCACTTGCTTCTTGTTTTGGGGCTAAACACACTCTTCTTGATATGAGTGCATCTCTGATATCGGGCAACAACTCATCAACGTCCTCATCCTCTTCAATTCTTCCTTCCAATTCTTTATTGTCAGGGTCATAAACAGGATCAGATTCTGAATCAAATCCTGAACTTTCTTCTTTATGTGGATCCTCAATGAATAGAGATTTGTTACGACATTCAATGGACTTATGACTGGGTTTCTCATAAATATAACACTTGATGGGGACATTAGAACTAGAAGTTCTCGCTTGGGCTCCTACAAGTGTATTCTGACTCACAACCCTAGGCTGGTTAGTAGCATTAGGGTGTCAGTAGGGTGGTTCAACTTTAGTACTAGGGACCACGGGGTCCAGCACCGCAGGTTTAGTCGCTTGACTAGCTCTTGTTAAGGCCTTTCGTTGAGAAGCCCTTTCCCATTGACGAGCCTTCTGATGAGCTTCAAACACCATTCAACGCTCAATAAAGTTCAATATGTCTTGTAATTAAAAGTTCAAACCCCCAATATACTTGGACACCAGTTGCTCTTCACTTTCTCGAATGTCATTTCGTGTAATCAAGTCATGAAATTCTTTGGTGTATTGATCCACCAACTTGGTACCTTGCTTCAAATTTTGATATTTTTGATATAATTATCTATGATAGTTTAATGGAAGGAATTGATCACTCAATTTCTATTCCATGTGCTCCCATCATTCAGTTGGTTCACGCCCTTGAAGAATGCACATTTGTTTGAGTTGATACCACCAGGTTGCAGCTCATCCCTTAAGCTTTAGAAAAATTAATCTCATGTGTTAGTCTTCAGGAACTTCTTTGAATTTCAGGATTTCATAAACTTCGCTAATCAAATCAAGAAATTCTTGGGGAGTTCATGTTCCCTTGAATTCTGGAATTTTAAATCTCAAGTCGGAGTTCCAATGTGACCTCCTAGGCTGGTGAGTTTCTCTAACATCCTGAAGTTGTCTATACGACTCAAATTCACTATCTGAATCGTATGCATTCGATTCATGGGTTCCTCGGGATCTGCACAGACTATGATCGGATTGCCTTTCTGGTTGCCTTTCCCGCACTCTCATAAGTTCTTCCATCCTTCGACTCAGATCCTCTAATTTCCTATTAGAGTCCTCAAGTTGATGTCGTAGGTCACGATTTTCATATCGAAGGTCTCAACCTTCATTTATGGGATTATATTTGTTTTGACCTCTACCGCCCATTCATCCAGTTGTGGCGAATCAACACCCTAAAAAAATTCTGACGACAGCCAAGAATTCTAGAATCATGTCGGATTAAGAAATCCAACGACCTTTTCTCTAATACCAAAATGATGGTGGACTCAGTGTTGAAGCTGATCCACGATCCGAGATCCAATTGAATCTCCACGCGCGGAAGCTAAAGTTATAACAGGTGAGTCCAAACAAGACCCAAACAATCTGTGATTCAAGGACTAGGCATTTTGTTTCGATAGAAGAGTAAACATGAGAAAGTTGCTCAACGAGCATACCTTTCCAACGGATCCAAAAACACAAAATTTGGATTTGTGACTATTGAATTATGATAGAATCTCTGGGATGGATGGATAGGACACCCAGAACGGACTGGTGACCAGTCCGACAGCTTTGAGAGGGTTTTTGGCACCTTTTTCAACTAACTTTGGAAAAACTCAAAACAGTAAAGTTGTGTATAATTGTTTTTTATTTTTAGAAAGCTAAAGTTTGTAATTTTTTGTTCTATATTCAGGCATAAATGAACAAAATACGTTGAGATGCTTTTACAACTAACTATTCGAATTTCAGTGTGAAAAATTTTAGCATGCAGAAATAAATTGGAATTTAAAGCATTCAAATGATTGATTTAGCTAATCCTTAAAACATTAAAGATATGCATCAAGATGTTACTAATCTAGAACTTCAATCAGATCAACAGACAAAGCTGAAATCAACGAGATATGACAGAAATAAGAAACCCTATCAGGAATTTTAAATAACAGAGTCAAACTCAGACCACATTCAACAAACTAAATTTGTCAAGGATTTTCAACACTAAAAAAAATCAAATTAGGCAAAATACTAAGCAGGAAAATTGTAAAGCCAGATGTTAGCTTTTCAACAAGCTATGACTCACAATTTTTTGTTTAGCCGATAAAGAGATGTGACCAAAATATGGAACACTATCAGAGTGCTTTTCTACACGGCGTCGGCTAAATGGATCAAACCGAACTCAGAAACAAAATCTAAGATGAACAAGAATGAAATTCCACACGACCTTTAATAAGTTAAGAACTTTGATAACATTCAAGAGCTTGCAACAAATATCGAAGGAGCAAGTGAAGGAAATGTGTATCTCTTATAGCCACAAGAAAACAAGCTTCAGCAACAACAATGGATGATTTACGGACTGATTGCGCAAGAGCAATGACATCTCCAATGCCATGAAGGAATCACGACAACAGCTAGGTCACAAGCCTTAGATCGACTACCACCATAACCAAGTGCACAGGAACAAAAAGTCGGCTAACACTTTCTTCTCAATTTTTGTAGAATTTTTTTGTTCTTCAAAGAGATAGCAACCACTCCCTAGTCGACCCCCCCTTGGGCTCTTAAACACCAAAAATAGAACTTCATAAAGAGGGTCAAGCCTTCCCAAGGCAGCTTCTTTCCAAGGCCAATGAAATGGCCATTTATGAATGTGCACATTAAACTCTCTTCAACAACCATTTTGACTTTCAAAGTCAATGGTTGGATTTAAAAGAAAGATAGAAATGTCCACCAAAGGTGGCGCCACTTTGGATCTAGCGGGTTTGGATCTTGAACAAGATTCAAACTAGCTACAAATCTATCCTACACCAAATATTGCTTAGAACAAAACTTAATAAAAAAACTACCCTTTATCCCCGTGCACCCTCTAGTGCCATAAAAAGATTCTATTGGACACTAGAACTATCCGGATACATAGAATCCACACCAAAAAATAAAATAAAAGAAATATCTTATATGATTCTTTAATTTGACAAAATGGAATAAAAAATAAAATATAATTTCAATATGAGGATAGAGGATTTGCATACAATACTAAATCTCATGCACGGAAAACTGAGAAAAGACAAAGATGCTTCCAATATGATAGAGTTGGACACTTGGCAGCCCCAATCTACCATCCACAAGTAGATTTAGTTAGCTAAGCATTAAGAGAATGACGAGAAAGAGGTAGAGAAAGGTGAGGATGCAAAACAGGAGTAGGAGACAATCTATTTTCTTGAAGATGATATGTTATGTGGACCCATGCTTGGTAGTGATGATACTATTACCTGTGACTTGTGACTCACCAGAGTCTAGTCCTTTCCAACCCGGAGATGATGATGCAGTTGTATGGATCCGACAAAGCCATAGCACAACCCTCATAGAAGGCTCCCAGATAGGTCCTTAATGCCCTTGTGATCTTGATACCCTTAAATAATCTGGCTAGATTTTAACATCAAAAGGCCAAAACTAAAATTTCCAGGCCTCTACCTGGACAGTTAGCCTTCTAGGCCGGTCTATGTTGGGATTGAAAAAACTAGAGCAGTGTAGAGAACTTGATATTGTATTGCATTGATTTTTGAGATAGCCGAGAAGACTATTTATAGCCATACAGTATACAACAATAAACAAGAGTTATCACGTACACTGAATTAACGATAACACTAAATTATTGTTTTTTATACAACAAACTTCAATCAAACTCTTCATCAATTGGACTCTTTAATGATCTGACTTCTTGGTATATTTTGGACACAGAGGTCTGGAAGTAGTTCATGGTGTTCTAAATATAGGAATCTATTGTATTCTTATCATGCCCCTGCGAGCTCAACGTGAGGTCAATGATGCTGAGCTTGTCACAAAAAAAGACAAACCGTGAGAATGAAAGAGGCTTAGTGAGCCCATCAGCCAGTTGGTCAGACGAGGAGATAAACTGGACCTAGATATGACCCTTTTGCACATGATTCTGTATAAAGTGGAAATCAATTTCAACTTATTTGGTGTGAGCATGAAATACTGGATTCACGACAAGATATACTACACCAACATTGTCACACCAAAGTGTAGGTGGTGAATAAGGAGCACGACCAAGATTAGTCAGGAGAGACTGTAGCCAAAGAAGCTTCGACGCAGTACAGGCTAACAACTTGTACTCGGATTCAGTGCTAGATCGGGTTACTGTCCATTTCTTACAAGAAGACCAAGAGATCATATTGGAACCCAGAAATACAACAAAACCACTGATGGACTTGTGATCATCAAGACTCTTGACTCAATCGACATCAGAATAGGCGGTGAGTTGAAGCGAGGAAGATCGTGAGAAGGATAGGCCATGTTGAATGGTGTTTTTAACATACTGAAGAATACACTTTACTGCAGACTAGTGAGTAACCATATGATGATGCATGAACTGACATACCTTATTGACAACAAAGGCAATATCAGGCCTAGTGATGGTGAGATATTGAAGGCCGCTGACGATACTCCGGTATAGTGTAGGATCATGAAAAGAGAAAGCATCATCTTTAAGTAGCCCAGTGGTGGAGCTTGAAGAGGTGGAGATGAGCTTCGCATAATCCATAGAAGCACGATGAAGGAAATTCAAGGCATAAGTGCGCTGGCACAAGTGAAGACCAAAAGCACAATGAACTTCAATACCCAAGAAATAGTTGAGACGCCCGAGGTCTTTGATGAAAAAGGCACAACTAAGATGCCGAATTAACTGGTTAATGGCATGGTGGAAGCTTCCTGTAATTATGATATCATCAACGTAAACTAAAACATACATAATCAAATCATGATCCTTAAGGATAAACAGTGAAGCATCAGAGAGAAATATTTGGAATCCGCATGACTGAAGATAAGAACTGAGACAGTCGTACCAGGCACACATAGTCTGTTTGAGGCAATACAAAGCATGATCCAACTTACAAACATAATCAGGATAAAGACTATCTTCAAAACCAGGAGGTTGCGCCTAATAAACATCTTATGAGAGAAGATCGTTGAGGAAGGCATTGTTAAAACCAACTGATGTAAAGGTCAGACAAACGAGACCGCAAGAGCAATAACTGCATGAATGTTGTAGGTTTTACCACTGGACTGAAAGTCTCAAAAAAATCAATACTTCTTGATGAAAGCCCTTAGCAACAAGGCGAGCTTTGTAGCGAGCGACGGAACCATCGGCGTGGTGTTTAATCCAAAAGACCCATTTACAGTCAACAACATTATATTGAGGAAGAGGAGGAACAAGGTACCATGTATGATTGAGCTGGAGAGCATTAAATTCGTCTTGCATGGCTGAGTGCCACTTGAGATCATGGTTGGCCTGTTTAAATGAGGTAGGTTCAAGTGAGAGTAAAATTGGGCTAAAGATAGCAAGTGAGATCGAGTAGCGAGAGGTATAGAATACGGGGTTTAAGTGAGTTGGTCATAGATCAAGTAACCATAGAATGGACATGAGCAGGTGGACGATTTAGAACAGGGTTGAGAGGATTAATTGGTGGGGAAGAGTTAGGTTATGAGACTAGATCAGAGGAGCCAGCATCAGGGACAAGACTCAGACATTGAGTAGGGGATGGAGGAGAAAGGAAGAGATCGGGGGTGGAGCTGGCGGTTTAGAAACTGATGGGGGAAGTGGATTCGGGCATGGGGGAAGGATGATGGATGGAGAGAGACCCCAGTCAAAGAAAGAGGGTGAAGATGAGCAGAGCTCTGGAGGGATGGGTCCAAGAGTAGCCTCATCAAAGTAAACATGGCAAGAGACATAGGTGCGGTTTTGGGACGGATCGAGGCATAGATAGCCCTTATGGCGAGAGGCATAGCAAAAAAAAAAAATACAAGGGACGGTCTTGAGGTAAAATTTGGTAGTGAGATAAGGTGTCAAAAGAGGATAGCATCTAGCACTAAAAACACGAAGATAATCATAAGTGGCCGGTTTGCGAAAAAGTAGCGTATAAGGCAATTTACGGTGAAAGACTAACGTGGAGAGACGGTTAATGATATATACGGCAGTACGAAAGGCTTCTACCCAGAAGAAGTGTGGCACAGACGAAGTATGGATTAGACTAAAGCCGGTTTCAACAATATGCCGATATTTTCATTCAACAAAACCTGCTCTGTTTCACATGTCATGCAGTTAATTTTTCTAACAATATTAAGTTTAATTAAGAAAGTATTTAATTTTAAGCAATCCAAAGCAAATCAAGAGTGTCCAGGCGCCTTAGATAGTTTACAGCAAAACAACTATCAGTAAACCTGATTAAATCTCATCAAAGACTTAAATCTCTATCAATACGAACCAGACGACGATATCAAGAAAACATGATGATCAAATCCATGAAAATCACTCAGATCCTGAATCTGCCCGAGGGGAATCATTGGCAGCTTCATTGGGCTTCATGTTCATGTTGGACAAGCCAAGTACCATGTCCTCATTCTGGGTTGGATCTGGGACATCAGTATGAACCTCATTCTGGGTTGGATCTGGGACATCTTTCTCCATCTCATTCTGCAATGTCACGCCATGCTAATGTCAGAACCTTCACCACAAGAGAAAACATTGCTATGTCATGCAAAGGGTGGGGAGCATGTAAAAATCAGATATTGTAAGGAGTCTTGGACCTGAGCTCGGCCCGCATCCTGGCTCACAAATTGAATCAATTCAATCGCATTCACATCTCCATGAAATTCTCTCCATACCAATTGGTAATGGGTTGTGTGAACCTGCAGTAAAATGTCCATGCAGGTACCCAGCCTGATAGTTCTGAATATGTTTTGAATGCAGCATGGAATGTGCTAGGTCAAAAAAATAGAGTGCGTTGGAGAAACCACAAGAAGCATTCCCAAACAGCAGAAGGTGTTAAGGAAGCTACATTACACCTCCTCAAATATGGTTTTGGCAAAATGTGGTGTTGGGGATGGAATTGCCAATTACACCCTCTTGTGGATGGTGTTAAAATGTGGTACTCCATCCCTAAAGCAATGTTTTGGCAACATGACTGCTGCCAAACAGTAGTGTGCTGAAGACAAAACCTTACTATTCTTAAGAAACAGAGGGTGCTGGGGAAACCAAGCCTTAATGTAGGTCTAAGCACATACTGCTCCAATGATCCTGGCTCAAGCTGATCGGAGTATATGCGTATGATTCTAGTGTTAGGCATGAACACCCATTGTGAACAAGCCTAGGCCAGGGCCATCTTGAGCCTACTTTTGCTCCAAGTCTGACAAACCCAGCCTGACCTCCCTCAGCACTGAGCCTTAGTCGTGACCCTTGAGATTTAGATTATCCCAGTGGGCTCAGATATCCCCCAGATCCCCACACATTCCATGTAATGTCTGCTTGACAACAGTTATGGGAATACTTACCCTGCTGGGGTCAGGAAAGGGGTTCTCCCCAATAAGAGATGATATGAACTTGGTTGGTGAGCCCTGCTGGTTCACATTGGGCAATGAGTTCATGGCAGAGAAAATTGGTCTGTTCCCCAATTGAAATCCCAGTTGCATAGGTGGGCCCTCGGCTAGCTGTTGCTCCATGGGGTATGCTGCTGCATGAGAGGATCCATCATACATGATGGGCTGCCCAAAGAGCTTTGGCATCATGGCTTGTGCTTGATCCCTTCCAATAAAGCCACACGGCAATGAGAGAGAGAGAGAGAGAGAGAGAGAGAGAGAGAGAGAGAGAGAGAGAGAGAGAGGTAGGTATACGTTAAGGAGCTCATAGGGTCTGATACAGGAAACAACTGGGCAGTAAGTTGAAGGTTCTCTTGTAGCCAACCAGGTTGCTGGTTACCCACAGAAGATGGCAATGTATTTTGCGCTTCCATCAGCATCTGCATTATCAAGTATCATCATTCAACCATCATATACGTGTGTGTGTGTGTGTGAGAGAGAGAGAGAGAGAGAGAGAGAGAGAGATTGTCTGTCATCCCTAATTTGGATATGGACCACTACTAAAAGTCGAATGTGCGGGTATTTTTTTATTTATTCGAGGCTGTAGATGGTTTTAATATTGTTCTACTAGAAAACGTGCTTTGGGTACAGGATGAAAAAACTAGATTATTTTGTTGCAATTAAAGCTTTGGTGCAATATGGACAACTGATTTTTAGATTATGTTAAAAACCTACTTTAACATAAGAAATTTCTCATCTAATAGGTGTTCTCCATTAAATAAACTATAAAGCTCACATTTAAAGGGTTTGATTTATGCATGTAATAAAACATCAAAAAAGAATTATGGCCCATACCGAATCTATATCAAACTAGGGAGGCCACACCAATTACTCTCTCTCTCTCTCTCTCTCTCTATATATATATATATATATATATATATATATATATATATATATATATATATATATATATATATATATATTAGTGGACCCCAAAATGTTGGATACTCACCAGACATTAGCGGCGGTCAAAGACAACCGGTCCCTATGTCTTTGTATTATATATATATATATATATATAGAGAGAGAGAGAGAGAGAGAGAGAGAGAGAGAAATGGGTAGGTGCTTAATGATACTTGCTTAATGGGTTTTTCTGTTCTTTCAGTGTTTTTTTGGATAATGTGTTTTCTATAAAAAATGATATTTGGAGCCTCAAAATTTTATAAAGATTTGAACTGTTGATTTTTTGAACCTTATCAAAACCCACCCATGTGTTCAGATTAGAATACTTCAAGAGCTGATCCCTATAAAAAGTACATAGATCACATCTGTACAGTCAGAATTTAAAAATAAAATGAAAAAACCTGAAAACCCCGTATCATTAATTAAGCACCAACCCATTATTCTCTCTCTCTATATATATATATATATATTCCTGAGATAACTTTATCTCTTAAACATCACAAACATTTTTCTTAGATAATTTGGGGTAAACCACCTGGCTCATGGAGTTCATTGGCATAAAACCCCAGGTCCCCACGCCCACCAAAGGAGTACCCCTGTTTCTGTCTTGCAGCAAGGGTTGCACACTCTTGGGTTTCAAACTCCTGACATCTCATCAACTTGTAAGGTTCACGAGTTGCCCCTACCATATGAGCAAAGCCCACATGGACTAAACATCTTCAACACTTCAACAAATATAGTTGTAGGTATTTTTTATTTAATATAAACTTGTAGATGTGTATATCATTACTTATTTCTAAAAAAGCCCATAGTTTAAATCAAATTCATTTAAGTAGAAAATTTAATTTTTATCATCAAGTTTTAGTGCAATATGAGCAGTTACTCTAAAAACACATCTAAACATAAAAATGTACCTTATCTAATGCATGTTTTATACTAAGAAGGATACATAAAATAGATTTGCAAGTTCAGATTAAGCAAACACCATGTTTTTAAGCCATTTAGAATAGTTTGGGTGATAAGATTGTTTAGGATCTACTCATTAATACAGTTCCAGAATAAGTGCTGCTATTTTTGTGGGACAGGTTGTTTAGGATCTACTGATTACTACAGTTTAAGAATAGCGCTTCTATTTTTTAGGGACAGAGTCTAATACTTCTTCTGTAGTGAAAAGAGGATGGCTCCTGAACCCCGCAGATTGATACCTTAGTCAGAACTAATTATAAATGAAAGCTAGAATTAATGGAAAATAACAAAAAAGTTATAAGAAAAATGACAAAATCATCCATAATCACTCATCAATCTTCTCCTCTCCCTCTCTATAATGAGTATTTATAAAGATCAAGAGGAACTATAACCCTAATATGGATATGAGATAGATCCGATACTACATTAAACAAAACACAATCCAAACTAAACAAATATAGAAATTATTCAAATGGATCCTATAGCATAGATTGTAACCTGTTCTGCTCCTATGTCACCTTCTCAACTGGATCTAAGCTAACTAGTGGAGGCCTCCACCAATATGTTGGATTAAAGTTTCCTTATTCAACAATTAAAAGAACCAATTAATGTAGAAAGGGTTGCCTGATTTGCCACCATGATGAAGTGTGTTTGAGAAGAAGCATTGGTTCATCGGACATCTTGAGGGGCATTCAAGATGATCAGCAAACAATTTTGAAAATGTCATGAACTGATCAAGTTAATATACTCAATTGAGTATTAGAGAACCAAGGGAGAGCACAAAAGGTCCCACAAGATCTTTTAAATGTGTAAGAGATCCTAAAAATTTGTAATTATATTTCACATTTATTAGCAAAGCTGGAAGCCATAGGCATTGAGTGTAGAAAGGTAAGCCACCTGAGTGGTTAATAGCTGATGTTGTTTGCAAGCATTTTCTAGTGTACTGGTAGGGTTCTGCCCATAGTTACCAAGAAGCGAAATGGACACAGGAAGCGATGCGTGAAGCGAAAGTGGGGAAGCAAGCGTTTAAAAAGTAGTATGAAGCGTGAAGCGAAAGTGGGGAAGCAAGCGTTTAAAAAGCAGTATGAAGCGTGAAGCAGGATTCACTTTGGAAGTGATAGTGGAAGCATGTGAAAAGCAAAAAAAAAAGACAAACGAAACGAGGGAGAAATGAATGAGAAGTGGGAAGTGAGGGAGAAACGAGGGAAAAGTAAATAAATAAATAAATAAATATTAGCATGAAAAACACAAAAAACAAAAGGGAAACAAGGGAAAAACCAGGAGGAAGTGAGTGGGAAGCGAGGGAGAAACGACAGAGAAACGAAAATATGTGATTTGAGAAGCAAGTGTTAGAATATCAGTGGGGGTGGTTTTTTCGTGTAAATATATAAAAAAAAATACCATTAATGATATCAACAATCTTCACAAATAGTTTTTAGATTTAGCAACTCGTAAAAAATGTCATTAATGATGTCAGTGGTGCAGTGGCGGAGCCAGAAGTTTTTCGTTGGGTGGGCAGACTTCGGGTCTCAGGGACAATGCCAGAAGTTCCCGGGGATGACTCCATCGTAGGTGGGCTTGCCGAAGGTGGGTCTGTCCGGGTCCTCAGCGGAAGGGAGGGCCTCCCTCTTCGAAGATGGGTGGTCGTCGATCTCCATTGCGAGGGGCTGACCACCGTCGTCGGCAGCCGATCAGCTCTTCCGCTTGTTGCTATTCTGGTCTCCCAGCCCTTCATCTAGACGCCAAAAATTGATGGTGCAGGCCATCGGTTTCAAAGAGAGAGATGGTCGTCTTCTCCTGTTCTATTTCGGACTTGGTGGCAGAGGGAGAGAGGCATATAGAGACAGCGAAAGAGAGAGTCTAAGGCTGCATACAGGTCGGACTACAGTCCAGACCCGTGTGAATTTAGGTCCGAATCAATTCATTTATGGGCTAATCAAAGACTCTTTTAAGCTAATGTATGTAAAAATATAAGGTAAAGTAACAGAATTATTGGATAATGTGCAAAAAACTATTACTGATATTATACCTGACACTTGTTCGATTTTTTTTTTAGGTTTCTAATTTTGGGGTGGGCGACCACCCACCCATGCCCACCCCTGGCTCCGCCACTGCAGTGGTGTTTAGACTGTGCAAGAGACACAGGTGGTAGGCAAAATCATTAGATCAAGCCTCCCCCTGAATCTGATGCCATGCAAAAAGTTGTGATCGTTAAATTTCCACAATTGCGCTAATCTTCCTATTAATTGCCAAGATAACATTGACTTGATTCCTACCACATATGGCGAAGCTGGAATAAGTGCTTGATTTTTAAATTTTACATGTGGTGACCCTATAATTCTAAAATGCAAAGAAATCAAATTCTTTTATTTCATATATTTTGAAAAGAGAATTCACCAATCGTCGATCATAGTGAGAAATAGATTCGATGAGAAATTTCTCGTATTTTTCCATGTCCTCCAAGGATGTCATTTTCGAGGTGTCTGGCTCGAAGAACCTGAAATATTTTTCACAATTTAAAAGAATTTCAAAGTTCAACACATTAACAAGAACGCCACCAAGAAAAAAGTAAAAAAAAAAATAACGGAGAAGGGAAAACCTTAATCTGCCCTCTTCTAGACTAATCTCATACTGGACTTTAGAAATTTCTCTCTGGAGCGTCTATAAATAAAACAAAAAAAAATATTACAAGAAATATTAAAATCTTAAAAGACAATAATTTAGCCATAAATGAGACAAATTATTTGAAAAAATCAATTTGAAAAATGCATGTTTACCTCTAGTTCATTGATGCTCTCTGGACTGCTTGAGAAGTTTAATTGGCAAAAGGGTGAGTATGAATCAAACAAACATAAAAAAATAATACATGTGTATATAGTAAATATTGACACAGATGCCTTTTGCTGCAAGTCCTTTGCCTGCAAAATATTAAAAATATCACAGATAGACCTGTTTGTGAAACAAGTGGATGGTTCAGGTTCACTTCTTAATTTCTGCAGTGTTCTGCACACAAACTGCAGGACCAACAGTCAATGCTCTAAGTAAGACCTTTCAATTAACCTTAAGAGCCCAATATACACAACTCTCTCACCTCTAGATCCTTAATTGTCCTGCAAAAATTCAGAAACCAAATGACCAGCAGTAACCATAAATAAACAATAGAATAAAATTTTCAAACCATTTAAAGTTTCTTGGTCAAACCCTTCTCTCGAATGTTCAGGCAAGTCGACGTAACGAGTAAACACATCTTCTATTCTGCAACCGAAATCCATATAAGAAATGTAGTCACACACACACACACACACACACACACACTTGTATTTATATTTTATTGAAAATATTGACTATACTTGTGGGTTCCGAACCTCTAGTTGAAACTCATAGGGACATGTCATGTTGACCATATATCTGACTCCATGGATGTGTTCAACATGGTAAAAATAGTATGAATCTAATCTTGGGTCATATTTTTTCAATTTAAAAGTATGATTTTAATTTAGAGGAGTGAAAATTTGGTAGATTGTAGGCCATTAATTTTTCAACCCTGAGAAAAACCGATCTACAGATCGGAAAAACATGATTCGGGGGCTGGTTTCTTTTAAACCAATCATGTGGACCATATTTGGAGGGTCAGATCTGAAAAAAAAAACAGTTCTTTTATGAGTTTGGAACCCATGATTGTCTCCAACATTTTCCTACACACACACACACACACACACACACATATATATATATATATATATATATATATATATATATATATATATATATATATATATATATAGGTAAATATTTGTTAAATAGACTAGAACTTATTATATTTTCATTTTTTTTGGTAGATCCCTACAGATGTAATCTACATTTTGTTTAATAGACAACTTATTGGGAGTCATGTTTGTGACGTGTGTGAGCAAGTTTTTCAGGTGCTTCAAAAATTGACATCCCACAACGTTTCAAATTTCCACGACTCAGAAAATCTTATTTTGTCAAGGGATTTTTTTTTGAGATAATTGACAATGGAAAAAAACCATGATCCTTATAGATTTTTTTTTATAAGGGAAAACTATAACTCAAATTATGATTCTTAGGAAACAAACCATGCTGAATGCATATACAGAATCAGATTAAGTCCATGCAAGGTATAATTCCTTGGAAACAAACCAAGCTGAATATATGTAAATATATATAGAGGGTCAGACTAGGGTGGGACCTTTTCTTGTTAGAGAAAAAGTTGAGTCGTCCTGTTGGGGAAAACATCATGAGAGCAACATCGATGTCAGACAAGGTGGCGATTTCATATGCCTTCTTAAGCAGCCCAACTTTCCTCTTGGAATATGTGACCTGCCGATTGGTATGGTTCTCAATTTTTTTCAACTGGACTTTACCCCTTGGCATTTTTTCAGTGCCTGAGGAAAGTTGATGTGAAACCAAGGTCAGAAAATAAAAACTACAGAGAGAGAGAGAGAGAGTATAGGTGCAGAAGTGTGTGTCTTTATAATGAACCAAAGGAGATTCTGTTACAAAATAAAGCATATATTAAATTGCATGAGCCATTGGAGAGGGGAGGGGGAGCGAAAAAAGCAAAGAGCAATTACTACTATTTAACTTCAGATAATTGTGAATTAAATTGGATATGTCATGGGGAGATAAATGTTAGTGGCTTGGTGGTGGAGGACGTTTGTTTTTTCTAGAGTAATAAATTGGCTAATAAAAAATTAAAAGCTCAATGAAGAGAGATAACTGTAAATAGGGCCAAGAAAATGGTTTTAAGTGAATCCCTTGTATATGTGTGTGTGTGTGTGCGCGCGCGCGTGTAGGTGCAGTTGTTGTGTACATAGTCAGCAAACTTATCCACAGCCTTTCTATGTTCAATCCTTGAGAAATCATGATTAATCAAACAAAGAAATTAGTCAACCTTGACTGGTCCACTCTTCAACACATCGTGAATCCAATTAATTCTAGTAATTTTCATATCAAATTTGATGCATACTTTCTCATGGTTGGTTTTTCTAGCTTGAACTCAAAATTTGAAAAACTCAACAAATTCTTAGAACCACATCTTGTATTTCGAAATCTTAATATGATAAAAATGTTACATAAAATGGAAAAAGTAGTAGTCTAACTAAACGTGAAATATTTGTCCTAAATACTAAATATCTCTATAAAAGCATCAAATTGTATTCTAGATGCAAAACGAGAGTGTGTCCTTTTTGGATAATCAAGCTGGGGTAAGGGAGACCCCTAGCAGTACAAAGATGGTAGGGAGATTACATTTCATCCATAGAAGAAAACCATTTTGGTGGCTTATCCTTCCAAACTCAATTTTCACCAATCATATTTCAGTTTAGCTAACCTCCTAATCATGATATTGCATTCTTTTGGAGACCAAACACAAATCTGTCCAGCTGCATAAGCTTCTCCAACACCTTCTTATTGATTTCCGGAGGTGCGTTTCTACAGTCTAGAATGCACATGAGAATGCTATGTTGATAGAAGAGGTATCATAATGGGAGGTTCAAATGATATTTCTTTGCCCCAAGGGGGGTTGGCGTAGTGGGGTGGGGCGTTGGCTGCTAGATGGGCAGTCGAGGTTTGATTCTTATGGGTATCGTGCGTAGCATAGGCCTCACTTGCAGGGGTCCTAGCCTTGGAGTTTTACGCTGCCGGCACAACGACCATAGGTATAACAGGCTGAGCCAGTGCGACGTGCTGGGTGCGGTTTCTTCGCTTATAAATTAAAAAAAAAATGATAGTTCTCTATCTAAATGCCAATATTACAGTTTTTTTATGGTTTTCCAAGTACCTTTTACCAGTTGTATTAGGATATTTTTTACCATGAGGTTTGTAGGGCCATTAAAAATTTCTTTCTTGCAAGCAAAATTCTCAAGAGAATTAATGCTAATGTAATCTTTGTTTTTTTGAAAAAAAAAGCAATTAGATTCATTGTAAGATGTGTAAGAAGAATTAGTACATTGATCAGTAGGAATGATGAAAAATCATCCCACAAAGGGGGGATGCAGCATGCAGGTCCCCGAGACAAACCCCTGATCCCCCCAAGAGAATACAACCATCAATGGACAACAGAATGGAACCTTTTTTTTTTTGAAAGGCAAGCTGGGGTTAGGCAGACCCCCACCAGTTACGCAACATACCATTGGGTTTTGAACTTGCAACGTCCCAACCCATGGTGACGTGCACTAACAGCTCCTACCAAATCCGTTGGTGAATGTGACCTTTTTACTAATACACTCTTTCTCACTTCATAGTTGATCCTATACAGCACGAGCAGGTTATATGTTCCCTTCAGGAACACGCACTGTAACTACAGTGCATGTTCCGGGGTCCCCACTGAGCGTCGCGTGGCGCTCAGTGGGGTGTACGGGGGAGCCATACACTGCCGTACATCCTGCAGGCTGATGTACGCCGGTGTACTGCACCAGAGCCGTACCTGTGTTTTATGGGGCCTGAGGCGGAGGGAAAAAATGAGCCCCTTATTAATAGTAGGAGTTTGGGGTCTGATCCTTTACCCAAACCTTTTCTAAACAAATGGGGACCTCGAGCCTTAAAAATGGGCCCCAAAATTTTTTTGGACCCAGGGGCCTGAGGCCCAAGCCTCATTGGCCTCTTTACAGGTCCAGCTCTGTATTGCACCCTCATACACCCCACTGAGTGCCACACGGTTCTCACCGGAACATGCATTGTAGCTACAGTGCGTGTTCCGGGGGTGCACACGCAACACCCTCTCCTATACAGTAGTGCCTGCGGATGCTAAGCGTCATCGTTGAATAACCTGTTGTTCCTTTACAACCAAATGCATCTCCAAGCAAGCAACAACCAACACCTCCATCCAAGCAACATACCTCTTCTCCAAAGAACGATTTCCAACAATCAATGAATGCAATATTCAACAAATAATATTAATGGCCCATGAGATGGTAGATAACTTTGTCTAGTCTCAAGGCTTGCCTCTTGAAGAAACAACTGATGAATTCTATGAGGATGTAGAATGGGTTTTTTCAGAGATTTCAATTTCATTTTAGATTTTGATACTAAATGGTTTCAAGAAATATGATATGTATAACTAGTGCTACCTTCTTGGTCCTTACTAACAGGCAGGCAGACAAGAGTTTCCACAATAGCAAAGTGATTTGGCAGGGTAATCTGCTGTCATAGAGCGATCGTTTAGGAAAATTATGAACAATGTTGTATTCTTTATGAAAGACAAGAAATTCAGCTGAAAACCTGATCATGCATAATATGTGCATTTTAATAATCATTATTTATGCATGATCCATGATTAAAATTACTATAAAAACCCATTTTTATCGTTAGTTTTGAGAAACCGCACCGAATTGAATTTTATCAGAAAATCGTATTCTTCAAAGCTTTTCCTGCGTTTTTAGTGTTTTAGTGGTTTAGGAAGTTTCTTTTAGTTATACTTTGATTATATTAGGTTCTAAATAGCTAAGTTAGTAAATTTAGGAATAGGCATTTTTAGGAAAATTATTTTTTCAAGCAAAGCCTCTTTTGAAAATTGCTAAACTTTTGGGACTTGTTTTGAAAATTTTATTTTAACCTAATATTGTATTATAAATAGCATAACTCAGCAAAAAGGAAGGGGTCTCTCACTTTGGAATTCACGCAGCCCACTTTGAAGCTCTCTCTCTCTCTCTCTCTCTCTCTCTCTCTCTCTCTCTCTCTCTCTCTCTCTCTCTCTCTCTCTCCACCATCCAGTTCGTAGTCTCTTCTATTTTTCCAGCACACAAAAAGGCAGCGTGTTGATTTCATGGGGAGAGACCACTCTCTTCGCAACCACTCCAGCCGGGCCACTCGGTAATCCTTTCTTCTGCTCCCCTCTCTTTTCACGTATTTGAGTTCAGTTCATTATTGTCTTTGCTGGTACCATAGGCTCTATGTTTTGTTGGTTCATAGGTTCTGCATTTATTTTGTTCTTTTGAGATTCAACGTTGTGTTTATTTTGTGTGTTTAGTCTATTCAATCATACGTTAACAATCTATGTGTTTTGATGGATCAGCATGTTTTCAGCAAGAGTTAGTCGTCAGTCATTAGAATATTAGTAATTGGCATATGTTGAGTTGTTAGTCGGTGTGCATACAATTATCAGTTGAAATAAATATTTTATTTATCAGCAATTTTTATGCAATCAGCGTTTTTATAGATTAGTGTTCTTCATTAGCGTCAGGTTTTACAATAGTTAATTAGATCTGTTAATTGCTTAGGTTATCAATCTTTATTCAGTCGGTTTGATGCACCAGCGTTTTGGTTTATTCAACAACATAGTCGTTGGTTAGAAATTAATGTTAGTCGTTTTTTTTTTTGGGTAATATTATATTGTTTGAGTTGGTTATTTCAACACTTCCTTTTAACCTTATATCGTGTGTTCCTTAGTTTTGTCACTCAGCACATAGAAGTCTATGTTTCTAACTAGTTTTCCTATTACATAGTATAGTATAGTCTAATGTCTTTAGCCGTGAGTCCATTGTAGTGTAGTATTAGTTAATCTTTGTCTTCTAAACTGTCATGTGGACTATGCTTTCCTTTTCAGCAATTAGTTCAGTGCTATTCCTATTTGAATGTCATTAACTTAGTTTAATTAGGGTAATTAGCTTAGGCTAATTTAAGGTAGCTGATTCTTGTTTTCATTCAAGTAAGTAGTTAGTGATTAATAATATTACATAGCTAGTCGTAGTTTCAGATTTAGCATCCGTACAACAAGTTTTATTTTGTTGATTGATAGCCATTAGTCTTGCATATAGTTTAGTAATTTGTGTTAATTAACGCTTGCCAGCCGATTCACATTGTTTTCTCGTAAATTTTGTTGCTTAAGTCCTGCTTACTTTTAATAGCTTGTTGATATTAGATTAATGGATTGATTGGATTAATTTTTGAGTTCAGTGGAGTACTTTCTTAATCGGTGTTAGTTTACTTTACTTTCTTGAATTCTCGATTTCTTGAATTAGCTAGATGTTAGTCATTAGTTGGTTAGATGTTGAATTCTTGATTAATTAGTAAATTGTTATGCTATTTCGTCAATTAGTATAGGTTGTTACAAGTTAGTTCGTAGTTAGTTCATGTTTAGTTTAGTTTAGTTAATTCAAATCGTGCTTTTGCTGAATATTTTTAATCATTAGCTATTAATTTCTTGTATAGTTTTCGTAGTACTGCTTGTGTTTTATTTTTGTGTTTTGCAGGGAAGCGCTGGGACGTGCGATAGAAGCGATTTTGACCCTCAGAAAGGTCCTCAGAGAGCCCTCAGAGAAGCAAAAGTGCAAGAAAACATACATTACTTCAAGAAGGGACAAGAAGACTCGAAGCACTGAAGCCTTTCTTTTCTTTTTAGATTAGGGTTTTATTTTATTTTATTAATTGGGTCTGTAATAAAACCATTTATTTATTTTGTTTAAGCTCTCTGCGTAGGGCCGTACTCTCGTAGTTAATTATTTAATTAATTCTTTTTATTTTGGCAATAAAGAGTAGTTAGATTGTGTGTTTGAATACGAAGTATTTTCCGTTCCCTGAGATCGACCCGGACTCCACCACTTGTGCGAGCCGGTTTTTATATTTTTGGTGTCTGGCTTTCACTGGATTTTCATTAAAAATATTGTTTTAAAAAGGGTTTTCATAAAACTCACACCAAATTTTGGCGCCGTTGCCGGGGAACGGCGAAATACGAGTATTCACTTTATTGCCTAGTGTTTGTTTTGCATTTAGGTTTTAGAACCACGTATGTGCATACCGTAGAGACAAGCTTACTTTTCTGCACAGCCCACCCACTAGGGTCCCCTTAGAGGTGACTGTGTACGATTGGTACCGTACACATAGATTTTATTTTCTTTGCATAATTCTTGCTGTGTGCAACTGCGTGGTGTTTGTTTAGTTGTTTTTTTTGTTTACTCGCTTTGTGGTTTGTGTGGTTTGGCCGCTAGCGCGTTAGTTAGGTAGAAAACCTCAAGTTAGGACGTGTGCTACACCGGTCTACTCCAAGGTGTACGCAATGGCTGACGATCATCATTTGATCCATCCTTTGAGGGAGTACTTCATGCCAAATACGTATACTCCTGCCTCCTGCATCACGAGACCTGATATAGGAGCAAGCCATTTTGAGATTAAGGCCAGCGTTATCCAAATGCTACCTTCATTTTATAGCCTTAGCAACGAAGACCCCTACCATCATCTCGATGAATTCCTCGAGATTTGCTCGACTGTGCGAATCAATAACTTTGGAGATGATGCGTTAAGGTTAACGTTGTTTCCGTTCTCCCTCAAAGATAAAGCCAAGTATTGGCTAAAGGCTCTTGAGACAGTTCAGATTACCACTTGGGAAGGAATGCAACACGAATTCCTTAAAAAGTACTTCCCAATTGGTAAGACGAATCAGTTTCGCAAAGCCATCACCAGTTTTTCACAGATTGAGGGAGAACAATTTCACGAAACTTGGGAGAGGATGAAGGATCTTCTTCGCAAGTGTCCCCACCACCAGGTGCCTCGCTGGCAATTGGTGCAATATTTCTATGACGGTCTTACTGAGAAGAACCGAAAATGGTTGATTCGTCGTGTGGGGGCACTTTTATGCTCAAGAGTGAGGACGAGGCTTGGTCTTTATTTGAGACCTTGAGTGAGAACATGATGCATCATGCCTTGTCTTTACGGGTCGATAGGACCACATCTATGCCCAGTGGGCCTAGAAAAGTTGGGATTTCTGAAGTAGGGTCCGAGCGAGATTTGCAAACCAAGGTCGGTCTGTTGACTACGAAATTAGATCAATTTCTAGCAACTTCTTCGCGAAGTCCAGTAGGAAGAGTGTGCGAGCTATGCGCTAGCCCTGCACACTGTGTTTCTGATTGTTCGGTAGCGTCGCTATATCCTGAATTCATTCAGGAACAGGTGAATGCTGCCCAAGGTTTCGCTGGGCTTGAGCCTGATTCATTTGCACCATCATATAACCCAGGTTGGCGAAACCATACCATTGCCCTATCCCATCAGCCCTCCCAGACACAGTTTAGACACAGTAACCCTTCACAAGGTTACTCACATCCCATTTTTCCACAGGTTCATCCCCAGTCTAGTCTACCTTCTCCTCAAGAGCTCACATCGAGTCCATCATTCCAGCAGAAGATGTTAGAGGTCTTTTCTGATATTAAGACCACTCTTTGTTCCCACACACAGTCAATAGCCAAGCTAGAGACTCAAATGGGACAGTTGGCTCAGGCCTTCAGTAGGCAAAGCGAGGGGGGGCTATCTAGTCAGTCTGTTGTCAACCCAAAGGGAAAGGATCCTATGTCATTTGACCTGCACCCCACAGATTCACATCCTGCGCAGGTTAAATCTGTTACATCTCTTAGGAATAGGAAGGCGTGTCACCCCATTCAGGAATCGATTCATGAACCCAATGTCATACTCACTGATGAGTCGATCTCCTCCATTAGGCCCCAAGAGAAGGGGCAAGGCCCACAGCTTCTACAGTCATCATATATTCATCGAGCCCCAGTCTCCCAGGCATTCAGACCGCCGATTGCTTTTAACAAGCAAGAGGTGCAGATGCAAAAGATGCTTGACCTAGTCAAGCAGAATCAAGACCACCACTTGTTTGAGGTTGCATATATCGATAGTCAATCGGTCCTAGACTCTCCTTTTGAGAGTAGTCTCTCAGAGGAGACTAACCTTTGTTCTTCCTGTAGCGAGAGTCATGATATTATTTTTTGGGGTCGAGTGGGCGGGAATACAGTGCGTAGTGTCACAGATGACACTCTTTTTCATAGAGAGCCTGATTGAGCCTGACTTTATGTCCATTGATCTCATGGACGATGAAGGATTTTTTCAGAGATCCGTTTGGCTGAGAACGTAAAACTTAGCGCTTTATGGGAGGCAGCCCATATTTTTGATGTACCATTAGTAGCTTTAATATTTTTTGTTTTTAGGTAGTTTTTCTTCGTGAGCGTCAAGCCTAGATCATGTATGCATTGCATTCTTTTGCATATCTCTATGAGTTGTAAACTGTGAGACAGGTGGAACCTATGCAGAGCCATTCACATGTCATATCTGGTAAGGTTTCACAGTATGGATCAGGTGACTTCTACTCCTTTTTCTCTCAGTTTTTTTTTTGTTTTCATATGCATTCCCTTAGTTTCATACAAGCATGGGGGAGTGCCACTGAGGACAATGTCATTCAAGCATGGGGGAGGGTGTAGTTTGCACACCCAATTTTTTTCATGTCTTTGTACTTGCATTTTTATGTCAACTCATAAAGATTAGGCTTTTAGGGAATGAGTTTGAACTTATATGACTGCTTTGCAACATCTAACGTTTTTAGAGAATTTTTAAGCCCCACGAAAAACTTTTTTTTTTCTGACACGAATCTAGAAAATCATGGTTATTTATGAGAATTTCAAAGAAATGATTATGGATGCATGTTAGAGTTTATTTTGAATCACAAGTATGAATATGCACAGTTTTATCTTTGAAAAACTAAGCAAATGGACAATATTGCATTTAAGAGCTCAAAAAGTGAAACGAGCATACGTTTAGTTGTTTGATATCTTCGTACTCCCTAGTAGCTGGGCTTAGACACAAGTTGAAGTGTTTGAGTCCATGTTGAAAAGGATAACGAAGGAAGTCAATTCTTTGTCTACGTTGATATCTGTGGCCTATTTTGTTCGAGCAAGTAGAGCCTGAGGGGTGTTTACACCTGGTGCCCTAAAGCCATCTGGTTTGGGAGCCACCGGCCCGAAAGCCCGTTACATGGACTTTATAGAGAGCCTAATAGATATTGACATTGCACATGACAGAGAAGTAGACTATACGTAAACTATAAAAAATTGAAAGTCTAGTGACTCGAGCAATTAAGTCTGAGGGATACTTTGTATCTGGTGCCCTAAGGTCGTCTGACTGGGAGTCACTGACCCAAAGCTCGTTACACGGGTCACAAAAACTGAAAATTTGATATAGTGCTCAATAAAATATATATATATATATATATATATATATATATATATGAAAAAAAAATGATGAAAATTAAGAAAAAGAAAAAAGCGTAAAAGAGAAAAGTTCATTTCTTAGAAGCAAATATTGAGAAAACCTGTGCAGAACACATATGAGTGAGGATAAGTAAATAATAACATGTATGTGTGAATTTCTGAGACTGAACCATAAATGATTATGCTATTTAGAAAAGTGAAAGAAAAGGTTTTATTCTGTGGTGGTAGGTAGAAGACTCTAATCATGTTTTGATAATGCAATGACATGAAATATTTGTGAAAACGAACTCCTTAACTGCCTAATGCTTTGTGCTTTAAAATTTTTATGCATACTTGAAAGAGATGTTTGTGGGTAGCATCACTGCAAACCCTCACGAGACCTTACTTGTCCATTGGGGTAACCCAGGGGTTTAAAGGGCTTGTTGCATGTGCTAAATGCAACCGGGATTCCTACGAAAGTGAGTTAGGTTTTTGTTTTGATTAGTTTATCATTTTTGTTTTTGCTTCAGTTTGCTCGAGGACTAGCAAACGATAAGCATGGGGGTATTTGATCATGCATAATATGTGCATTTTAATAATCATTATTTATGCATGATCCATTATTAAAATTACTATAAAAACCCATTTTTATCGTTAGTTTTGAGAAACCGCACCGAATTGAATTTTATCAGAAAATCGTATTCTTCAAAGCTTTTCCTGCGTTTTTAGTGTTTTAGTGGTTTAGGAAGTTTCTTTTAGTTATACTTTGATTATGTTAGGTTCTAAATAGCTAAGTTAGTAAATTTAGGAATAGGCATTTTTAGGAAAATTATTTTTTCAAGCAAAGCCTCTTTTGAAAATTGCTAAACTTTTGGGACTTGTTTTGAAAATTTTATTTTAACCTAATATTGTATTATAAATAGCATAACTCAGCAAAAAGGAAGGGGTCTCTCACTTTGGAATTCACGCAGCCCACTTTGAAGCTCTCTCTCTCTCTCTCTCTCTCTCTCTCTCTCTCTCTCTCTCTCTCCACCATCCAGTTCGTAGTCTCTTCTATTTTTCCAGCACACAAAAAGGCAGCGTGTTGATTTCATGGGGAGAGACCACTCTCTTCGCAACCACTCCAGCCGGGCCACTCGGTAATCCTTTCTTCTGCTCCCCTCTCTTTTCACGTATTTGAGTTCAGTTCATTATTGTCTTTGCTGGTACCATAGGCTCTATGTTTTGTTGGTTCATAGGTTCTGCATTTATTTTGTTCTTTTGAGATTCAACGTTGTGTTTATTTTGTGTGTTTAGTCTATTCAATCATACGTTAACAATCTATGTGTTTTGATGGATCAGCATGTTTTCAGCAAGAGTTAGTCGTCAGTCATTAGAATATTAGTAATTGGCATATGTTGAGTTGTTAGTCGGTGTGCATACAATTATCAGTTGAAATAAATATTTTATTTATCAGCAATTTTTATGCAATCAGCGTTTTTATAGATTAGTGTTCTTCATTAGCGTCAGGTTTTACAATAGTTAATTAGATCTGTTAATTGCTTAGGTTATCAATCTTTATTCAGTCGGTTTGATGCACCAGCGTTTTGGTTTATTCAACAACATAGTCGTTGGTTAGAAATTAATGTTAGTCGTTTTTTTTTTTGGGTAATATTATATTGTTTGAGTTGGTTATTTCAACACTTCCTTTTAACCTTATATCGTGTGTTCCTTAGTTTTGTCACTCAGCACATAGAAGTCTATGTTTCTAACTAGTTTTCCTATTACATAGTATAGTATAGTCTAATGTCTTTAGCCGTGAGTCCATTGTAGTGTAGTATTAGTTAATCTTTGTCTTCTAAACTGTCATGTGGACTATGCTTTCCTTTTCAGCAATTAGTTCAGTGCTATTCCTATTTGAATGTCATTAACTTAGTTTAATTAGGGTAATTAGCTTAGGCTAATTTAAGGTAGCTGATTCTTGTTTTCATTCAAGTAAGTAGTTAGTGATTAATAATATTACATAGCTAGTCGTAGTTTCAGATTTAGCATCCGTACAACAAGTTTTATTTTGTTGATTGATAGCCATTAGTCTTGCATATAGTTTAGTAATTTGTGTTAATTAACGCTTGCCAGCCGATTCACATTGTTTTCTCGTAAATTTTGTTGCTTAAGTCCTGCTTACTTTTAATAGCTTGTTGATATTAGATTAATGGATTGATTGGATTAATTTTTGAGTTCAGTGGAGTACTTTCTTAATCGGTGTTAGTTTACTTTACTTTCTTGAATTCTCGATTTCTTGAATTAGCTAGATGTTAGTCATTAGTTGGTTAGATGTTGAATTCTTGATTAATTAGTAAATTGTTATGCTATTTCGTCAATTAGTATAGGTTGTTACAAGTTAGTTCGTAGTTAGTTCATGTTTAGTTTAGTTTAGTTAATTCAAATCGTGCTTTTGCTGAATATTTTTAATCATTAGCTATTAATTTCTTGTATAGTTTTCGTAGTACTGCTTGTGTTTTATTTTTGTGTTTTGCAGGGAAGCGCTGGGACGTGCGATAGAAGCGATTTTGACCCTCAGAAAGGTCCTCAGAGAGCCCTCAGAGAAGCAAAAGTGCAAGAAAACATACATTACTTCAAGAAGGGACAAGAAGACTCGAAGCACTGAAGCCTTTCTTTTCTTTTTAGATTAGGGTTTTATTTTATTTTATTAATTGGGTCTGTAATAAAACCATTTATTTATTTTGTTTAAGCCCTCTGCGTAGGGCCGTACTCTCGTAGTTAATTATTTAATTAATTCTTTTTATTTTGGCAATAAAGAGTAGTTAGATTGTGTGTTTGAATACGAAGTATTTTCCGTTCCCTGAGATCGACCCGGACTCCACCACTTGTGCGAGCCGGTTTTTATATTTTTGGTGTCTGGCTTTCACTGGATTTTCATTAAAAATATTGTTTTAAAAAGGGTTTTCATAAAACTCACACCAAAACCTCTTAGAAATTACACATGAATTTGAATGGACATCAGAACTTAAAGAAAAAGTCCCATTTTATCTCTAATGTTTGTCATCACTAGTGTATGGAAGTACACCCCAGCGGTACGTGGTTACCCATGGTCAGCAGGCAAGGGCAGCCCTCATGATTCGATCATGGGCCTTCAGGCACTTGAGCCTCGGTTGTCTTGTCCTTAACCTAGAGTTTAACCTTGCAGGGACGTGAGCCATTAAATGGCCCTGTTCTTGGTGAGAGTTTTTCTTCTTCATCATCATATATATATATATATATATATATATATATATATATATATATATATATATATATATATATATATAGAGAGAGAGAGAGAGAGAGAGAGAGAGAGAGAGAAGATCAACATTACCGCTCATGAAGATCAACAAAATGTGGAACCCATGAACCAAACAATATAGAAAACAAAACAAAAACATAGAAAAATAAAAAGCTAAAGAAAAAGAAACTACAAACAAATAACAACAGACAACAAAGCCAAGCTCAACTAGGATCCGCTGGATTAGAAGAAACCACCGATGAGTGAACGTTGTTTAGAGAGAATGAGAGGTCTCTAAGATGCATACGTAGAATCACATATACATCAACAAAGTTTTTATGGACAAGATTATTAAGGGCGACCGGAATCTGATGGAAAGTAGCATCATTACGTGCCATCCAAACAAACCACCAAGTAGTAAGCAACCATGTCTTCCATATCAGTCTTCACCGCTTGCATCGTCTAATTCCAATAAAGCTCAGGAGCAGATCAAGCGCAAAAGACTCCTCTCTGACAATTACGTCCAGAGATGTCCACGTCCAATTAAATAGGGCCACAAAGATTGGGCAAGATCAGAATAAATGAGAAATAGTTTCTTCAGCAGCTTGACAAAGCACACACCAGATAGGAAGCTGAAAGCCCAACTTCTTTAAATAAATGTGAGTCTGACTTCTACCATGCAAAATTAACCAAGCCAAGACTCGAGATCTTGGAGAAGGGCCCTTAGCCCATAACATGCACTCAGGGAACCAATCTGCCCCCGGGGAGAGCAACGATCTATACACTTTGTGGGTGAGGAACGTACCATTTGGCGCAATCGCCCATTGCAACCACTGATCATAATTTCCCGCATCTCCAATTTGATCTCTAAAGAATGATAAGACTCTCAACCACATGCTTAGCAAGTGCGAGATCGCCAACCCCCAGGTTCCATGACGAAAAAGAGATAAATCAGGAGCACCATATTTAGCATGAAGCAAATGAGAGCATGAAGAACCTGGTTGATGGGCCATCCAACATTGCTTGGCCACAAGAGCAATACTCATCTATCTTAGAGCAAAAACACCTAAGCCAGCCATACACCTAGGTAACACCACCATTCGCTAACCAACCAAATGGCGCTTACTCTCGAGTTGACACCCAAACCAAAGAAAATCTGCCTTTAAATGACAAATCTGCTTCTCTACGCCCGCAGGCATCACAAACATTGACATGAAGAATTCAGGGATAGAAGAAAGAACATGTCTGATTAAAGTCAGATGGCCATCAATAAAGAGATAAGACGCCTGCCACGAAAAAAACTTGTTTTTTACTTTTTGAATAGTTGGAGCCCAAGCAACGGAAAAGAGGCGCTTCACTTGTAACAGCATGCCCAAATACGTCATCGGCAACTCAGAGATTGCGCAATTAAAAATTCGTTGACCTGCTGCAAGCATAAAAGACTCAACATTGAACATCGTAAGAGAGCATTGGCTGTCATTTAGGGAAAACTCAGAAAGAAAGAGAAAGAACTGAAGAATAAGTTTGAATCTAAACATTTGTTGCACGTTTGCTCGCCCAAAAATAATCATATCATCAGCATAAATAAGAATATGGTCCAAGAAATCTGGAACATCTAAAGGATCTATCAGGCGCTTGTCCGCAGCACGCTTGAGCAACACCACGAGACCCTCAGCAATGGCATCGAACAGCAAAGGCGAGAGAGAGAGAGAGAGAGAGAGAGAGAGAGAGAGAGAGAGAGAGAGAGTTGTGACGCTCAGTAGAAGACTATTATGTATCTGTCAATGGCATACCTCTTTGTAAGAGGCATTCCATCTTTTCTTTTTTCTTTTTGTTTTTTTATGACAAGGAGTTCACTCAAGACCAAGCCACATTCGCCCTCACCTTACATGGTATACTCAGAAGTGACATTGGCCCTACAATCTCACTCCTGATTTGACCTCAAGATATCCATAGCCTTTGAACTCTAGACCCTCTATCGTAGCCAGGAGGACATGAACCACAAGGATAGAGCCACGCAGAATACTCAACCACAATTATCATACCTATCCTACTCTTACATAGTTGCGCAAATGATAAAACTACCTTTGAGTTCCCTATGATTAAAAATTAACTGAAATGCTCAAGTATACAAGTAAACATGATCTTTAATACTTTTTTCTAGAGTGTTCTTATAATTCACTGTTGCCAAAGTTTAAAACATGCACATCCAAATGCATGATGGACATCACATCTACCTCTATCGTTGAAACTGTCATGTGAGAGTTTACTGGTTGTAACATGGGTTTTCTTGAGAGGAACTTGCACACTTTCCACTAATAACTTCTAGTGAGAATTTAAACTGTCATGTAAGAGTTTAAACATGCATACACACTCCATTGCTTATTAACCATACCTTAATAGCCAAGTCAAATAATCTAACAAACTTCTCCAATTTCGTCAGCCACCTGGTGTCTCTCTTTGGACTTCTCAACCATGGACTGCACATCCTTATTAGCATCCATAAATCTAATACCAGCATTAGCTTTATAAGCCGCAATTTGGGTCTCTAATGCCTTCAACAGGCTATCAGTGCGCCGCTATACACAGCTTCCAATATTATTAACTTGCAATAATTCAGTTCTCTATTGCAAATTGATTTCTTTTACGAAATGACTACTGTAGAAGAAAGAATAGTCCTCCTTTTAGATTCTCCAAGAATTACCAAGAGTACCCCTTATTGCTTTGGTACTATATAGGAAAAAAAAACTAAACATTGACGAAAAAGATGATCACGAACTGAACAAAAAAAATAGTGGAAAATATGCTTTTCTTCTTTATTCTTTATATCTCCTCACTCTTTCTCATGAAAAAATACCTTATAATTGCACAAAGACAATCCCACACACTTCTATAGCTCTTTACACTGATGACCACAATGCATGACTTTTGACACTTTACATATCCACTGCATGCATGTAGGACTTTACATATTTCTACTGTATAAACATTTGATTCCCACTAAATACATATTTAACTACAATTGCCATACCCATGCTACCATTACATATTTGTACAAATGCCAAGAATACCCTTAAATTCATTGCAATTAAAAAATTACTAAAATAGACAAGCTAACAATCACGCATAATATTTAATAAGTTTGTGTACCAAATCTATTTGAAACCTAATGCTTTTCCTACTCATATCACTATTTAATTATACACTTTCATTCTTGGATACTTGTTCTCATCGGACTTGCAACATGTGTGCCTACTTTCCCCAAGTGTTCATATCTAAATAAGTATATTTTCCAGCAAATCTATTTGATTAATCTAGAGGTGGAATTGAATTCCAAGAGTTTGGTTGATGGGTTTCATCTATATGTTTTAAATACACCTGGTGGAAATAATTAAATATTGGAAGTTGATTAAATATAGATTGTTGCCTTGGTTTACTTTAGGTGATGTCTTTTGTTGAAGTACATGAAAAATCAATGTTGTCAGTGTCGGTATGGACCCATTATCGTTTGGCCAATGATTCAGGTGAATCAACCAATACTGATAAATGAATAATTCTGAATTAGCCAAAAAACAATTAAAAAAATATTACATGTCAATTAGAATGTGACACATGGTAAAGCTATTAAAATAATATTAAAAAATAATTTAAAGTGTTTTTTATATTTATTAAAAAATAGTTGATGTAGAGGTAAAGCGTATCAATTTTCTACTGATACGTTATGTATTGATCGATACATGTCGATACACACTAATATTGTAATGCCTTGAGATTTTTAACCACTTGTAAAGTACATGAAAATAAAAAAAATATTAAAATAATTATCAGCAAAAATATTTTAACTTTGATTCAAAACCTCAGACGTGTTACATTTCACATAATAATGCTTATACTGAATTTAATGCAGATAACCTTTTGCATTCAAAATACTGCAACCCAACAAACAATAGCATTTTTAATAACATATATCAATAATTCATTACCTGAGAAAGAAAAATGATTGACTCTCAACACCGCCTCAGCATCCCGCAACCACTCTATAGCTATACATCACCTGAAATCCCATAAAAATGGTTAGGCCCATGAAATACTGGTAGGACTACACCATAACACATAGTGAATATACAAAGTTAATGTATATAGCATATTAATGATAAAATAATTCATTTAATCAGATATTCATGATATACATCAATCATGGTACACATACATGATATATTTTAATCAGGAAAATATAATGCATTCATTTACAATGTAATTAAGTAGTCATGATGTATCATTTACTAACATATTTAACATATTCAATTACAATCTCATGTCAAGGTTCATAGTTGAAAAGGACATGAAACCTCAAGTAGTATATCATACTAAACATTCTATCAAAATTAGCACGAGTAATCACAAATATACATCATTAATATGGTATATCAGAATTTACTCTCAGTGTTCATCCTCAGAGATTCACAGTATCTTAAAAATGAGTTTCACTCTAAATCACCTGTTCTTGGAAATGTACAACCTCGCAAAGAGTTTTCACCCTAGTCTGATTACTTAGTCTTGGATAATGTACTTCCTCACCACGATTTACCTCCTCATAGAGATTTATCGCCTTAGCTGGATCACTCGATCTTGGTTATGCACACCCTTATAGAAATTTCGTTTAAAATAGTTCCTCAATGGTTTTATTGTCATACATACATAAGCACAATTAACCGCTCACAGACTCAATGACTATCAATTCGGACATAAGCATATATATATATATATATATATATATATATATATATATATATATATATATATATAAAATCAAATACAAGATTATCAGACATCACTTTGGGGCACTAACATATATCAATTCAGATGACCATACACATGGTCATAAGCCATTTGTTTGGGCTCGATCAATCAATCGATTTCATATCAAAAGAAACTCATATATCTCATTTCTATCGTGATGTAATTTAATAATTTCATACATGTATCATTCAATGTGCATTATATCAGATATCACATCATCTAGCAGCATATCATAACATCCTATTTCATAATATGCATGCGTTCATAAATTTAACCTTGAACCATGCACACGAAAATCCAAAACATGCCTATTCGATATGTCAAAACAATTATATTTCATAACATGTGTATATAATTTTAAGCATATGTATTTCATAATATGAAGCACCGAAACCTTAATACATGTGAATGTATACCTATATTTGTAAAACCACTAATGTGAGAATATATATATATTTTATTCAAAAACAATGCATGTGAACATCTATTTTACTTAATTTAATTCATGCATTAGAATCGCATAAATATCATAGTTAGTGTAAATCTATCTTACTTCAAAATCCATGTAATTTTATAAGAAGCAAAAAAAACTCAAAAATGACAAACTTCTTCAATAGTGAGCTTCGACATTTAAGAGCTACCATAATTTCATGAATTTAGAAAAATCCTAATTAGAGGTCACTCCCAAATTGTGCAAAGAATGAGCTCTTTTGCTCCAACAAAATCGGCACCAAGGAAAAGAAAGAAAGAGAGATAGGGAGAGAGAGAGAGAGAGAGAGAGAGAGTTAACAAGGGAGTATTTATAAAGGAGAATACAGTGTTGAGTGTGATGTAAGATGAGTGATGTGAGATGGAGGTAGGTGAGAGATTTAAGAGATTGTATGGTGAGAGATCTAAGGGATTGTGATGGGGTTTTGTGAGGGATTAGAAATAAGGGCTCTAATGGGTGAAGGGATGTGATGGTTTTGGGTTTTACATCTTTGGAACCAAATTAAAACCCATTAACATTTTATTTCTTATATCCAAATAGAGATTCAAACACAATTTAATTTTAATTTAGATTGAATCTGCCAAGTGGATCTAATTTTAATTAAGTGTGTTGACCCATTTGGGTCTCCTAGATCCAAACATATCAGTTTCAAAAAAATTCATTTTGAGTGGGTTGACTCGTGTGGATCCATTAAGATCCAAACTCAAATAACTTTTGGATCTATTAGATCCGACATGTTCCAATTAGATATTTCAAATTTGGAATTTTGTAGGTGGGTTTTGATCGGATCTTTACTAAGATCCAAACTTGAATACCTCTTTTGATCTCGTAAATCCTAATCATTATTTGAATAATTTATATTTACTCTCCCTTAAATCCTGAAACAAATTATTTAATTTGTTAATTAAATATAACTAATGAATAATAGCTAATTAATTAGTTCAAAAATGGCAAATTAAACTGAATGCCAGAATAATTTCCTCTTTAATTACATTAAAATTTTAGAAATTTGGTGGGTATTATAATACTGGCAACATTGTGAAAACACTTCATATGACTTAAAAGTAACTCAACCCTTAATTTTTTTTTAGCAGTAATTATTGCAAGTGTAGCATAATTTCTTTTGGAGTGCATTTGTTTCTTTAAGAATTTTTATCCATTAGTTGAATTCTTTAGTTTTTAATATACCTAAAACGTGTACAAAAGGTGATTGCTTTATGAAGGGTCATGCATTTTTTAAGAGGTTTTGCCAAAGAATCAAAGATGGTACTTGGCTAATGTTAAGTTATTAAAATGATATAATATGTTTGATCACTGTTTTTTCATGCCATATCAATTAAAAAATGTCTTCCCTCTTTGTGAACAAACATAAAAAGTTATTCCCCAAGATTTGGGCAATCCATGATAATTAGATTTACATCCCTTCATTCAATGTCAAAAGAAACATAATGAAGTCTTAACAATTAATTATAGTGTAGGCTATGACTTTAGTGCTTATATAATTGTTTCAATCTCTTTTTTTCATTTGAATCCAGCATTGACAATAAAATCTCTCATTCTAGAGAAAATGGTGGTTGATAAGAGTAGGAATTAAGGAAAGACGTTGGAGAAAAAGGTAAATTAGTTAGAAGGGGGATTTCTAAATTAACACCAAATAAGTATCAATTACCACGTTATAAACACTTGTCCATACGGGCTTTGATCATCTGGCGACTTGTGAAACTCACCAAATTGAAGAACATCACAAGTTCAAAACCCATGGGTGTGTCCCTTGCTACAAGGCTGAAGCTGGGTGTACTCCCTAGCGGGTGAGGAGGGCCTAGGGTTTTTAAGTCAATGAACTTGCGAGTGAGGGGCTTTTCCCAATCATCAAGAAAATAATTATACAATGCATTATAGAACACACTATACAGTATATATACCGTAACGTTTATCCTACTATTTGAAAAGAAACACATGTTAGCTGCTGCCCATATCGGTTGTCATTAAAATTTACATTATGATAAAACAAAACGAATAAAAGTATGGAAATTTATGCACATTTAAAATAAATAATTATTTTTAATTAACATGCAAATAAATATCATTTTCTACCACTTATGGTAGAGAAAGCAAACTGCAGAAAAGATTAAATCAGACATCTTGTTTATCCCTCCATCCAATTAGAGAGAAAAGGAGAGAAAAAATGAAAGTTGGTTTAAATATACCATGGTTAACAGTTGTAAAAAATACATGAGTGAGTGAGAGAGAGAGAGAGAGAGAGAGAGAGAGAGCATGTTATACAAAAGGGTTATGTAATTTTTGACAAAAGAAATAAGAAAGATGTTGACGATTGAGAAAATTAGGAGGGATGAGACTTAAAATACTAAAAATAATTGATTGAAAGTAAAATTTGATGAAGATAATTTTAACACTTCGGGGGGATGCGTAACATTTTTCTGCTATAATATTTAGGGCAAACAAATTTAGAAGCTCTTCAATGGGTATATATTTGCTACATTCTACTGTATGTACAGTATAGTTGGAAAATCATAGGTGCAATATGTATTCACTCAATCCAACCTCATAGATGTGTACAACTTGGTTTGTTTGCTAGGATCGCACTTTGGATCATCTTTTGTCGATGTAAAAATATGATTTTTTGAGTCCTGAAATTTTGATATATTGTGGGTCATTGATTTTTTAAGCCCTTGAAAAACCAACTTACATGTTGCAAAAACATGACAACTTGATTTCTACTAAAGAAGTCATGTAGATTATATCTATAAGGTTAGGTCTACAAAAAAAAGTGAAACAAAAAATCAAAAAAATAGTGCCTTTTACTAGATTGGCAAGTTCAAATGACTAGCAAATTTATATTCTTCAAATATTCTTTGTGCTATCCTATATGTCATTTTGATAAAGTTATAAAGATAGTCTTTTATGATGGATACTCTCGTTACTTTTTTTATTTAATGTGTGATTAATAGTATTATTACTAGCACTATTATTATTAATCTAGTAGATATAATGCAACTAATAGCCTTATGTTATGCACTAAGTTGTTCTATTGGAATGTATATGAAGTTGATCATTGTCGGGGCATCATTGCACTTCCTGGTCACTGTCTTTAATTTGCAGCTTCATTGTACTATAAATGAGGTTAAAGATGCAAAATAGTATTAGAGATAAGGAAGAATCAATAATTGGATCAATAGAGTAGGAAGTATGCTCAGTCTTCACATAAGCATCCTTAGTCATTTGTCTTTTGAAGTGTTTCACGTGCCTTTCCTTGCAACAAAGGGTAATCCATGTGCTTTCAACAAGCAAATGGTAGGTCCTCCCACTTTCCTTACCATACAATCCATTAGGTTTTCCATGTTTCTTCATTTATGTGAAAGATACTCTCTGTGTGGGGACCTACTTTTTTTCTTTAGTGCTTTTGCCCCTGAAGGAAGAATCAACTCATATCCACATCTTGAAAAAATATAAATATGGAAAAAAGTTGCAATGAAGGACCTAATTATGAGAAAGCAAGAAACTATGTTTCTAGATGGAGGATAACCATAGATGAAACCATACGAAGCAACAATTTGTGGTAGGCCATCTCTTGAAAGTGACCAACCAATGACTCCAAAGGTGGTGCTGGCCCAACCTAGTCTTCAACTCAAGAAACTCCAACGCTCAATCAAGGAATAAAAAGATTCAAGTTCCCCATATCTATAAAACCCATCTTGATCCAAAATCATTATTAATTATAGTGCATATTTAAACATTTATCAAAGCAGATTATCCATTTAAAGATGATTACTGATCCTCCCAATCCACATGGTGCTGACTCATATTTAGCTGTAGAATTTCTTGTAGTGATATTTTTCATGGTTCTGTACTTAGGGGTGGCCATTGGGCAGGCCCGGCCCCATTAGGGCCCGACAGCCTCAAGCCATATATATTCTGGCCTGAGCCCAGCCCGATCCAGTTATAATCAGGCTCGGGCAAGACCCTTTCGGCATGACCTAGTTAACAGGCTGGGACTATCTGACCCTGTGCATTTTGCACATGGACCCAGCCCGTTTCGGGCTTGGCCCTACCCAAGTTTAAACGGGCCTGGGCTGCAAAATGCAGCCGGAGCTCGACCCCAAGAAGGCTGGGTATCCGTCAGCTCGTCAGGCACCCGGCCCGATGGCCACCCCTATCTGTATGGGAACTGCCCAAATTCTGGATTTGTCGTCCTGGGATCCAATGTTTTAAGCTTTATTCATATGCACTAATTTTTACGTAATCCAAGTTCCAAAATCGGGATCCATAGACTGCTGAACTTGATAATGTCTTTCACCTTAGAGGGTTTTACTTTTTTTTTGTGTATAATGATAGGCAAACTAGGGTTATGTACCCCCCACCAGTTACACGACATACTATATACCAGCATTTAGTGACGTTCACAAGCCCCTCCAGCCAAATGAGCAGAGCCCTCATAGGTCTATAGGCTTTCACTTAAATCCATGTCTGAGGACTTGGAAGAGGTTCCACAAGCTTTCCCTTAAATAAAGGTAGGGGATATGACCAGTGAACACTGAATGATTAAAATAAAGAGTGCTCTTTCAAAAAAAATGATTAGAATAGAGTGAATTAGCTTGGTTAATGATGATTCATGATCAGGTGCTTGTTTTCTTCAAAGTTAGTAAGATATGAGGAGATCTACAAGAAACAGGGCAACTTCTATCACGACAACAAGGTGACACAGGACCTACATCGTCACCCTCTCAAGGTGGGGATGGCTGGTAGGTTTGAAAGCCTGGACTTTTGGCATGGGTCCCACATGTGGGTTTGGTTGGTGTGTATTAGATGATGCCGTAACATGCATGAATGTACCACACAAAAATAAAGAGAGAGAGAGAGAGAGATCATAATATGAAAAAAGAAGAAGATAATTCCCATGTTTTCTTGGATTTTAATTGGACAAGTAAACAAGTTGGTTTGTTTTAAATAGCATTAGAATGTGTCTGCTGTTTGGAACTTTTATTCTACTTCTTTTTCTCCAAACAATCAATAAGCAAACAACATATAAATATAGACATATGCATAGAGCAAGGGAAGCCTTTATTTCCAATACAATCATGGCAGAGACTTCTGTAATTCAGAACCACCTCTCATCAAGAAGGGACACACCAAGCCATTCCTCTCTGAAGATCTTTGGCTTCCAAGTTTCAGAAGACCATGAAAACAATTCACAGTCTCCTAGTAATGTGTCGGTGGATTCCAGGGGAGCTTCGACCAGAGACGGCCGGAAATACGAATGCCAATACTGTTTCAGGGAGTTTGCCAACTCCCAGGCCTTAGGTGGCCACCAAAATGCTCATAAGAAAGAGAGACAAGAGCTCAAGAGAGCTCAGATTCAGGCCTGCAGGACTCCAAAGCTGTATGGAATCCCAACATCAGCTTTTCTACCACCTCATGGAGTAGGGGTTGTGCCAAATTATGTTGAAGACCGGATCCATCTCCCGGCATTGATTCCGTCCCCTCGATCGACTCCTTTGGTTTATGCAGTGCACCGTGCGGCCTTTTCCATCGGATCTCTGGTTGGTTTCCCAGCAACATCAGGGCAGCAGTCGATATTTGCTTACCCGATCGCCTCGAGGCCGATTGCCGGAGAAGTTAGATCTCCGTCATTGTCTTCTCCAGCAGCGCAATCATGCATTACACCTTGTGTATCGACATTTTCCGGCAAGAAGGCTGCAGTTACTTCTCTCTCTAAATTTTCCGGCGAGTTCTCGGACGAAGACGTCGGGCTGGACTTACATCTCAGCCTTGCACCTTGTGCACCATGAACAAAGATCATGGTTTCACAACCTCACAGTTTGCAAATGGAAATCCTTGCTTCCCTTGGTTAGACTTGGCTTGGCTCCAGCTTGGTTGCTCACCAATTCAAGCTTTATGTTTGATGAATGGCCTATGAATGTTCCCTTAGCCGCAGCTCCATCTGCTCGGCTTACCATGGCCGAGCTTATCTGGAATTGTAGGCATCTCAACTAGTTGTACTTGACTATGTAAATTTATTTATTTTTTTGTTATGTTATATATATATATATATATATATATATATATATATATATATATGTTAAGAAGTTAATCTGACACGATATTCTTTACAATCCATGAAACCACCATAACAAGAGTTGTGTTGCCCAGACTATCCAAGCTTAACGTCTAGTGAAAACTAAATCTAAATCAGCTGCTTCATGTTAAAATCAATACTAGGTCCTTGTTGGAGAAGAATAAATAGCTGGTTCAGTATGTTATGCCTAATTTGGTTTCGGGCAACAACACTGACTATCAGCCTGTGAAGATGTAACATATTTAATACTATCCTTTCTTCTTTTTGAAATTGTTAACTGGTTCAAAAAGACTAGGTGTTTCCTTTTCCTTTTTGCTCCATTCTTTCATGGACTTTGTGAACAACACAGTACAGTGAAAGAACAATCAAGCCTTTGCTTGCTCAGGAATTTGGATAGGCGTTGATTGGAATTATTGAGTACTTTAATGGGAATTCCCACATATTAGTTGTGGAAGCAAGGACATCCCTCAAATCACTTTGTAGTTGGGACTAAAAATCAACCCAGTGGTCCTACTTTAATGAGAGAGAGAACTCTAAAGTTGTACATATAAAATTTTAAAGAAAGAATGGAGATGCAAAAAAAAATCTTTAAGTTATTTGTATATCAACCCAGTGGGCCTGCTTTAGAGAGAGATGTCAACATCTCTCTAAAGTTATTGTATATGTAAAATTCAAAACGAAAAGTAGAGATGCAAGCATTTTCCTTTAGTTATTGTACATCACATCTTTTTAAAGCTGTTTCATCAAAAAGAAGGCTAGACATTTAATCATTTTCGTCCAGTTTTTTTTTAATATATCAAAATATTTCAAAAGAAAAATTTGTGGGTATCGGATATATTAACTTTTTGCAATAAATTTGACCGACATTTGCTGGATAGAGTTGAAGGGGGCTGTTTTGCATTACGTACATCTTGTGCATCTAGTATAATTTCAGAGTAAAAAATGGGATGACTGTAGCTTCCAGACTTTTCATAGAGGTGGTGGTGGTGGTTATAGGCAATTGGCGAAGCAGGTTATATGTTCCCCCCCATAACACGCAGGTGTGTGTTCTTGGGTCTGAATGAGCGCCATGTATGTAAGCACGTGGGGCTTGTTTCCACGTGTGTATTGGCATCACTTAGCATCAGAGTCTGATGTGTTTGCAAAGACTTAAGTATCATTTTTCGCCATTAGCGTCATAAAATGATGTTTCGAGTAAAGGATAAAAATGTCCTCTCGCCAGAAAGAATTAAAATCATCATCGTTTTTGCCCTAAGGAGTAAACTCCTTTGCTTTAATAAGAGCTCCTCGCAATATGTCGCCCTAAACGTTTTGGGTCACCCTTTGACGATGCACCATCTGCTGTAACAGGAGCTCCTTTTGATGACACACCATTTGCCATCGTTTGTTGTCGTCAGAGCACCCTTTGTCATCGTCTGTTGTCGTCGGAGCACCCTTTACCATCGTCTGTTATTGTCAGATCACCCTTTGTCCCTGTCGCCATCGTCTATTATCGTCGGAGCACCCTTTTATCGTCGTCTATTCGTGAGAAATAGTTGAACTATCAGAGGAATCAATATTTTGTCTATTGTTCATCATGATACAAAGGTGCAAGCGTCAAACTGAGTAGACAGAGAAGATCAATTTACAACAGAGATAATGGTGGCAGCGTCGAACTGAGTAGAGTAGTAATTTATAATAAAAATCAGATAAGAGAGTAACGATTTATAGTAGAAACCAGAGTAGCGATTTACAGTAAAAATCAGATAAAAAAGTAGCAATTTACAGTAGAAATCAAATAAGAGAGTAGCGATTTACAGTAGAAATCAAATCAGAGAGTAGTGATTTAAAGTAGAAATCAGATAAGAGAGTAGCGATTTACAGTAAAAAATCAGATAAGAGAATAGTGATTTATAATAGAAATCAAATAAGAGAGTAACGATTTACAGTAGAAATCAGATAAGAGAGTAGTGATTTACAATAGAAATCAAATAAGAGAGTAACGATCTATAGTAGAAATCAGATCAGAGAGTAGATTTTTTTAGTAGAAATCAAATCAGAGAGTAGCGATTTACAGTAGAAATCAGATAAGAGAGTAGCGATTTACAATATAAATCAAATCAGAGAGTAGCGATTTGCAGTAGAAATCAGATCAGAGAGTAGCGATTTATAGTAGAAATCAGATAAGAGAGTAGCGATTGACAGTAAAAATTAGATCAGAGAGTAGCGATTTGTAGTAGAAATCAAATCAGAGACTAGAGATTTACAATACAAATCAAATTTCTACTGTAAATCGCTACTCTCTTATCTGATTTCTACTATAAATTGCTACTCTCTGATCTGATTTGTACTGTAAATCGCTACTCTTTGATCTAATTTGTACTGTAAATTGCTACTCTCTGATCTGATTTATATTGTAAATCACTACTCTCTAGTTTGATTTCTACTATAAATCGTTATTCTCTTATCTGATTTCTACTGTAAATCGCTACTCTTTCATCTGATTTTTACACGAGGCAGTGTTAGAAAATGCTTAAGCAAGAAAATGAAGAAACAAAAACAATCAAACTACACAGAAGAGGGATACATAGATTTACGTAAAAAAAAACTTCCCTCAAACTAGAAAGAGAGTAAAAAAAATCACAGCCGCATAGAGAAAAATCTTATTGCTCTTTTCAACAGTTACAAGAAAGAAAGAAAAGAAAGAATTTATACAAGGCAATTGGACGACAACCCTAAACCTAAACAAGCTGAGTCTAAGAAAAAATTGTTTTGGGGGGCGCTGCCCACCAGAGGCGCCCCCCCTGGACCCCCGCCCGCTGACAATGCAGCGGGACCTGCACCGGGGGAAACCCTTGGACCCCCCACCCCCTCTTTGAGGGAAAAAACTATGAAACTGGCTCCACAACTCATCAGGCAGGAACGAGAAGGTGGCCATGTGTTGTAACACAAGCTAAAAATAAAGGTGGAACATGCAAATCTATTAACGAGGAGCGATAGGACATTTTTGTCCAACACATATCTATTTTACAGAAGGACATTTCCGTCAAAAGCATATCTACCTTTTTTATATGTTGTTTTATTATAAAGTCATTGTGGGCAACATTGGCATATGAATTATTGCGGGTCCCAAGATATTCCTCTGTACACATCGAAACACGCAAATTTGTGTTTTGGGGAGAGCACACAACACCCACTGGGCAATTGGTTTTTCAAACCTTGTAAAATCTTACATATATGTCAGAGAAACATGATCCAAAGGTAGTTTCTATTAATTAACTAAAAAAATAAAAAATATTATGCCTTTCACTAGAGGTTCCTTACCCACCATAATAGCAAACATTATCCCTAACACAGTTAGAGAGAGATCATTGTAGACTGTAGGGGCTTTAAACAGTATTGGTCTGTGCATGTGAATCATTTGTTTGATGATCGTACTGAAAACAGCCCCAGTACTGAACAAGTCAAAAATTTAGCAGACCAACTTCAGATCTGGACATATATGGGAATATATATCATGGGTCTATCCTACTTTCACAAATTCTGATAAAGGCTGGATCTGGTTTCCATATAGGCTTTACTGTATCCAAAGTAATAAGACCACTATTAAACAAATTCAGGTTCAAATAGAATATGTTATCACCAAATTTGGATATATATTAATAGAAGCTTTAGATTGTCAAATTTCTTAAACTTTTTTAGTTGATCAGACCCTATAGATGATCTATAAGCATTATTTAATAAAACACAAGTTTTAGACCATATAATTATAGCATATATGTATGTTTTTTAAGACCTTTAAAAATCAACCTCTCACAATGTATCAAAATTTCATGACTTAAAAAATTCTACTTTTATGTCGAAAAAAACATGATCCGAAGCATGATTCCTATCAAATAAACCATGTTGAGTACATCCATAAGGTTTAATTTTGAAGATACAACCTACAACCATGTTTTCCAGTATGTGAGAGTAGGTACTCCCGGAGCAGGAGCATGGAAGCATTACTCATATTTAATTTACATGCAATTGTATTCAGATGCTAGTCGAATTTGGATTTAGATGTAACTGAATCCACCAGTTCAGCTAATCAGATCTGGAATGGTCTACTTAAACTGACTAAATGGTAATCAGTCCATTAGATGTATGTGCTATATATATTCCAATGTCGGATTCAGTTTCAAACTCTATAACTCAATGTCGCCCATTTAGCTAATCAGATTTAGAATGTTTTATTGAATCTGACTAAACAGTAATCAGTCATTTGTATATCCAAATCAAACCTGATCCATTAGCATCCCTAATCCCAGGCTTTTCCAGATATGGGATAGAATTTCCCAACTTGGGACAAAGTGTAAGTGGGGTTGTGATCCTAGCTGATCTTTATCTCTTGTGCTTATGGCACTTCCTAGTAGAGGTGTCAATGGGCCTGGTTTACCCAGACCCGACCCGAACCAAATCCTATAGGGTCTGGGTATGGTGATAAATAAGAAGACCCTATTAAGATCCGGGTTCAGAACCGAAGGTCCTATTAATTAGTACATGCACCCAGGTATAGTTTGTGAAATTTTATACCAGACCCGACCCTAGTTTTGATTAAGACCCACAAATTTTCACTGTAAAAATGATAAAAAATAAGGTTTTACCGGGTATGGTTCAGGTTTGGTTCATATAGTTCTTATCGGGCCCGGGTATGATTTTTCTTATAATGGACCCAATTAAACCCAGGTCTAAACCCAGATACCAATCCAAAAAATCTGACCCAAATCTGTTTTCACCTGGGTCCGAACCAAACCCGACCCCTTGACTAGGCAAATCAGGCCAGCTGAGATTAGACTCAGGTTAGAATTCAGCCTACCTTAATCTTAGTCCTTAGATTAGGTGTTTTCTTTCACTGCAATTTAGACATTCTTTTCTCAGCAATCACCATGTGTTGGGACGTTGCAAGTTCAAAACTCAATGGTATGTTGTGTAAGTGGTGGGGGTCTGCCTAACCCCACCTTTTCTTTAAAAAAAAAAAAATCATTGTGCACATTATTGCGCTATATAATTAATATCCATGTAAAATTTACTGAAATTAGGAATGCAAGAGCATTCAATTTGAGTGCCTATGTAGCTTGATTGGGTGCCTTATCTTTTATAAAATAACTGTATTGTACAACAACAATGATGTGTTTTTCAAAAAAATGATTTCCTTAAGGGGCGTTTGATTGTGCAGACAAGTCTGTGTAGAGCAGTCTTGTCTAGACATTCCTGGCTGGTTGCAGAGGTGTCTTGGATAAGTCAAGTTTTTGTCCTTGGTGTTTTGTTGATTTTCTTTTTTGGTTTTTTTCCCAGGTGCTGACACCACTACTCCAGGGTTGGGGTGGAACATCGACACCAAAAAGATGCCCTGTTGGACATGCAAAATGCAGTGTTCCAGGTGTTCTATATGTTCAATGTTTGCATTGAGCACTTAGAGTGTGGACAGAAGCAACCCATGGACACTGCTGTATGTGCAATCAAGGACCGATACAAACTAATCAGATTTGGGCAAAATCTATGTAGAACCTCCACTTAAAAGGAGGTCCTCATGTGCGAAACTCACGAAGTTCGCATAATCATATTTGCGAACATCCTTTTAAATCCAAACCAAGAAACTTTGCAAATACCAGACTAAGTTTGCATACACTACAAGAAAATTGTTAATTAGCGACGGAAATTAGCGACGGATTTTTCCCGTCGCTACTTAGCGACAGATTAGCTAGAGATAGAATCTGTCGCTAATTTGCGACGGATTAGCGAGGAAACGATTTTTATCGCTAATCTGTCGCTACTTAGCGACGGATTAGCGACTGCATGTTTTTGTCGCTACTTTTGATTACAAGAACACCATTTTAGCGACGGATTTAGAGAGGGAACTCTGTCGTCGCTACTCCGTCGCTAATTAGCGACGGAGTAGCGACAGAATATTTTCCGTCGCTTTTTTGGTATTTGGGTTTCGCGACGGCTTCGCGACGGAATTTTGCCGTCGCTAAGCCGTCGCTAAATGTCGCGTAAATCCCTAATCCCATCCCTCTTTCTCTTTTCCCTGTTTCGCTGTATTGCTCCCTCCCGCCGCCCGTCGGCTCTCGCCACCGTCCGGCCACCGCCGCTCGCCAGCCGTCGCTCCCCGTCCACCGCTCGCCAGCCGGCGCTCGCCAGCTGCCGCTCCCCGTCAACCTCCCGCCACCGTCCGGCGAAGCGCAGGTAATATTCTTCTTCTTCTTCTTCTTCTTCTTCTTCTTCTTCTTCTTCTTCTTCTTCTTCTTCTAAACGCAGGGGGTACGCCCCTTCCCTGCTGGAAACGGAGGGGGTTTAACCCCCTGCCGTGCTTTCCGGCAGGGGGGGTCGACCCCCTGCGTTTCCGGCAAGGGGGGTCGACCCCCTGCCGGAAACGCATGGGGGGTCGACCCCCTGCCGGAAACGCATGGGGGGTCGACCCCCTGCCGGAAACGCATGGGGGGTCGACCCCCCTGCCGTAAAGGCACGGCAGGGGGTCAACCCCCCATGCCGGGCAGGGGGTTTAACCCCCTTCCCTGTTTTGAAAAGAATTTTTGTCGGCTGGGCCGGCTGGGCCGGCTATGGCCCTGTCATAGGCTCGCCTAGCACCCAGCCGACTGGGTGCTGGGCCTGGCGCACCTGTCAGCATGCTGGCAGTCAGCCGAGTGCTACTCGGCTGGCTGCCAGCCAGCCAACAGCCACCAACGTGAATAAAAAGATTTTTTTTTTTGAAATAAAGGGATCATACCCAGCCGATCACTCGGCTGGGCCAACAACGAGGGTTCACGGCTTGACTTCGGCTGGTCTGTCAGCCGACACCCATACCACATCGATCGTGCCATGGATTTCTTTTTGAAAAAAAAAATGAAAAACAAGGAAAAATATCAATATAACATAGTGGATTCGTAGATCCACTGATTCGCCATGGATTTCCATCAAAACATGCATGGAAATCCTACCTCTACCCGATTTCTCAAACGTTTCACATAAGAAAATACCCGTACCTTGAGAGAAAAACGCGAAAAGGGGCTGTGGAAGGGAGCTTGGCTGAGCACAAGGCCTCCAACCTTCTTAGTCTATCTCTTTCTCTTCCACTCGGCTGGGTTTAACAAAAATTTGTTATGAGATACCTACGTTGCCTATGTGATCTGTTTTGAAAAGAATTTTTGTTATGGATACCTATGCTGCCCATGTGATCTCTTTTTAAAAAAAAAAAAAGTTATTATGTGATCCCTATGTTGTCCATGTGATTAGCTTGAAAAAAAAACTGTAATATGTGTATATAAGATGTCCATATGGTTTTAAGTGTAGTTTGCATATATGTTGTCCATATGGATTTTAAGTTGAAATTTTTTTTGTAATGTATATATACAAGTTGTCCATGTTGTTCAATTTGTTAGTTTGTTAATGTCTACTGGTAGTTAGTTTTACTTCAATTTGTTTTCTTGATTAGTTAGTTTGTTACTTAATTTGTTTTGTTTTTGTGCAGATTTTTCAACGGAACCAACTCGTGCTCGGCCACCTGTGGTAAGTAAATGACAAAAACAATGCAAATCGGGTAAATACCCGTGGTGAGTAAGTGATGCAAACGTATCACATGTTATTTAATTTATTGAATGCAGCACTTTATTGTTCACACACTCACTTAGTTGTTGATATCTAGGACTGCTTTGTTGGAGTTCGGAGATCATGCTGAGCATGATTTTAATGTAGAAATATGGAAGTGTTCTTATTTTTGGAGTACGGAGTCCATGCTAAGCATGATAGTAGTTAGTGAGATATTGAAGTGTGTTTGCTGCAGGTACATGTTTGCCATTTATTTGATATGAATGATTATGATGTATTGCAATGTTTGATGTAATTGTATCCATGCTTGCATGTAGTTACTTTCAATTTGATTTTGACTTCCATGTGAAATTTTATAATAAAAGCATGCTTCAAATGATTGTATCATGTCATTAATAGTTTGCACATGAAAATATTAAGTTATCAATGCATGCATCAAAATTCTTGTTATTGTTTGACATAGTATATTGCATGATAAATTTGATATTTTCTTCATCGTCGCATTCTGATTGTTTTTTTCTTAATTCGTTAGGATACTATTCGTAACATCATACGACAGAATGACTGCAAACCGTGAATGGATGTACCGTAGGATAGTGGACAATGAGTTATCGCATGAATATATGGATGGTGTCGATAGTTTTATTGAATTTGCAACAGCGAGTGTCAGTACGGTAGATCCCACAGGTCGGATTAGGTGTCCCTGCAAGATTTGTAAGAATAATCGATTTGTAGAACCTCATGGCGTTAGACATCACCTATACAGGAAGGGTTTTGTGAGTGATTATCAGAACTGGGCGTTTCATGGAGAAGAATTTAGAAACGATTTTGATGCACGGGTGAATGTGGTGCACGATAATCCATATACGAATTTGATATTTGATGCTGCAGGAACAGAACTGGGTTCTGCTATGAGTTCTAGTGATGTAAGAACTGTCGTAGATGAAGAATCACCAAACGATGCAGCTAGTAGATTTTATGATTTACTTAAAGATGCTGATGAGCCACTTTGGAACGGTTGTGAGAGTCACACTATCTTGTCTGCAGTTCTTCAACTAATGAATTTGAAGTCCGAGTATAATTTGAGTCAATCATGTTTTGACCGTTTGTGCATGATTGTGAAGAGTATGTTGCCTAAAGATGAGAAATTGCCACAAAATTTCTATCGTGCGAAAGTTATGGTCAACGCTCTAGGTATGGGTTACAAAAAGATTGATGCTTGTCCAAATCACTGCATGTTGTATTTCAAGGAGCAGGAAAACGACATATCATGCCCGTCATGTGGGCATCCTCGGTTCAAGCCAAAGACAAGAGGCAATGGTAGCACGAGATCAAAGGAAGTTTCATACAAGTCGCTCCGCTACTTTCCTATCACTCCTAGATTGCAGCGATTGTATATGTCTTCAAAGACAGCTAAACACATGAGATGGCATGCAAATAAAGTTCGACACGATGAAAACAAAATCACGCATCCTGTTGACGCTGAAGCTTGGAAGCACTTTGATCGTACTCATCAGAACTTCGCAATGGAAGTGCGAAATGTTAGACTCGGTCTATGTACAGATGGATTTAATCCATTTGGGGGTAGATCAACTCCATACTCATGCTGGCCAGTATTTGTAACTCCATACAACCTTCCACCAAGCTTGTGTATGAAACGTCCAAATCTTTTCTTGTCTCTGTTGATCCCTGGTCCGACCTCACCTGGCCAAAATCTTGATGTATATCTAAGGCCATTGATTGATGAATTAAAAGTACTGTGGGATGACGGTGTTACCACGTATGATGCCCACAAAAAACAAAATTTCAACATGAAGGCCGTTGTTCTATGGACAATCAGTGACTTCCCTGCATATGGTATGTTATCTGGTTGGAGCACACATGGGAGGTTGGCTTGTCCGTACTGCATGGAGGATTCCAAAGCTTTTAGATTGAGGCATGGAAGGAAGCCTTGCTGGTTTGATTGCCATCGTCGATTTCTACCCAGCGATCATCCGTTCCGACGTCAAAAGAATGCATTTACAGCAGGCACAACTGAAATGGAAGGTCCATCCTCAAGATTGTCTGGCATAGAGATTTTAAGAAGATTGCGATACTTTCCAGATGTATTAACAGATGCCCGCAGTCCTACACCCTTCCGTGGATTTGGGAAGGAACACAATTGGACGAAAAAAACTATTTTTTGGGAACTACCGTATTGGCCGACCCTATTGATACGACATAATTTGGATGTGATGCATGTAGAGAAAAATGTGTTTGATAATGTGTTCAATACAGTAATGAATATTAAAGGAAAAACGAAGGATAATCCGAAGGCCCGTATGGATTTAAAATTAATATGTAAAAGACCAGAATTGGAACTCAAAGAGTATAATGGCAAAGTACTGAAACCAAAGGCGAAGTACGTGCTCGGACCTGATCAAATAAAACATGTATGTCAATGGTTGAGACAACTGAGATTTCTAGATGGATATGTCTCTAACATTGCTCGGGCTGTGAAGATTGACGATGAACAGTTATATGGGTTGAAGAGCCATGATTGTCATATCTTTATGCAACGATTGATACCCCTAGCATTCCATGATATGTTAGACAAACCTATATGGGGGGTATTGTCTGAGTTGAGCGGATTTTTCAGAACATTGTGCGCATCGGAGGTCATTGTATCAGATGTAAAGAATCTCGAGGACTCTGTCATCACCGCTGTTTGTCTGTTAGAAAAGATATTTACGCCAGCATTTTTCGATGTTATGGAACATTTAATCATACATTTGCCATATGAACTAAGGGTTGGTGGCCCTGTGCAATATCGATGGATGTACCCATTTGAAAGGTATATATTTTTTTATATTTGTCTCTTTAATGACAGATATTTAAAATTTGCAATGTATATTCTTGTCAGATGCATGCTCGACCTAAAAAAAAAGGTTCGTAATAAAGCAAGAGTAGAAGGCTCTATTTGTGAGGCGTACACTTTAGAAGAGATTTTAAATTTCTCATCTATGTACTTCGAACCTCATATTTCAACACGTTACACATGCCCGCCCCGTAACGATGATGGAGAACAAGTAACTGTAGCTGACAAGCTGTCGATATTTCAACGACTTGGGCATGCATTTGGTAGTTGCCGATCAAGGCTATTGACAGATCGAGAGCAAGATGCAGCACACATCTATATTCTTTTTAATTGTTCAGCGATCGACCCATACATCGAGTAAGTATATGTATATGCAACTCAATTATAAATCCTTTTATGTTCTATATGTGGATACATGGCTCGGTAATATAAGTATTTGTGGTTTGCAGACGATTTGATCTGGAGTTGCAAAGCAAAGTTTCACATCTCACTAATGCAGAAGTACAAAAAGATCGTGAAACTAAGTTTGTGGAGTGGTTGAAACAGTTGGTAAAGAAGCTAACATAAATTTTGTACTTATAAACAACACTAAGTTACTTAATTGATCGTGATCACAATAATTGTTTATGTCTGTGCGTAGGTTCGCCATGGTGATGTTAAAGATCAAGGAATATGTGATTTAGAAAATGGTCCGACCAAAGTTGTGCAATGCTACAACGGGTATATCGTAAATGGTTATCGATTCCATACAAAAGACTACGGTATAAACAAATCAACGATAAATAGTGGCGTGTGTGTCAAGGGTAGCAGCTACGGTGAAAATGAACATGATTACTACGGTGTTATAGAGAAAATAATGGAGTTGACTTACTTAGGCATGAATAACAGGGTTACGGTATTCAAGTGTCATTGGTTTGATCCAACTGCAACAAGACTCGACAAAGCTTCATGCATTGTGGAGGTGAATCATAAATCCAGGTTTGGAACATATGAACCATTCATATTAGCCTCGCAAGCTCAACAAGTTTATTATACTTCATATCCGAGTATAAAAAAGTCAGATAGAAATGAATGGTGGGCAGTTTGCAAGGTGAAATCCAAACTATACCCCGAGTATGATCAGTTACAAGAAGATGAGTTAGCTGAAGACAGTGATTACTATCAATCAGATGATGTCTGTGACTTCGCTTATGGTCACGATGTTGCGCATGATATGCATGTCATATCTTTATTGGCTGATGAAACATTCATAGAGGAATGTGATCCAAATGATGTACCAAGTGGATGGGCAAACAATAAAGAAGAAGAAGAAGAAGAAGAAGAAGAAGAAGAAGAAGAAAGTCAAACTAGTGACGAGGAAGAATTCTCAAGCTAGTGAAAAAAATCTTATACTACAAACCTCTATTTAAATGCATTGTAATACTTGATGTGAGTTGTATTGCAATACTTGGTGTGAATGATTAAAAATTTTATTTCAATGTATTGTAATACTTGATACGAATGATTCGAATGCATTGTAATTTATCTGAATGTATTATAATTTATGCAATTAACGAATGATTTGAATTAGTGCAATACTTGATGTCAATGATTTGAATTATTTGAATGCATTGCAATGCTTGATGTGAATGACTTGAATGCATTGTAATACTTGATGTGAATTATTTGACATATGTTATTTGTTAGAATATGGTTCGTGGAGGTTATAGTGGTCGCTCATCCAGTAGTAGCCAGGCTCAACCTTCATCTTCACGGGCTCCTGTGATAGGTATATCATATAACTAATTAGATGCTTGATTAGTTCAAATGCACATTCTGAGAACTTGGTGTGTATTTTTTTACAGATGATGTTGCGCCTGTACACGACCCACCTACACCAGTTGATCGCACAAGTCAACAGCCAACACAGGAAACAGGGTCTTCACAGGCTGACACAAGAAGACTCATTCGAATAGTGTATATCGATAATCGACCGTAAGTATTTTGTTTTCAATTATTGCATATCTTTTAAATATTTTATATTGATATTTACTGTGTAACAATTCATGTGCAGCACGAGGTTTGAGCCACAAGAAGTAGTACGGGAGATTAGGAATTCACTTCTTCAACATCTACCAGGACCAGTTGCTCAATGGAAAGAGTACCCAAAGGAGGTATTAGACAGATTGTGGTCCTCATTCATGGTATACAGTTGTTCCTCATAGTTAATGTGTTTCATATTTAATTTATTTAAGCAATGTCTACTAACTTTCTGAAAATATTTGTAGGCTTCGAATCGCTTTGCAACTACGGTGGAAGAAAATGATGCAAGGAAGGTGTGGCAGAAGGTGGCTGCCAATCGATTTGCAGACATGCTGCACACTATGAAGACTGCAGCAAAAAAAGCATCTGGCGTAGTAGATGATCCATTACTGTGGAAGGGCCATGGTCCTATTACTATCAGGAGAGATTACTGGGATGAAATGTGCGATATGTGGGCGGGAGATGCATTTAAAAATTGCTCTGCGAAGGCTTCACAAAATCGATCGAAGATGCCCGAAGCCCATCTACACAGGTGGATCTAAGACATTTGGGAGCCACCTAAAGAAAATGGTAACTCATCAATATATAATATTAATTTTATAAGTATAGTTGCAAATTTGTGTACTAAATCTTTTGTCATTTAACTTCGCAGGAAGCAGAAAAAGGAGGCAGTGTACCATATAAGGATGTGTTTGTAGAAACACATAAACGGAAGACCACGGGAGTCTTCGTATCAGAGAAGGCGAGAACGACAACGGTATGTATTAATTCTATTAATAATCATTGCAATATATATGCAAGTCATCATAATGTTATCATTAATTATTAATGAATACTTTAAACATTATTTTGTAGGAGGCATATGAGCAACAAATGGTAGAGCGATATGGTGAAGACGCTACTCAGCATCCATCATTTGATCCTACAGCATGGGTGACTGCAGCAGGTGAACCCAAAAAAGGTCGCGTGTTCGGGTTTGGGAGTAATATGAACACTTCACCAGTTATTGGTTCTTCCAGTTACGGCTCACCAACTTCTTGCGCCGACATAAGCTCCAAGCAGCCGACTATTCTTTCCGGTGATGATGTACGCGAGATCATTAATGAATCACTGAATAACTACTTCCAATACACCGTCGCCCCCTTTCTCCGAAATGAGATCAAGGCCGCTGTTCAGGATAGGGGATATTCGATTCCAGGTCCCTCTCAGGTATAATCACATATATAGTTTTTTTGACTATCTTAAAGCACATCTGAGCATGGTAGAATCACATATAGAGTTTTTCTAGATGCCTTAGAACACATATGAACATGCTATAATCACATATTCAATTTTTTTACTGCCTTAGCACACATATGAGCATGATAGAATCACATATATATATATTTAACTTTTTGTCTGTCTTAGAGCACATATGAGCATGATAGAATCACATATAAAGTTTTTTTGATTGCATTAGAACACATAAGCATGTTATAATCACATATTCAGTTTTTTTACTGCCTAAGAACACATATGAGCATATTATAATCACATATTCTGTTTTTTGACTGCCTTAGCACACATATGAACATGCTATAATAACATATAGAGTTTTTTAACTGCCTTAGAACACATATGAACATGTTATATATCATTTATGATAGAATCACATATAAAATTTTTGGCTTTGCCTGCCTTAGAGCACATATGAGCATGCTATATTCACATATTCAATTTTTTTACTGCCTTAGCACACATACGAGCATGATCGAATCACATATATAGTTTTTTGCCTGCCTTAAAGCACATCTGAGCATGGTAGAATCACATATAGAGTTTTTTTATATGCCTTAGAACACATATGAACATGCTATAATCACATATTCAATTTTTTGACTGCCTTAGCACACATATGAGCATGATAGAATCACATATAGAGTTTTTTTATTGCCTTAGATCACACATGAGCACATGATAGAATCACATATAGTGTGTAATTTATTTCATTATATTTTGTTTATCAATACTGACTGTTCTTTTCTTGTGTAGGCTGCTAGCGATAATCAGGGTAGTGGAGCTGAAGGGACAGATAAAGACAATGAACAAGAAGACGCACAAAATCTTGGCGATGATTAGAGGACTGTGTTGAAGAAGTTCTATTTTTTTTATTTTTCCTAATTGTAATTGTTGAATTGTAAATAATTAAACTTCTTAGTTTTAAGGTGGAACGATTAATTATTATAGATACTTGTTATATGAATTTTTTTGTGTGGTTTGTTTTTTATTTACAGGAAATATAAATTGTACAGGAAATATAAATTGTACAGTTCTCCGTAATTAATTTTTAAATAATTTTTTTTTTTATTTTTTTTCGTTTTTGCGACGGATTAGCGACGGATGATTCCGTCGCTATTCATATTAATCTAGCGACGGCTTAGCGACGGAATTAAATCCGTCGCCACGCCGTGGTCGCCGTTTAGTACCGGCGGATTGGCGACGGAATATAGCGCTCGTTATTCCGTCGCAATTAGCGATGGACTTGGCGACGAAATTATTCCGTCGCCAGTTAGCGTCGAAATATTCGCGACGTAAGCATACTGTCGCCGCGTTGTCGCTAATCCGTCGCTAACATGGTTAGCGACGGATTAGCGACGGATTAGCGACGGAAGGTGGTCGTCGCTAATCTACTGCTCTGTTGTAGTGATATATAATACGTAATTTGCATAAAAATATGTGCACTTTCTTTTGTATTTATGAATTTTCTCACACATTTGCGAATGTCCTCCTAAATGTTTTCACATTTGCGAATGTCTTACCTTCGCACACAAATGTCCTCGCACATTTGCGAATGGCCTCCTGCTTGTGCCCGTTATGCGATTTTTAGTAAAAGAAGTTTGTTTGCAAAACTGACACCTTAAACACGCAATGGGCCTTTAATGACACTTCAAAAGTGCGATGAACATTTAGCAACACTTCAAAAGTGATCCAAACTAAGGCCTTTAGCATTGCTTCAAAAGTGTGATTGGCCTTTAGCATTGCTTCAAAAGTGTGATTGGCCTTTAGCGACACTTCAAATGTGCTGCTAAAGCTTTTAATGATACTTCAAAAGTGCCGCTAAAGCCTTTAGAAACTCTTCAAAAGTGCATATTTGGGAGGAAAATAATAACATATACGATATCCACATATTTGGGACATTCACTTATTCTCGTATTTTGAGAGAAAATTCACAAATGTGAGAGGAAATTTGCATATTTGGTTGAAAGTTCGCAAATAAAGTAGAAAATTCATGTATTTAGATATTTGAGAGAGAAGTTCACATATCTAGAGAAAATTCACATGTGAGAAGGGTGGAAAGGTCCTTTTACAATAAAAAAATGTGATTTTGGACATTGGCAGATTTTTGAAAAATATAGACATATGTTTGTGCACACAAACACACTCACACACGAGAGGGTTGTGTATGTTCGCCCCCGATGATTCACTGAATCCCACGTCCGTGTTCGGGGGATCGAACGAGCGCCACGTATTCATGCACATGGGGCTCGTATTCCCGTGTATGTTGACATAACTTTGCATCGGACTCTGGTGTTATTGCAAAGACTTAAGTACCCTTTATTGCTATTCTTCTCATAAAGTGATAGTTTGAAAAAATGACAAAAATGCCCTTCATTCAAAAAAGAAAAAACAAATAGTTCAAAAAAAGGACAAACATGTCCTCCATCCAGAAAGTCGAGGATGATGTTGACTTTTCAAAGTCTTCTACTTTTTCTGTTCAAAAAAAGGACAAACATGTCTTCTTCTTCTTTCTCTGTAAAACACTGTAAAACCCTTTCTCTCTCTAGAGAAGAAATCAAGGGAAACAAAGAGTTCTTCCTGGAGAAGGCTATGAACATCAACCTCTCACTCTCTCTCCCTTCTCTCTCTACTTCTGTGCAAATCTAACAGACGATCCTACATTGCTCCATCGTCATCTTCTTCTTCTTCCTTCTTCGTAAAACACTGTAAAACCCTCTCTCTCTGTAGAGAAGAAATCAAGGAAGGTAAAGGGTTCCTCCTGAAGAAGGCCATGAACACCAACCCTCTCACTCTCTCTCCCTTTTCTCTCTACTTATGTGCCTGATTTAGAGTTTTTGCCCTTACAGGAGGGGGGTCCGGGGGCTCCCCCCCGGCGCGGATCCCGCCGCGCGGTCAGCGGGAGGGGGTCCAGGGGGGGGCGCCCCTGGCGGGGGGCTCGGGGGGCAGCGCCCTCCGGACCAAATTTTTTTGGGGCCTTCCAACAATGATTTTTAGTATTATCGGGCTTTCCTACAACAATTTGTAGTATTTGTAGTGTCTTCCGTAAATCGCGAAACGCTATAGCGATTTGTAGTGTCTTTCGTAAATCGCTATAGCGATTTATAGTGTCTTCCGCAAATCGCTATAGCGATTTGTAGTGTCTTTCGCAAATCGCTATAGCGATTCACAAATCGCTATAGCGATTTGTAGTGTCTTCCGCAAATTAGGACCAACTTGTCAGAGTCATATCTCCCTAACCGGAGGTCATATTCCAAATCCGTAAAAAGTGGTGTCTTCGTTATTGAGTCTAGTTTATTTCTGTAAATTTTCAACAATTTCTATTGTCATTTCATACCCCATTTTAACTTCAACGATACATTACAACCACAATCATCAAAAGAAAGATTGCCCAAGCTAAGAGTCACCGTTCTCGCCCTCCTTCTCGACAGCAACCCAGTCGGTGCAGTCGCGCTAAGGATGGCCAGCAGAAGCTCCACCACGTCGTCTTCCTCTCCCTAGCGAGGAGGTCTCAGCGGAGCCGTCGTTCCGGTGACGGGTGTTCATCTCGTTCCGGTGACGGGTGTTCTACGAAATATAAATCCCCCCTTCTGTAAGGGCAAAAGACCATGAACACGCTGGGAGGAGCCCTCAGACCCCCCTTCTGTAAGGGTAAAAGCTCTGAATCAGACTCCATAACTCTTCAAATTGAATGATGTTATCCACACTGGGAGGAGCTCTCAGACCCCCCTTTCTGTAAGGGTAAAAACTCTAAATAAGACTCCACAACTCTTCAAGTTGAATGATGCTACCCACGCTGGGAGGAGCCCCCAGACCCTCCTCCTGTAAGGGTAAAAACTTTGAATCAGGCTCCACAACAGTAAATGTGCAGGTCAGTCGGTGCTTGATGGAGCAATGTATGATCTTCTAATGGATGTGCACAGAAGCAGAAATAGAAAGGAGAGAGAGAGAGAAAGAGAGAGTGAGAGTTGAATGATGCTACCCACGCTGGGATGAGCCCCCAAACCTTCCTCCTGTAAGGGTAAAAACTTTGAATCAGGCTCCACAACAGTCAATGTGCAGGTCAGTCGGTGCTTGATGGAGCAATGTATGATCTTCTAATGGATGTGCACAGAAGCAGAAATAGAAGGGAGAGAGAGAGAGTAAGAGGGTTGATGTTCATGGCCTCCTCCAGGGGAGATTTCTTTCTCGGATAATCCTGCAGTGCAGAGACTGGGTCTTAAATAATCATCTTCGGGGCACTTAAGTCTTTACAACCACTCATTTTCAAGAACCGTCATTTTTTTTTGCACCAATGGAGGAGAGGGTACTTAAGTCTTTGCAATCGCATCAAACTCCAACGCTAATTAATGGTGACAAACATGGGGATACGAGACGCACATGCTTACATATGTGGTGCTCTTTGGGACCCCCGATCATGAGATGTAGCTAACTGCCCTGTTCGGGGGGGGGGGGGGGGGGACATATAACCTGCTTCGCTCACACACATACATATATATACACGCATGCTTTTTTTTTTAATGCAAGCTGGAGTTAGCAGACCCCTACCAGTTATACAACAATACCATTGGGTTTTGAACCTGCAACGTCTCAACACAAGGCGACGGGCACTAGCTGCTCCTACCAGACAAGCGGGGCCTCCCTTACACTGCAGTTGCTCAAGAATATCAATAAACTCTTTAACATTAATTTGTTACTTGAAGATCCCCTCTTAAACTGGAATAAATGAATGAGTACGTGTTTTGCGAAAGATGAGCTAATACATGTGTGTATGCATTAAGTTAGGTCAATGGCAAAGTGCTGGGGTTTCAGCGCAGAAATGGAAGTTCAACTCTTGAGAGAGGCCGCTTGACCCAAAAGTTAAAAGGTTAGGGCAATCTCCTGCCTTCCCCTCCCCCAGTAAACCAGAATACATAAATGCACTATATATGTCTTATGTTTGACCCTTGAAGGTACAGATAATACCAATCAATACCCCCATAGTGCACCAATATTTCACAATACAAAATGGAAATTTCTCAAAATGACACCTCACTTTTAGGCATAATTCGAAAATGCATCTAATATTTTGAAATTCAAAAAGACACTAAGGCTTTGCTTAGGTAGATCAAAAACGAACTTTAAAATTTACTACATTTACCACTAACCTATCCTGTGTCAGTACAGAGAAATTACCATTTTACCCTCCAACAAATGGAACATACTCCTGGCCTTATGCCAACTTGTGTTTGATATGAATTATGCAGAATTTAATTGGTTATCTTCTTCCTTCAATTTTTTATTTTTATTGTTTTTCTAAGTTTTATGCTTAAAATGTACTGATATTTGGGTCATCATCATCTCCATGCCACAACAAATTAGTTCATTTGTAGAAAAAATGGACTTTGAGGTTTGGAGGAGAAGAGAGAAAAAGTGATTTATTCATGTTCCAAGGTCATATTTTAGCTACGGATGTAAAGCCAAAACTCTCCATGGTTTTTTTATTAATCATAACAAAATTTATGTGCAATTTTATAAAATTTTGAAAATATATAGGTACATTTTTTAATTATGATGAAAAATTAGGTGGGGCTTTGGAAATTATCCATAAAAATCAGATTTTACATCAAAACAATTATATCCAAAGAAGGTTTCCTATTAAAAAAAACATGGTAAGCATAAAGTCAAATCTACGTTGTTAAAAGCACTAAAAAAGAGGAGGAAGCAGAGAAGAAATTCACACCTCAGTCACTTAGGTCAAGAGGCCCAGCCACGTTTAGTAATTATCGAAAGTTTTTTTTTTTTTGAGAAGTAAAACCAATTTATATTAATATGAGTAATAGATGCAAGATGGAAGATGAGGGGTCACCGTAATCCAGTTAAGTTGAGAATGGTAGACAGGTCATGGGCAGATGAAAGCAGTGTTGTGAGAGGCTTACGCCTCAGTACCTGAAGCGTACGCCTCAGAGGCGAGGCGCACGCTCAAGGTACTGAGGCGTTGCTGTGATGCGCCCCTCATCAACCTCCGACCAGTTGTGACCACCGACCACCGGAGTTGCTGTGCTGCAGCTGCTGCTCAGTCTTCTCCGACCACCGGACGACCGGCATATCCCTCGCTTCCGTACCAGCTGGGCGCGTGGTCCTTCTCTTACTGCCTCCCCTCCCACCGCTTCACTTCCATACCAGTTGTGAGAGGCGTAGGCCTCAAAGGCGAAGGGCAGGCTCAACGCCTCGCTTCGCCTCATCGCATTTAACAACCTTGGATGAAAGGGCCCCAGACGTTGAAGGTCATTCCAAGAGACGTCTTCATTTTCTCATTCTGATTTTTCCGCAAGAAAGACATCCCACTGTACAGCAGTACATAAAGAGCGCTGGTTTGTTGCTTTATCTCGGAACAAACAGTTGTTCCTTTCTTCCCATATTCTCATCATGAGGAGAAGATCCATCGTTTTCAAACTTTCCTCTATCTATTTGAGAATTTAACAAAAGGACTGAAGACAAGTTGTCTGAAGCATGATGATTGGTCCACTTTGATGTTGATATCAAGCCAAGCTAAGATTAATATATACTGAAAATAGGGACAAAACTGTGCTGCGGTAAACCTCCTAAAACCACACCGATTGGCTTCTCTAATAAAAAAAGATTCGTATACAGCAAATTTAGTGTCCATCACGGTTCTTGCGAATGCGTTACAACAACTTAGTAAGGCTCATCCTGCAGCTCGTGATCCCACCAACCAAACCCATGAAGACTCGACAGGTACTTCTTGTTGCCTTACCTCTCAAATCTTACCTGATAATTGGATAGTAGACATCGAAGCATCCGATCATATGACAGGGTAGTTGTCACAACTTCATAATATTTGGTACTCTACGGAGAAATCTGTATGCATTGCCCATGGAAGCAAAGTTTCGGTAAAAGGAATCGGTAAACTCAATTTTTTGATAAACATGCTGCTTCAAGAGTTCTTTACCTTTCAAGTTTTCCTGCCAGCCTATTATTTATTAGTTGTATCACTCAGAGCCATGGCTGTTTGGCAATATTTTCTGCTGACAATGTGGTTTTTCAGAATCAAAGGACACAGACAATGATTGGTAAGGGACACCAGTGCAATGGCCTGTATTTTTTGGATGATAATGCTAATGCTCTTGTCGCATACAACTTCAAAGAATTAAGCAAGTTATGGCACACAAGATTAGGCCATCCCTCACAAAGAGTTCAAAATCAATTATTACTGCATTTACCTTTTGTTTCAAGTGCTTGTGATGCTTGAGAATATGCCAAAGCCAATCGTTTACCCTTTTCTATTTCTAGTAATAGATTTGAGATTGTTTTTCAATTGATTCAGTTAGATGTCTGGGGACCTGCCCCTGTAACATCGTATTTGGGGTATAACTATTTTGTTACTTTTATTGATGACCACTCACGAGCAACTTGGATTTATTTTCTCAAAAAAAAATAAGGACTCAAGAGTTTTTTCAGAATTTTATCAACTAGTCTTCACTCAGTTTGATAAGAAAATCAAGGTCTTGTGGTCTAATAATGAAGGTGAATTTGTTAATGCCACCATGAGAGAATTTCTTACTAATCATGGGATCTTACCTCAAAACTCTTGTGCAGGGACTCCACAACAAAATGGAGTCATAAAGCAAAAAAAATGGCATTTACTTAATGTTGCCAGAGCCATTATGTTTGAAAAAAACATTCCTAAAGAATACTGGTCTGAGGCTATTAGAACCGCCTGCTATATTTCAAACTGATTGCCTAGTTCCTCTATTGGAGGACGTGTGCCTTTGGAAGTTGTGTATAACAAACTCATTTCTATTTTCCACTTACGAGTTTTTGGATGCAACGTCTTTGTTCATCTCTAAGTAAAAAACTGAGATAAACTCGAATCTAGATCAGTTAAATGTGTTTTTTTGGGTTATTCTACAGTGAAGAAAGGATATCGATGTTTTGATCCTCTTCAGAGCAAATTCTATATCTCTAGAGACGTTTATTTTTTTGAACATGAATGTTTTTTTCATAAACCTGTTACCTTTTTTGATGAGGCTCATCCGTAAGGGGAGATTGGAATGGGAACAAATTTGGTTCTTCCAAATGTTCAGAACTGTGATAGCATTTCCATAGTAGAATCTCAAGGCTTGCCTAACCCGACTCCTAATTCCCAAATCGAGTCCAACCTAAACATTGTTGATGAACCAAACCCCAATGAAGTCAGTCTTGTGCCTATTGTTGTCCCCACTAGAAGGTCCAATCACATCTCCAGGTTACCTGAGCGTCTAAATGACTTCTATACATATTTGGCATCATCCACATCCACTTCTTTCACTTTGTTCTGTGGATCACTCTATGCTTCTGCTCAGGGATCTTAAACTGCTATTATTCTTGTTTATGTCAATGACATAATCTTGACTAAAAATAATGAGGCCATGATCAAGCAAGTGAAAAGAGACTTCATCATAAATTTGAGATAAAAGATCTGGGAACGCTTAGATACTTCCTTGGTTTGGAGGTCGCCCACTCAAGCAAAGGAATTTTTGCCTACCAGAGGAAATATATTTTGGACCTCCTCAAGGATACGGGTATGTTTGGAGCCAAGCCAATTGACACTTCTGTGGACTCTAGCTGCAAACTAAGGAAAGATGAGGAAAAAACTATGACTAATGTTGGCGAGTTTCAAAGACTAGTTGGTCAACTTATTTACCTCACTGTCACCTGACCAGATATAACATATGCAGTTAACTTGATTAGACAATTCATGCATGAACCCAAAGAACGGCACCTTGAGGCAGCTTACAGAATTCTCAGATACCTAAAGGGGACAACAAAAAAAGAGATCTTGATGAAGAGAAATGATAATTTAAATATTGTTGGATATACTGATGCAGATTGGGCTAGAGACCCAAATGATAGAAGATCCACATCTGGATACTATGTGCTCGTCGAAGGCAATCTGGTAACTTGGCATAGTAAGAAACAAAATGTTGTTGCTTGATCAAGTGTAGAAGTTGAATACCTGTCTATGGCACTTAGAACCTGTGAACTCATTTGGATCAAATCTTTGTTATCAGGCATGGAAATTAAAAGTGACGAGCCCATGAAATTAAGGTGTGACAATCAAGCAGCCATCCATATTAGAGCTAATCCAGTTTTTCATGAAAGGACAAAGCACATTGAACTCGACTGTCATTTTGTTCATGAAAAAATTCAGACTCAAGTCATTAAAAGTCTTCATGTCATAAGTCAAGATCAGCTTGCCGATGTGTTCACTAAAGCCTTGGAAAAAAAAAGTCATCTTGCTATCATCAGCAAGTTAGGGCAAATCAATATTTGCCTACCAACTTGAGGGGGAGATTGTTGACAATTCTGGATAGGATACGAGTTCCTTAAGATTAGCTTTCTGTTATTTTTTCTAAATGTTGTGTATCCTTATCCCCTTACTTACCTTAACAATTTTGGTAAGTAGTTTGTTTTCTAGATCTTTCCAGTATTGGATGCTATCCTGGTACCTTGAGATATTATAACCATGACATAACAGAGTATGAGAGAAGAAAACCGGTTCATTTCGTGGATATAGGCTAAGGCCAAACCACGTATATTGCTGCTTCTGAGTATTTTTTATTATGTGCATTGTGTTTTAATTGATGAGGCAATCATGCAAATGATACATACCCTTCAAAAGAACAAACTCCAATCAATCATTTTGAGACCTTTGGATCTAACCATCAACACCCACAAAATGAAAAAAAAATGTCAAGAAAAAATGAAAAATGAAACACCCACCAAATCAAAATTCCTACGAAACACCAAAAAAATCTGATGAAAAGCAGCAATGGGCATCGAAAAAAAGAGGGCATCGAAAAAAAGAGAAAGAGGATGTTGGCATCTTTGTTTCATCCGACACTGTGGGTGCTGTCGAGGTACCGCTGGACAAGGTGTTGAAACTTCTGGGGGCATTAGTACGAATTTTGCCACCAGGGCATCGCCGACGACGGTCACCTCTTCCTTCGTTGAGGGGAAGAAGAAGGAGACCACAATGAACAAGACAAAGATAAAGAAGTTGCAACTTGAGAGGAGGGGCGACAAGAGAGGGAGACAACCTCACTGGTTGCAAACGAAACAGAAGGGGTGAGAGGGGAGCTTAGAAAAAACTCCAATAGGAAAGACTCACCACCGCTAGAGGAGTCTTTCCTATAAAAAAATTTACTTTTATCAAAATGTCTCATCAAAACATTTTTGCTAGTTTGGAAAGGTTGGAAAAACCGTACACTTTTCCAACTTGGGTTTACTTTTTAAGATGTTTTTTGCTTCCAAACGATCATTTAGAAAACTCTCTTAAAGAAAAAATTTCTATTATTTTTCCTTTCTATCTTCATTTTTTTTACATCCTTCTCACTTTAATGCATGCCCTAAGTGAGGCCTAGACCACAAGATGCGTCCCAACCAAAATAGTTTATTTACATCTGTTTAAAGGGTTTTTTAAATCCCTTTATTTGTATGAAAAAAGAGTTTGGGATATAATTTGTGAATCTTGTCATGTCTGGCTTTCTATTTGCACATTGAAAACATATTTCAAATCTGACTGAATCTTGTTGTGCCAAATGTAAATGCCTATCCTGTTAAGAAAATAGCTATTTGTATCCAAGTTTAGTAAAGATTCCTTCCTCTTGATTCATAATTTGATTATGTTACATCAAATTACCTATTGCGTCCTACCCAAATTTGACCTATTTACATCCCTACCCTCTTGTGTTTGGCTTTCATATTCTACTGGATGAGGGTCTTAGTCTCAGAGCTTTACCCTTTGGAAGGTTCATTTTGTTGGCCCATGTATGTGGGTCATGGCCATGACGCTTTTTAGTGGGGCCTAAGCATTTGAGACGAGTTGGGCACACTCACCTCAAATGCATGGATATGATAACTTTTTGTTATCTCTATCCAACCCAAATGTTTTCTCTTGGGTTAAAGGAGTAGTTTCCTAATAGTATTAATTATCTGAGACGACTGCAATACAAGGAGGTGTAACTCTATATATTTGCCTAGAGTTCTACCATATAGAACACACGGTTAGAGAATATCTCTCTGAACCGTTCTGAAGGAAGCCATGAACGACCTACTCTCCCTATGTGTGCTTTCCATTTGCTGTTATGATCTTATCTAGGCCATCAGTGACATCAAAGCCACGTTAGAATGGCCGACTAATCTCCAAATCCAAAATAATGATGAGTAAAATTTGAGCTAGTGAGTTAGCTAAAACTGACAAACTCAATGGAATGAATTTTCATACATAAAAGATGAATATTTCACTTGTATACTCCCTAGAAAGAATTAAATATGCCTTAGAAAATGAAATAATAAAGCTATGTGACAAGGCATGTGAGGAAGATAAAAAGAAATTTAAAAAATTAAAAAGGATGACAAGTTTGCTAAAACTATCATGCTTACTTACATGAAGGATAATCTCAAGGTTTTTGAAGATTACTCTTTTGCACAAAAAAATGTTTGAAGCAATCTTTTTGAAATATAACATGACTTTTGAGACACATATTCAGTTACTTCTTGAAAAATATAATTTATACAATAGTGAATCATGTGAATAATATGCTAGTTATGACTAAGGACCTTGCAGTTTTAAGAAATGTGATCTCAGATTGTATGCAAATCTCTACAACCTGTAACATCTTACCCTCTTTCTGAAAAATGGTCATTATTGCTATGAGATTGAGTACATCCCAGATGGAACTGTCCAAATTGCCCATATAACTAGCTATAAAACTGGAACACACAAACAAAGACAAACATAATTAATTATTAGTTGCTAAGGATGCTCCCAACAATAGTCATGGACTCCTTAATCACCCACAATTTAAAAGAAAACCAAATAAATTTTTTGATAAATTCAATAAAAAAAGATCTAATATTTTGTAAGTTGTACGTATCATCTACTCATATCAAGTGCTACAATTGTGGCAAATTGGAACACATACAAAAATTATAGCTCCAATAAGAATAAGTTCAACAACAACAACTACAATAATAAGAAAAATGTCAGGCATAATGAGGAAAAAGATGCCACCTATGTGATATCAAAATGCCTATTCACTGATCAGAAAATGACTAGATGGTGGGTGGATTCAAGAGCAATAAGGCATAGTGCTAAGAGCAAGGAAGGGGCGGTCGAGCTCAAAGAATACAAACCTGGAGAGCACTATATTTACATGGGTAACAACACCTATAGTGATGTTATGAATGTTGGTTCATATAGAATTAATGTTTTAGGCATCAATGTCTTATTAAGTATTGATATATTGTTTGTGTCATGTATGAGGCAAATTTTGGTGTTTGTTCTAGCCCTAATTAAGAAGGACTATGAGGTTAGATTTAACCCTTGTAAGGTCATTGTTTGCAAGCATGTTTGTATTTTTTAAAGTGTATTCGATAAAGAACATGGGCTATTTAAGTTCATCTCTGATTATTTGAATAAACTTTTTACTTCTCTTGCTTATAGATTGTTGATGTGAATATTTGACACCAAAGATTGAGACATGTTAGTTTAGATAAGATGAAAAAAATGGTTAGACTCAAATTATTACTAAATTTTAATGAAATTTTATTTAATAAATGTGAGTTTTGTATATATGAAAAAATGGCTAGAAAACCTTTACCAAAAATAGTCATTAGAGCATTAGAACTATTGAAAATAGCTTATTCGAATATTTTTGGACCCTTTAGAGTCCAAACTCAAAGAAAAATAAAATACCTCAACACTTTTATTGATTCTTTTCAAGATTTGGACATATATACTTGTTTTTTCATAAGTCTTGGGCATTGAATAAGTTTAACAAATATCATAAAAAAAACGAAACTTGGATTAAAATTTTAAGGTATGATCAAGGTGGTGAATATACTTTGAATGAATTTAAAGAATATTGTTAAAGGCATAGAATTATTTAACATATTTCAATGTCTCATACCATATAATAAAATGTTGTCTTTGGGAGATATAACAGAACTCTTATGAACATGGTCTGGTCTATGTTTAATGCATCTCTACCTAAAATGTTCTAGGGAGAAGTTGTGTGCATATATATTATAAATTGAATTCCCTACGAGGTTGTAATCTCAATTTCTTATAAACTTTGGTTTGGTAGAAAGTCAGACTTAAGCCATCTTCAAATATAGGGTTTTACAACATATGTAAAATCCCTGATCAATCAAGAGACAATTTGGATATCAGGTCTATTAGAAGTACATTCATTGGATATCCAGCTAGATAAAAAAGCTATAGGTTTTATGATTTGAGTATCGATGTTATTAAAAGCAGAGATGTTGACTTTGTGAAAAATCAAAATGTCAATGGCAATGCTCCCATGGATTTTAACAATGATCATTATGATCTTATTGATATTGATGATCCTATTAAATAGTTAGATAATGAATCAACTGAAGAGAATCATTTTGACCATCTAGGAAGTGATGCACCTTCATATACAACTCCTTCATTTTTGCATCAAACAATAATTGGTCATAAAAGGCCAAGTGCCCTCATCTTATTTAGATCATTATTATATGTATTTAGTTAAGGAGCTATATTACTCAGTAGATCTGGAGGAGATGATTGATCATTTAACATATAGTGAGCAATTGTTTTACACGAACCGTCAGGCTGAGTAAAATCCATGAATAAAGAAATTAAGTCCATTAAGAAAAACCATGTCTAAGAATTATCATATTTACATGAGAAAACAAAACTCATCAGGTGTAAATGGGTTCTAAGAAAGAAATATAAGTATGATGAAAATATTGATATATTTAAAGCTCAACTAGTGGTGAAAGGTTTTTTTGCAAAGGAAATGAGTAGATTATGGTGATACATATTTTTCAGTTGCAAAGTTTTTATCCATAAAAGTAATGTTGGCTATTATAACATACTGTGTTGTAGATTTATATCAAATAAATGTTAAAACTACATTCTTGAATGGTGATATGAAGGAAACTATTTTTATAGTATAGTGAAAAAGGCTATGTTATTAATGGTCAAAAAGATAAGGTGTATAAGTTGAAAAAATCTTTATACAGTGTTAAGCAATCACCACGTCAATGGTATTTGAAATTTTACAAAGCCATATGTGATATTGGTTATGTAGCTAATGCTTTTGACCAGTGTATATCTATGAAAAAATATGACCAAATTTGTTATTTTATCTCTTTATGTGGATGATATACTCCTGATTGTAAATGATAGTGTTATGATTGTCAAAACTAAGACATGGTAAAATACTCAATTTGAAATGAAAGATATGGATGATGCATCCTATGTTTTTAGAATAAAATTTTCTCGAGACATGAGTTCTAAACTTTTATGTTTAAGTTAGGAGAGATATATTGACCATATACTTAGAAAGTTTAAAATGCACGACTTAAGTCAATTAGAACTCTTGTGGCTAAAGAGGTCAAGTTAAGCAAGAACAATTGTCCAATAAAAGATAAGGGAAATTGAATGTTTCTTATGCTCAAGTTGTTGGAAGCTTGATGTATGCTATGCTATGTATTAAATTGAACATTAGATTTGTTATGTGTATCGTAAGCTAATATCAAAGTAATCCGTAATGATCTCATTCGCAAGTTGTAAAAATAATATTTAGATACTTGAAAAAGATTAAAAACTTAAAATTGTGTTATCAAGTAAATACTTTTGAGTTAATCGGTTATTTCGATGCCGATTTTGCTGAACACAGAGATGATAACAAATCTACTTCAGGCTATATTTTTCTCTTTGAAAGTGGTGTTATTTCTTAATCATGCAAGAAATAAAGTTATTTAGCTTTGCATATACAAGAAGCAAAAATAAGCTGCTTCATAAAACATTTGAAGTTGAATATAGCCGACGGGCCAGTACAAATATAATGTGACAATCAAGCTATTAGCATGATGAAAAATAAAGTAGATAGTTTTAGAATCAAACATATAATCGTAAAGTACCATTATATTCATGATATGATTGAAAAAATGAGATTACAATTGGTTATTTGGCAACTACTGATATGATTGTTGATCTCTTGATAAAAGTCACGCCTGATGAATTATTTTCTAAACATGTTTTATGCATAAGTTTAAGATATGTCTAAAAATCTAGTTGTGATGGCTAAGCCAAATTTAAGTGCAACACCTCATTGCTAGATATGAATACAAGTAAAAACCCTGAATGTGGGAGGCAAATATTTTTGTTCGACTCTCATGGCAAGTGAGAGATGTTGGCTCATGTATGTGGGTCATGGCCATGGTGCCTCTTAGTGAGGCCCATGCATTTGAGATGAGTTGAACCCACTCATCTTAAATGCATGAATATGATAACTTTCTGTCATCTCTATCCAACCCAAATGTTTTATCGTGTTATCTTTAAAACTGTTTTCTAAAACCCAAATTTGTTTTTCTGGATATGCCCTGCTACATTAGAGGGGCAGTTTCCTAGTAGAGTTAGTTATTTAGGTTGATGACAACACCAGGAGGTGTAACTCTATATATTTGGCCAGGGTTCTATCATAAAGAAACAGTTAGCGAACATCTCTCTCTCTCTGTGCTTTTCGTTTACTGATATGATCTTATCTGGGCCATCAAATTTTGTATCTAACTGCCGATGGGACCAGGGTTTATGTGTACAAAAAAAAATTAAACAGCCAATGCTTGAGCGAGACAGAGATCAATTTTTATATCAAACTTGGCTCTAGCAAGAGAGCTCAGATCATGATCAATCATGATCTGATCCATAGCCAACCATATTTTGCCCTTATATGACTAAGTTGTTTCCAGAATCTCGATATTTTATACAAGCTTCAAGTCTACAAACAAGAGATTTGTAAAATATATAGAATGTTACAATCAAAAATTCTGTTTTGAAATGCAAGTTGGGGATAACCTTCATGAGATTCAAATCCTGAGCCCTCATTTGTTTTTTTTTTTTTTTTTTGTTTTTTTATAGGCCAAGATGAAAACTTCCATTCACTGACCGCAAATTGGGCAAGCTTTCGGTTCTTAAAACCCTTGAGGTCCAAGACTACACCCAGCTTCGACTATGCGGTAAAGGATGCCCTCAACAGTTTTGAACTTGCTACATCCTATCAATTTGGTAACATTTACAAGTCGCCCCTATTAGATGAGCGGAGTCCTTATAGGCGAAACCCTTCAGTTATGATCGTTTGAACTATCTTGTTTGACTGCTATAGTTTATATTTTAAGAATGCCAACAGGAAACTAGTCCTTTTTCTTGAAAGGCAAGCTGGGGTTTGGCAGACCCCTACAAGTTATACAACTATACCATTGGGTTTTGAACCTGCAACATCCCAACACAATGTCACGGGTACTAGCTGCTCTTACCAGACTACCGAGCCTCCGTTGGCAATAAAGTCGTGTTGCAGTATTAATTTTATTAACAGGTTTTGTTAAACTAAAAAAACTTGGGCACCAAAGGGGGCTCCCCGTGGTTGACAGGAGTTATCAGTGCACGTCTCCTTGTGGTGGGATGTTACAGGTTCAAACCCCAGTGCTACGTTGAATAATTAGTGGAGGTCTGCTTAACCCGGCTTGCCTTTAAAAAAAAGGAAAAAAAAAACTTGGGCAGAAGGATTTTTTAGTGGAAGTATACTGCAGCCTATATGAAGGTTTCACATCCTTGGTTAAGGCATGGTTTGTCACCTGACACAGGACAATCACAGTTTATAACCTACAAGGGGCGTTCTTTGTACAGGGTTTGGAGGTACTCGATGAGTATGAGGGACCTAAAGGGTTTTAGGTTATCAAAGCCTGTCAGTGATGGGGCAGCAAATATTGCATGTAAGACTTCATTTAGGCTATTCGTATTCGTAGCTATGTAGGGATGGCAGTGGACTGGGGCTAGGGACAAGGTCTCCACCCCCGCCCCGTTTCAAAATCTGAACCTTCATCTCCGCCTCCATCCCTACATGGGGATGGATTTTAACCTCCATCCCCGTTTCATGTTCTCCATCCCCGGTCCAAACGGGGTGAGGTGGGGGCAGGGCCCCGTTTTCCCTCGGTCTATAGTCATTCCTTAAAAGATTGGGGATGAAACGGCACAGGACAGGGAAAGGCGGGGATTGAGACAGGGACGTGGCGGGGGAAAGCGTAAGTCCATCCCCATCTCCATCCCAGCATGAGGATAGATTTTAACCTTCATCCCTGCCTCCATCCCCGTTTCATGCCCTTCATCCCGGGTCGGTCCAAACAGGGCAAGGCTGGGCGGGCCCTTTTATCCCCGGGTCCACTGTCATCCCTACCCCTCTGTTTATGCATTTGGTAGATCACGTAGCACAGATCAGGTGATCTGTGACATCTTCACCATTGCTTCATGGGACAAGAACCTCATGGCAATGTAGACCGTGAGAATGCCAAATCATTATTCTAAAAGTGATTTGATCTGCTCTCTCAAACTACCTAGGTGATGTGATGTTGGGTGTTTGGAAACTAGAGCTAGGATGGAAGTTCATGCATTTAAGAGAAGACGTGAGACCGTCTTAGAATCATGATTAATCGGGATAAAAACGATCAACCTTGGCATGCAAACTCCTTGACTAAATCATGATTAATCGGCAAAATCATGCGTATATGTTAATAACTATATGCAGCAGTTATACAAGAAAGTAAAAACTATCCAAAAACTTTGAATTATAAAAAAAAAGTTATATGCTGCTAAATTTTAAAACATATAAATATTATATATATGCATTTATTGAATCATTTGTTTTAATAAACAACAAAATTGTACTAAATAATTTTAAGTACACATTATTGAATTTGTTAATTCAATACTACTTTATAAGAAGTTGGATATATATGTGAAACATTTTCAATGTTCTACATTTTTGTTTTTAAATTTATCAGTTATTAATATATTTTTACTAATAAATTATAAATATCTTTGAATTTTTACTATATCGTAAATTATAGTAATATTTGTTAATCTCTCTTTGACACACCCTCACCGTTAATGATCCCCCAATTAATGCTCTCTCTTTGTGACACACACTCCTCTCCAATTAATTCTTTTTATAAACATAAAAAAATCATATTTTTTTTATCCGATTACAATGATTCAAATAGTCGATTTCAAGCAAATGGATCACGCCCAATGGATCTGCAGGGTTAAAAAAAAAACTACAAACTTTTTGGCTTATATCGGTTTACATATTTTGCTAGTTCACATATTCCAGTCTCTCTCTTTCTCTCTCTCTCTCTCTCTCTCTATATATATATATATATACCCAAGACTATGTATCGCCGAGTACAATGCTCGATTAATCGATGACTTGGCGATCCAACTACAATGAAAATCGTGGTTGCCAAATCGTTTGTGAGGAAACTCACAATTGGTCTTCCCCTCTTATTTAATTTAAAGAGTGGATTTAGCAACTACTACCTTTTCAAATACATAAACTTCTTCTGTCACTATTTTTCAAGCTAAGGGTGAGCAACGAACTGGCCCCACTAATAGACTGAGCCGTTGACCAGGCTGTCCCAGTCAGATATTGGTCCGTCAATTAATGCACCAGGCCAACAGCCCGGTTAGTGTAAGTCCGCTAGAAAAACACCGGCCCACGGCCGACCCTTTAGGATCGTGAGCCTATTCGGGCCAGGCCGAGCTTATTATATTATATATAATATATATTATATGTTATATATACATACTATATATATATAATGTATACACATAATATATATACATCACATTTATGTATATATTATATAAATATATATAAACATGGCCATTGCCCATCTCTATTTCAAGCAGAGGGAATTGATAGTAAATATCCTTATAAACGAATGGGGAAATTAGTAATTACCAATTTACCGTTCAACTCTTTTGCCGAGAATCATGAACACGTTACAGGCTCACTGTTTCCAATAAAAGAGGAAACGTCGTTGAACTAAAGAGTGATACCCAAAAACCAAGATCTCACATGTACTGCTGCCACCTATCATAAAAGATTTTGCTAAAAAAAAAATTTAGAAAGAGGGATGAAGGAGACTTGTGGGAAAAAAGTAATCACACAGACGGCGCAAAAGCACACCTTGCTTGTTCTAGAATTCAGTCAGATCTAATTGGGGAATGAGAAAATTAGATTTCCCGTTGGTATATCAAACAGTATACCCTCTCTCTCTCTCTTTCTGTAGGGAAGAAGCAAGAGTGCATCTCCGGGTATGGATCTCTCTCTCTCTCTCTCGATCGATCGATTCATGTCAATATAAGTATAACTTTATGATGGCTGTTGGAAATTATCAATTTGACGCAAATTTGTATGATGTGGGTGCCGCCGGCCAATTTTGGGCATCGATCTTTCTTCTGGTTGCACATATCCAGGTCGAGTAATTTCCGACTCCTTCTCATATGATTCTTCTATCTAATCATGGATTTTGCTAGATATCGCGTTTTTTCTGAATTGCCTGTTTCCGCAAATGCGTTGCTTGTGGTCATTGGCTCATTTCTGAAAGAATTTTGCTGCATCTTTGGTAATCTGCATGACTCCTGACTGATTTTTTTTTTCTGGAGAAATTGATGGACGTATAATTCTGAGTGGTTTGCTTCGATCTCCCATTCTCGTAACGCTGACGGAGTTTTATCTCCATTGAGATCGATTGACTTTTGTAGATGGGTTTGGCAATTTTTAGTATTTTTATTGCACGAGGAATTTGTGGTGTTGCAGCTGCGATGCAACACGTTTCAAATCTGATAATGAATTTTTGTGATTTTTTCTTTTTTTATTTTGGGTGCCTGAGACTTTTGTGTCACTCTTCTTTTTGTTATTTCCAAACTGCTTGCGCTTTTGTTCCTTTTTATCCTCATGTGTATACCTTAATACCACTGTATAGCTATTTACATTGATGTACCTTCTTTTTCATGTTTTATTTAGTCTATAGAATCAGAGTTGGTTATGCATTGAAAAAACTCATATATATCAGAATGTGTTTTGGTAACCAAAATATGGGCTTGTTTTGCTCTTCATCAAAGTTTTTGAATTGTTAAATTCTATGGAGGCTTCATGCTTATAATAAGATATTTTATATAAACGATCATCTGATCGATCCCTGTTTGAAGAACTGGGTTCTTGAAACAAGGGAGATATTATGAGACAGCTGGGAGCATTATACTAAATGGCGTTGTTTTATCTTTTATAGGTAGGAGACAGTAGTTTGATGGAGAACAATATTAGTAATAAAATTAAAATATTTTATTGTAATTGGATAGTAAGAAATGTAAAAACATGAGATTTGCAATTACTAACTTTTGAAGACTTTAGATCAAGAAACAATTCTAGAGTCAACCTATCCTACATAAAATGTTGAGAATAAATAATAAATGAGAATAATTTTTCAAAATTTCTTTCAAAAGGCAAATGCATTAGATTTTATTAAATTAAAAACAGTTTAGATTTCCCATTTAAAAAAACAAGTCAAGCAAAATCGTTAAAAAATTTCTTCGCATTTTAAGAATATGTATACTTTTATATTGTCTTTTCTATATAATTTATAAGTGTGAAGCTACTGTTTATTCATTATTAAAAAATTATGATTTCTCTTTGATTTAAGATATTGATATGTAATTGTCTTAAGACATGCTGCATAATAAATTGATTTATGGCCATATAGGACAAAATGATTGTGTGCCCCATGAGTAATATATATGTAGTGTTTTTAAAAACAAAATAGTTATTAAATCATACATGTAACAATAGCATCATAGAATATAACATCTTGTACTCTTTTAACTCAAGAATCCTAAAATGCTTCTTAATTTACTTATTTGATTTCTCTAAATCACTTTTTGCATCCCACTTTACATGGACCTAAAAATCCTTCTTTTCTTGTTTTTGCTTCCTGTGCTGCTTTTCAAGTCCATTTCCCTCTTTGGCCATCTTTAAATAACCATCTGAGCATGTTTTGATACGGAAGCTTGGGGATAACTGTCAAAACTGCCAGTAGGTTGGCGTGTTTTGTTGTAGAAACCGAGAAGAGGAGTGGGGGGGGGGAGAGAGAGAGAGCAAAGACTTCTTTGGTGAAATCGGCAGCCTTAACTTTTTCTACACAGCTGCACTAATACTTCATTAAGATAAATAAGGTTAGAGTACTTTTTTACATGGACAAAATTGTCCTGTGTTAGTAATACAAATTACATTGGAGTATAGAACATACACAAACCATATGGATCTTCTACTGGATCCATATCCGATCCATATTCTAATACCCTCCCTCAAGTTGTGCATGGGAGTGAACCATGTGCAACTTGTTCTTCAGGTACCAAAAACGGTTACTTGTGAGACCTTTTGTGAACATATCAGCGACTTGGTCTTCTGAAGGCACATAAACCGGTTCAATCTCTTTGTCTGCTATCTTTTGTCTGATGAAATGTTGGTCAACTTCAATATGCTTAGACCGACTGTGATGAACCGGATTTAACACAATTTGTATAGCACTTCTATTATCACACATAAGAGTCAATCTTGAGGTATCCTCTCGCATCTCTGTAAGTAGATGCCTAATCCAGGCCACTTCTGCTGTGGTAGCTGCCATAGATCTATACTCTGCCTCTGTGCTAGATCTTGACATAGCCTTTTGTTTTCTGCTACTCCATGAGACAAGATTCTTTCCAATGAAAACACAGTATCCTGAAACAGACCTTCTTTCATCTGGGTCTCCTGCCCAGTCTGCATCTGTATAGGCCAATATGTCATGTTTTGGTGTCCCCAAAAGAGATTGTGCATATGTGAGTCCATCACCCACCGTGCCTTTTAGATAACGAAGGATACGTTTGACAACATCCATGTGACCAGTCTTCGGTTCATGCATGAACTAAGATACTTGATTTACAGAATATACAATGTCTGGTCTAGTAAAAGTAAGGTACTGTAACATTCCCACTAAGCTGCGATACTTGCTTGCATCAGGATATAACTCACCATCACAAATATTGAGCTTTTGATTGACAACTAAGGGTGTAGGCACAGGTTTGCAATCCGTCATTCCTGCTTTGGCCAGAAGATCAAGAGTGTATTTGTGTTGAGTTAATGTCATTTTTCCATCCTGTCTGTCCTCCTCTACACCAAGAAAATATCTCAGTTCCCCAAGATCTTTCATTTTGAACCGCATGCTTAGTAAATTTTTAATTCGTTGAATATGATCTGGAGCATTACCAATGATCACTATATATATCATCAACATATATGAGTAAGAAAACCATAGTGGTTTCATCCTCGTATATGAATAGAGAATGATCTAGTTGGGAATGAATGAAATCGTGGTTCTGAATCTCTAAGGAGAAGCTCTCAAACCATGACCTAGAGGCTTGCTTTAAACCATACAATGCTCTGGTTAATTTGCATACATATTCTTTTGGGTCTCCCTCTGCATAACCTTGAGGCTGCTCCATGTAAACTTCTTATTTCAAATCCCTATGAAGGAATGCATTTTTAACATCAAGCTGACTAAGGGGCCACCCATGTCTAATTGTAGGCATTTGAAGGTCTAATTGTAGAAGTCCAATTCTTTATACAAGCTTGGTCCTTTAGTTTTTGATTTTCTACTAATATTGCAAGTTTTACAAACTTGTTCTTTTTGTCAATTTTTTCTGCATGAGTTTTTCCAAATTTTACCGCATCTATTAAAGAATGCCCATATTAAACTAAATTTGTTATATTGTCATTTGACATCTTATATTTAATAAAAATTGTATCTATTATAATTTGCTGTGCATATAATTGCACTTTATATCTATCATGGTTAAAGCTTGTAGGATTATAGCCCAAGCTCTGTTAGTGAAACTTATGACTTTTGGGTTCGCACTTGCGAGTTTGTATTGTGCTTTTTGTGCATGTGTGCTCACATTTGTTTCCAAGAATATTGTAATATTGTTCTTGGTATCTTATTGAAGATACTTTTATATGAGTAGTTAAAGTTTGATTTGACTCTTGGATTATTCCAAATCAGTTCTTGCACATGATGTTGCTTAATATTTCATGTTGTTGTATAATAAACCTTTTTGGTATAAATAACTTCTTTAAAGAATTGATCATGATAAAGCATAATTCGTGTTTATGCATAATCGTTGTTATAAAGCATATTGTTGTGATTGATTATATTAGACCTTTGATTTGATTTTTTCAAATCGTCCCTCTTTATAAAATCACCTATTTGGAAATTGATTGCCTTTTTATGGCATTTATATTTATCCATCACAGGTTGTTATTTAATGCATCATTTATATGGCCTTGTTATTGTGATATTAGAGATGATTGTTGAGATGAGTTATGGGCACCTTGTGTTATGTCATTTTAGATTGTCCACTTGCCATATTAAAGATGGTTGTTGAGGTGAGTTATGGGCACCTTGGGACTCTAAAATGATTTGTTATATGATCTCTAATTATCAGTGTGTCACTCATTTTTCCTTTCTTGGCCATTGATCTTATGGATGCTCTTATTTATATATAAATGTGATGGATATATGGTGTTTAAAACCTTAAATGTTTTAAGGTATATTAAAATCAAGGGTTTTGGGATTATTGCCCAGCCTTTTGTTGTTTATGAATCTTATGAGTACATTTGCACATTTGTGAGTTCGTGTTTTGTGCTTTTTTTGCACAAGTGTTTCAAGTGTTCTTGTTGTGCGTATGTGCACGTATTTATTTTCAAAAATATTGTTCTATTGGTTATATTCAAGGTTTTATCTATATGTTTGTCATTACAAGTTTTATTGTCTCAAAAGTCTTCTACTTTTATACCTCTTATCTAAGTGTCCTCATATGTAGACAAGATTTTTATTACACCTTTGTGTGTTGGTAGCCCTTTATTGGCTTTGTTCTCTTGGTCTAGTAGCTGAACACACTTGTCATGAGTGTTTTTATATGTAGACAAGGTACGTTGATTCACACCATGGTGTGTGATTTTAGTCAATGTTGGCATTTGTGTCCTTGTTCTAGTCGCTGAAATGTATGCCCATGGTTGACTTCTTTCACTCATTTCAAGTGTCATTTTATGTAGACAAGAGATGTATTGTGTTTTAGCCCATGGTTGACTTAATACTCTTGTTCTAGTAGCTGAACATACTTGATTTTGAGTGTCTTTTTACGTAGACAAGAGATACTTTTGGTCCATGTTGGCGTGTATTCTCTTGTTCTTGTCGTTGATACACTCATTTCAAGTATTATTACATGTAGACAAAAGGTATTTTTACACACCTTTGTGTGCGTCTTTTGGCCTTTAATGGTATTATGGTTATGTTCTTGTTCTAGTAGCTTATACACTTGATTTGTGGGTTTTGGAGGACTAATGAGGTAATTGCTTGTAGTAGATGAACTATTGTTGAAATTTGTGAAATTTCATTCATATTTTGCCCTTTAAAGATACAAGAGAATCATATCATTAATATGCATATTTTAAAATAAAAAATTTTTGGCATTTAATCTACATATTAAGTGCTTATGGTTTTGTCCACCTTTGTATTTAACATGCAAAATGAATTGTTATAATTGCAATCATTTGAGTGAGATGTTCCTAAATGTGTAAGGTTCCCTACTAAAATAGAGAAATGTGTATGCATTGCAAAATGAATAAAACCTATTAATTCATACCTCTTTATATGTGTTTGACCACTTTTGTGGTTTATTTTGCCCATTAGTGGCTTCTTGTGTATACGCGTGCTTCCGTGCTTACTCTTGGAGATTTCGTCTCTCTTGTTTGACACTTCCTTATAAGCCTCTTATGGGGTCCCATGGCGGACCATTGCTTTATTCCCCATTTTGGGGTTGTGTTTTGTCCATTTTTAGAGCTTGTGATGCATTATTGTAATTCGTTTCCTCTTTGACATGATATATGATTTTGAAATTTTCTTTTCATGCTAAAGTAACTATCCTATCATGTACTTCAAATTTCTATGCATAACTTATATTTTTGCACCATTGTTTTGTGGGTGAGTCATCCGATATGGTTTTGATTAATCTTGTTAAGAATGTTCTATTTGAGTAAAGTGCAAAGATATTTTTTACTTGTTCTTTGTTGTTATTCCACAGGATCTTGGAGATGGGATAAAAAGAAGTACCCTGGATAGATCGGGAAATGCGTTCACCATTAGAAGACAATTGGAGGAAGGCATTTGCAAATTTCAATGGCATCCTTACCGAAGCCTCTTGGAGTCTTGCGACTTTTTTCAATCTTTTCGTTTCCCCACGCAAAGTTTGAGGGGGGTGTTAAAATGTACTCATCAATTATTGTAATTAGATATACTTTATATACATAAAAGATGATACATATATATATATATATATGGTATATATGTATATGTATCTTCCTAATTAAATATATAATATATATTTTCCTATATTAGCCATAGGGATAGTTTAGTCATTTTACACATATTTCATTTTGGAATATGATTGTATTTTCTCTTTTATTTTTATTTTTCTTTTTTATTTCTAAATTTATGTTTTTTTTTGTGGTTTGCGCCACATTGGAGGACTCCCCAAAAGAGTCGTTGGGGAGCCCCCAACGGTCACAAATGTGACCGTTGGGGGCTCCCAACGACTCCTTTGGGAGCCCCCTATGTGGATCCTCAAAGGCTTATAAATAGGGGCTTTCCCCCTTGTATTTTTTGGACTTCTTAGATGAGCTTTTACTCCATTGTAATGGGTGTTACACCCTTCTTCTCTTCAATAATATTAACTTATGCCTTATGGGCATTTTTGCCCCTTTCGTGGGTTTATGTGTTTGCACATTATGTGCTTGTGTTTTTTCCTTTAGTGGGTATATCCGCACTTCATGTGCATGTGTGTTGGTTCATTATTGAACCTAATGTATTCAAAGCCGCTTCCTTACATATGAGGCTACTTGAATGGTTCCAAGGTAAAACCCAAGGTCTTTGATGAGGGTTTTGATAAGGCTATAGAGGAATGGGTCATGAACAATGCGAAAATCAAGACATGGATTTTCGGGTCTGTGGAACAAAGAATTGCCATGAATATTTCTAAATTTCATGAGGTAAAAGAAGCTTGGGGTTACCTCAGACAAGTTTATAAACAAGAGAATTGGGCAAGGCATTATCAACTCACTCAAGAGTTGAAAAGTATGCGCCAAATAAACAAATTCATTGAAGATTTTTATTCAAATATGCAGAGAATCTAGGATGATTTTGCACTTATGAAGGGCCAAAAGAAATATGAGAAATGTACAAAGTGTGTGTGTCCTGTACATCATGCCAAACCATGAAAAATAAGGAAATCGATCAGATCTATAAGATTTGATGCAATGCGAAAAAGATTTTGAAAAAGAACGAAGAAGATTTGGAAGAAATAAACTTATCAATTTTTTTTTGATGAGAAGAAAAAGGAAATAGATCTAATTTTTTTTATATCAGATCTCGAGAGAGAAGCCGACGACGCTGAACAGATCTGATTTATGAATTAGATTTGATTAGAAAAGAAGAGAAGGGAAAAGACATCGATCTACTTGAGAAGAGAGAAAAGGAGATATGCAGTCACATTTTTAATGAGACTTACCTTGTTGTCGGCTCTGATACCATATAAGAATTCCTCCAGAATACGATTCCCTACACAAACAACAAAACAAAAATAAAGATGGAAGAGAAAGTGAGGAATCCCAACAGCGGCGTCACCCTAGGTGGGTGGCGTGTTTTTCTATTTATATGACTCTTATATTAAAAGTACATAATGGGTATTTATGGTATGATATGGATCTGGATCTAAATTGACCCAATCCATTAGTGTACATATTCTAACAAAAGGCATATCTCCTTTCTAAAAATTATATGAAAAAGCTCCAAATTATGATGTGTTGAAGGTGTTTGGTTGTGTATGTTTTGTCTTGTTAGCAGATAGATACAGAGATAAGTTATCTTTTAAGGCTGTCAAGTGTTGCTTTCTTGGTTTCGCCAATGGTAAAAAATGGTACAAGTGCTATGATCCTGTTGGAAGGAAAGTGTGGATATCTCAACATGTTTTTCATGAGAATGCACTATATTTTAGCCAGTATGGAGAAAAGACAAAAAATGAGACTGACTTATCTTTTTTGGATTCCTTTGAAGAAAAGGAAGGTGGGAGAGAGAGGATGGAAAGTCAAGGGGAGCAAGTCCTGGCTAGAGGAAATAGGTATTCTATGAGTCTTTTGCTCATCATCATCATGCATTTTTAGCCTTAATCTATTCCTATGTTGAGTCTGAGTTCTATGTAGATGCAGTAGGAAATGATGAGAAACAAAGAGCCATGGTTGACGAAATGAATGCACTTGAAAGAATGCAAGTATGTAAATTAGTAAAACCTCCTAAAAAATATTATTGGAAGCAAATGGGTGTACAAGGTAAAGACAAAAACAAATGGGTCGGTGGAGAGGTATAAAGCCAGGTTAGTAGCTAAGGGATATAATCAATGTTTTGGAATTGATTTTGTTGAAACATTTGCTACTGTGGCACATATGACCACAATTCGTACACTACTAGCTGTGACTGCCATACAACAATGGGATTTTTAGCAGTTAGATGTCAAGAATGTATTCTTGAATTGAGATTTGCAAGAGGAAGTGTATATGAAACTACCACAAGGATATTCAGATCCATAAGGTAGAGTTTGCAGACTTCGCGAGCACTATATAGACTCAAACAAGCACCTCAAGCTTGGTTTGAGAAGTTTAGTTCAACAGTGAGATCTCTTGGTTTTGAGCAGAGTCACCATGATCTTGCTTTGTCAGGAGAGCGTATGGGATAACGTCGAATTGCCATCGAAGAATAAACCTAAGAAGGTGGGTCTTGATGAGTTGAATAGAGGATAAGAAGAAAGAGTACGAAGATTCCATTGGTTCAACCCGATGATGTCTTCCTCTGCTCTTGGAAGATGTATATTGCTTCTTTATGTAGATGATATAATTCTCATTGGAGATGACATAAAGACGATTAAAGAGATAAAAAAGAAACTAACCAACATGTTTGAGATGAAAGACTTGGGGCGTCTAAAGTATTTTCTTGGGCTTGAGATAACTTACTCTCCAAGGAGACTGTACTTGTCTCAACATAAGTATTCTACAAATTTGGTTGTGAAAGCGAGATTAACTGATGAATCAAAATGAGTAAATTCCCCTATGGAGGCAAATTTGAAGATGAAGGCCAATGATGGTGTTGAGCTAGAGGATCCTGTAGTATATAGGCAATTAGTTGGGGGCCTTATATACTTGACTATATCTAGGCCAGATATAACCCATGCAGTTCACGTAGTTAGTCAATTTATGAGTGCCTCCAAATCATTTAACTTGGCTGTTGTACTGAGAATCATCAGGTATGTTAGAGATTCTATGCATTATGGTATGTTTTTCTTATATACATCTGGCACATAGTTGAGTCTTTTGTGATACTGATTTTGGAGGATCCACTAGAGATAGACTTTCCACTACAGGGTTTTGTGTTTTCTTGGTAGCTCTTTGATTTTGTGGAAGAGCAAGAAACAACAGAGGGTTGCTTTGTCTATTGTGGATCAAGTCGTTGCTATTATTTGGATACGATGACTATTAAATGAATTAGGAATTTCATGTGAAAAGAAACTCAGTTATGTTGTGACAATATGAGTACTATTTTGCCAAGAATCCAAAGTTTCATGAGTGCACTAAGCACATTAAAATAGACCGCCATCATACAAGAAGGGCTTATGAAGATGGGATTATAGCTTTGGAGCATGTCAGCTCAAAGAATCAGATTGCAGATGTGTTTACGAAAAGTTTTTCTCCCTTGCACTTTGGTACTTTCCTTTTCAAACTTGGAATGATTTCTTTACATCCTCCCAACTTTGAAGGGGAGTATTGAAAACTATATATTTATGTAATATAATATTTTACATTTCTGTGTAATACCTTTTGTATTAGGACTTATTGTTCATTACCTAATACTAAGGGGTATTTTAGTCTTTTCTGTCATTCTTTATTGTACATTAAAGGGGGTCAATCCTTTTTATGTAAAGTGGCAAGCTCTCACAAAATGGAATATTGAAAGCATATTTGTTGCTTCTCTCCTTTTTGGTGTTCTTGGTAAAACCCTAGTTGCTTCTCCCTCTCTATTCTCACAGATTTCAACATTAACCAAGCTAAAAAAGGCAAAAAAATAAGAAGAAAAGAAAAATAAAAAACTATAAAATATATATTTTATTTTACATGCAATATATATTTATATACATATGTATATACATATACATGAATAGGTATGTATACATATAGATACATATATATTATATACACACACGCTTTATATGTACAATTTAACAGTCTTTGCTCATATGTATTTTCTCAAACCTGGAGCAATTTGTGCTCAAGAATGCATATTCAATGAATCTGTGCTATTGTTGGAAAAGCTAGAGAGATGGGAAAATGAGTTTCTATTTCCTTAAATTTTAAGCAATAACAAGCCTTTATGCTTGATTTGCAGCTTGACTTGGCATGCATACATGGCCTATATATACATGTGTGTATAACTGTTTTCTTAGCTCAAGAGCTTTTTGAGATTGTATAGAAGCTTTATTGCTATCTGGTAATTGTTATAGCAGAATACTTAATATGGTAGCTTTCTTAGTCTGATGGTGGGCAAGTTAAGAAGAGGATGAAAGAACTCTACTTATGTGTAGGTGCAAGTGCAACAGCCTTGAAGGTCAGTGGTGATTCTGTTTAGGCTTTTTTTTTCTCTTGTTTTTAAAATTTTTGGGTTGCCTCATCACATACCTCTGTGGAGATTTCATCAACTATCAAGCACTGACTTGGTTATGTAACAGTTCTGGTTTTTGTTTTTTTTAAATAAAGTATTTTAGTAACAAAATAAAAGAGATCAGTAGACAAACAAACATAGTTCGGTAGGTGGCACCTTATGAGGAAAGCAATAGATCCATTAGATCCTGAATTTGAAATTTTGAACCCAGCCATTTGATCATGGCCCATGAGAGAACACCCTACTGAATAAGCATTTGAATGGATAGAGCATTAGTACTGTTCTTCAAAAGTTCTAGAATTATATTCCAGTGATGTCATGCACTATTTTTGAATAGCCGTCAAAGCCTCAGCAAGAGCCATTTCTTTCCCATCCTTCTGACCAAGATGAAAGAATGAGATCTGATACTAGTATCCTTAGTTCTAAAGATCCATCCATCCCGGCAAGATTATAGAAATTATGAAGGCAAGATAAAATAAAGATGGCCTTCTTCCTCTTCATCACTGTGCACATTTTATGTGTGCCTGCTGATCACTTTTCAATTTTTGGTGGTGAGTGGATCATCTGACCAACCGAGAATTCAAAACATACACATCTGATAGAGGTAAAACTTGTTTATAATTTGACGTAGAGGCATGGTTTTCTTTAGTTAATTAGCATCTACTGAAATTTAGGTAGCTAATGTTGTACAACTACAACTCTTCCTAATGTGTACTAGGAGGAGAGCTTTGTCCCTGATGTCAAAGCAAAAATTGCAGGACTTTCAAAATGACAAGTTACAAAAAACAAGTAATATAGGAAAAGAGTTACATGAATGGGACATGGCTATTTTGATGGAGTTCTCCCTAGCAATTGACCGGAGTAGAATCCTATGGGAGTTATCCCCCAGCTTGCCTATTAGAAGAAAAAAAGAAAAAAAGAAAAAAACAGATACCAACTGTATAGGGATAGGCAATAATTATCTCTTGAGACATAGATTACATGCCATTATGATAAGATCCTCTATCTTGGCTTTATGACTGCTAGCCAATTATCTGTCTTTTCAACTGTCATGAGCGTCTGTCCAACTTTCTGATAAATCACATGCTGGACATGTATTATCTGCAATTGCTGGATGTTATTACAAGTACCGGTTTTCTTGGTGCTGCTGCAGTTAAACTGTTAACTAGCTATTTATGAAGTTTGTCTTTTGTTTTTACATGTCATCATGCAAAACATACTCTGAAATGGCAATAACATGTGTCACAATTTTAGCTAAGTCCTAAACCTTAAGCACTTCATTGTGAAATGGAGACAATTATAGGGACAATATTTTCACACTCGCACCTGACCATCTAAGTTTCAAAGCTTTATTTGCTATTAGTACTCTATTAAGAATCCGACTCATTAAGGCTTGCACTTGGGTTTACATAGTTACAGGAAGCTTCTGCATGTCCTTGGAATCTCGTTTTATAGTAGTGGCTTCTGAACCTTGCTTCCCATAATATGGGACGTGAACTTCCAAAGGCAGATTTTGAACACAAGAATTTTTATTAAGAATTATAGTTGTCTTATAATTGAATGGTAAATCATGAACAATAATTCATCTTCTGTAATTCTTTAAAAGTAAAAATGCTATTACTGAATCAAAGGCCTTTTTGGTAATTCATCTGAAAGAATAGGCAAAGTCTTTAAAAGTTGCTTCTGGTTGTAAGAAGAACAAATTAACTATTAGATACTCTTCTAGATCTATATCTTATTCATAGATTCTGATGCTAAAGCTAATTTGTTCTTGCTCTATGGTCTAAATGAATAATGATTTTTATCTGAATTTTTAGGATGTTCATGTTGTTTTTTGTTACATGAGCAGTTTTTAGAAATTCACATATAAAAAAAAACAAGATAATTATTTGTAGCATTTTTTAGAAAATCAAATATTCACATAGCTGTAGTATTAGATAGTACACCCATTTTGACTATTTTGCTACTTTGTGAATTCTAAACAAGCTTATGAATTCTGAAAATTCCTCACGTCCTACCTTTTGCGTCTTAGTTCATTTTGCATTCTGCTTCATTCTTAACCATAATCTTGTCTGTTCAGTCATTGTGGCTGATCTATTAAGTTGCATTACATTGTCCAGTGCAGGCATTCACACCACTTGCTCTATCAAATTTGTTCTGGTTCCTTAGCTTTGCACTTATAGTCCGTATCATATGAAGTCCTTATTCCTTAGTACATGATCTAAGTGATCCTACTAGCATTACACATCAAATCTGATAGCTCCAACCTATAACACTTGCTCGACCAATCTGCCATAGCTGACAGGCTGCTTCTACTAAAGAAATCTAAAAGTTTCTTTGCATGATGTTGTGTTGTGAGTCTTGTGACTCTCCCTAAGACTGCATCGGTAGGTCACTCCAGTCAGAGAGGAGGTTCTGATGGGCAAGAATGAATGTAGTGACAGGAAAAAATGGGCCCTCACACACACATATGTCCTTGCTGATTCAGTGTAAGCCCATGATGCTTTCGGCTACTGGACTGTCGCCATCTAGGTTGCAGTACTCCACTGTTTCGCCTGGCAGCATGATGCTTGTATTGCTCTCTCACAACCCTGTTTTCACAGTTTAGGCTGCTCCCATTTCGCTCACCACTACGGGAATCACTTTTGCTTTCTTTTCCTCTGGCTACTAAGATGTTTTCATTCTCTAGGTTGTCACTTGCTTGGCTGCCCATGGATTCTGCAGCAGTTTGAAAGGTTGATCTATTGTTGAACTTGTGTAGTGTCGTGAGTACAGGTTGGTCTCTTTAATCCAACCCAACCTAAGTCACACAGACTCGGCTAAAAGGTCGACGCACCCGCGTCGACACGCCCCGACACGGTTGCGGCTTCGGGCAGGGGGCGGACACGGTCAACTAAGTGTCGGACTCGGTCAACGCACCGGGGCCGAGTCCGTCCATATTTTGGACTCGGTCAACTTTGACCAAGTCTATTTTTGAGCATTTATTTTGGTAAGTTTGTGTTGTTACTTCAATAGAATTACTTTTTTATTTTTGCTTTAAAATTTACAATCTTATTATTGTTATATATATATATATATATATATATATATATATATATATATATATATATATATATATATATATAGCCGTGTCCCCGTGTCCAAAATTTTTGAAATTGCTCTGCACCCGTGTCGCACCCGCACCCGTACCTGCACCCATGTGACATAAAACCCAACCTGTTTAGATTAGGGCAGTACTTAAATACTCCATGTAATGTGTTTTGGATTCTTGAATGTTAATGAGAATTCACCTTCTCAGGTGTTGGAGGCAAGCCTTCCCTCGAATTGAAGCAACTGCTCCCCCCCCCCCCCTTCTCTCTCCTTCTATCTCCTTGTTATGACCATGTGTGAGCTAGGGTCTTAAAATGTTGCTTCACATGTCATTCTCTCTTGTCATTCCGCCTTTGCATGTAAAATGCTAACAAACATGCACAGAAATAGTTACTAAGATAACTAGAAATAGCATTTCTAATAATGAGGTCTAGCTTTTGTTGGATGAGGGGCATTTAATGCTTTAGAGTTCAATAGACTACTTAGGGCATGTTGTCTCTTCTTTTAACTCCATTGATTTATGTGGAAGGTCCTCATAGGGATCAGAATCAACCAAAGTGAGTAGACATCATCAATTGTATCTCCACCTATGTTTGGAGCTAATATAACAGCACACACAAAAAGTCCTCTCCTCCGGCGTTCTGGAAGCAGGCCCGTTGTATCTGAGCTTGGTATTGTATTCTTCCCAATCTTAATCATTGTATCTAGTTATTTCTGTTGTTTATTTAAAAATGGCAATGATCTTATACAATGTTCTTTTCCGTGTTGGGTTCAGGTGAACCGGGCTTTGCATTTGATGAAAGCTTTTTATTTCCAGCAGAAATAAGTGAAATGAAGTCAGGGAATTCTCCGATGCATGGTGCTGCAATAATGCCCTCCCCAGTTTTTTTATGGAGATTCAAGGTTTGAAGTTCTCATTCTGTTGGTGTTTTCATGACACTAGTTGTTTTTGTTAGGATGACCTCTGTCACTCTACTTTTCAATTAGTTTGTTCCCAAAATTTGGGAAAACTTATTATAATTTTGAAAAAAGAAAAAATTGTAATAGACTAATGATTAATACAAATCATCAAGTGACAGGTGTTTGAAGCTGATAAGCAACTATTGTTACCTGCTTGTTCCCCAAACACCACCCCCTCCCTCCCTCCTAAAAAAAGGAAAAGCTTCATCCATAATGTAGCCAATGAGATTATGAATTACATGTTGGATATATTGAGTCCAGCTCACACTGATATTTTAGGTGTTCAAACTTCAAATGAGTCCATAGGCTCCAAGATGTGGCGAAGTAGGGTGCTCTAGCAAAAATGGCAGAGATTTTATTACTATATGTCATGTTGTCACTTTTTTCTATCCTTCAATCCTTTATTAAGAAATGATATGTATAGAAATATGGCAACTTTGGTAAACATCTGATAGTGCTTCCTCTTTCTACTTGGACTGCTACTTCTTGATGGGTATCAAAGCAAGTTCTATTTAGGTATTCTCGCAAAACTTATTGGTTATGTATACATTTTTCCATATCAAATCCATGCTCTCTCTCTCCATAGTATCATTTTAATATGTTTTGGTCTTTTTTATTCAACTTCACACCTAGAGGCTTATATGATAATTAGCGACTAAACACAACTTAGATCTCCTGCCTAATGTTTTTCAGGAAGTTTTTGATGCTCATCTATGAAAGTGTCCTCTATATTAGGCACCTTTCAAAACCCTTGATAATCTCAGAAATAAAGTGTGGTTGAATGGATGGTCAATAGAAACTCCCTTTCAGTTTGAAATCTTGATATGCTGAAGCCTCGATCCGAAAATGTATTCCTTAAGATCATCAAGAAAGTGTCAATTAATCCCCCTAGATTGGTTACAGTTTATACCTATATACTGAAGATAGCTGTACTGTTCATTATACCCTTTTGCCAACACTCTTGTGGTGAGCTGGGTCAATTTGCCCACCTTCATAAGGCCTTAATTTGAGTCTTCCTGAGGGGCACTGCTCTCTCCATGAACTGCTTGTGAGTTTTCTCCAGAACCTGCGAACGAGAAATTAAGAGAAGGAAGAGAGAGAGGCTGCAATGAGTCACGATTTTTCATAATGAGAAATCGTGACCTATTTCATTAATATATAGGCAAAAGCCCTAATACATAGCCTTCACAATAACCCTGACAAGTTGAGGGTATTTACAAGTATGCCATTATGTTGTGGACATGGTACATACAAGTAGTTTGGATCCGGATCCAGATCCAAACTTAAATATAAAATAAGTACACTGTCTAATAGTCTCCCTCAAGTTGTGCATGATTTTGGATCATGGACAACTTGCTCTTTAGGAACCAAAAACAACACTTTGTGAGTCCTTTAGTGAACAAATCAACCACTTGGCCTTCTGTTCTAATATAATGGGGCTCAATCTCTTTTTCTTCAATCTTCTGCCTGATAAAATGTTGATCAATCTCAATGTGCTTGGTCTTGCTGTGATGAATGTGATTAAGAGATATTTGAATAGCACTTTGGTTGTCACAAAAGAGAGAACAACTAGCAATCGACTCTTTTAGCTCTGTTAACAAATGTCTAGTCCATGTTACTTCTGTTGTAGCAGCAGCCATCGCCCTGTATTCTGCTTTTGTGCTAGATCTAGCCATTGCTTTCTGTTTTCTACTACTCTAGGAAACAAGATTGGCATCAATGAAAATGCCATACCCTGAAACTGACTTTCGATCATCAGGATCTCCGGCCCAGTCTGCATCTGAATAAGCAATGATGTCATGAGCAATATTCATGGATCTGCTTTTGGTGTACAAAAGTCCATCTCCAACAGTACTCTTCAAGTACCTCAGTATCCTTTTTACTGCATCCATGTGCCTCGTCCTTGGCTCATGTATGAATTGAGAAACTTGATTGACTGAATATGTAATATCGGGCCTGGTAAAAGTAAGATATTGAAGCATTCCCACTAGACTCCGATATTTGGTGGGATCATGATACAAGTCTCCGTCTTGCACACTTAGTTTCTGGTTAAGCACACTATGAGTAGCAAGATGCTTGCAATCTTTCATTCCACCCTTTTCTAACAGATCCAGGGTGTATTTATGCTGGGTCAAAGTAAGTTTATTTCCTTGATTATCCACCTCTACTCCAAGAAAGTACCGAATGTTTCCAAGGTCCTTCATTTTGAACTTTTGACTCAGAAGATCTTTAGTTTCTTGAACATGATTCTCACTACTTCCTGTAATAATTATATCATCAACATATATCAACAAGAAGGTAGTAAACTCCTTACCTCGAAGAATAAAGAGGGAGTGATCCAATTGCGATCGATAAAAACCATGTCTTTGAATTTCTAGGGAGAAACTCTCAAACCAAGATCGAGATGCTTGTTTCAGTCCATAGAGTGCTCGATTTAATCTGCATACATACTCCTTTGAATCTCCTTCTGTATATCCTGGCGGTTGTTCCATGTATACTTCTTCCTTCAAATCCCCATAAAGAAAGGCATTCTTCACATCTAGCTGACTTATTCTCCAACCATAATCTACAACCAATGAAAGAATGCGAATTGTGCCCATTTTCACAACTGGACTAAAAGTTTCATCATAGTCCTGTCCAAACTCTTGAGTGAATCTCTTTGCTACGAGATGATCTTTGTATTGTTCAACACTCCCATCCGGTTTGTATTTGATCTTGTAGACCCATCGTGAGCCAACAACATTTTTATCTGGAGGTCGAGGGACAACTGTCCATGTTTGACACTGGTACAAAGCTTCCATCTCTTCATTCATAGCTTGAATCCATTTTTTGGAATTAATGACTTGATAAAAATCTCTAGGCTCAGTCTCTTTCTCAATCTGTGACAAAAATAACTGAAAATCCATGGTGAAATTCTCATAACTGACCCACCTTTCAATAGGATGCCGAGCTCTTTTAGATCGTTTGATCGAAATTGCTACTGTATTAGAAATTGGAGAAGTAAAGTCGTTGGATGGATGAAACATAGGCTCTTCTTGTTCAATATCATCCGGAGTCAAGAGTGAGTCCCTTTCTCTTCTCCTATAAACTTGCCCAACAAACTTGTTAATCTCTGGAGGATGTTCTATTTCAAGTTCCTGTATGCCACTGTATCCATCTTGACAGGATGTTCCTTGAGCACAGGAGGAAGAACACTCATTGTTGGTTGAAGGAAAGAGCTCTACACTGAGCCATGGATCATAAAATAGCGCATTCATATTGGTTTGGGCAGAAACATATTCTCAAACTCCAAAATCATTTTCATCAAAAAGTATATTCCTAGATATCTTAATACGTCTGCTGTCAGGATCATAACACCTGTACCCTTTGTGGTGATCTGCATATCCGACAAATCTACACTTGGATGCCTTAACTTGAAACTTGTTTCGCAGAGAAGAGTTAATATGAACATAACACATGTAGCCAAAATTTTTTAGTTTATCATAATCAAGTTGTTTCCCAAATAGGATGAAATAAGGTGATTTATTTTCTAAAAGCTTCATGGGCAGACGATTAATAATGTGAACAATAGAGTGAAAGGCCTCTGTCCAGAGTCCTATGGGAGTATGACTTCCGTGCATCATGCTCATAGCGCTTTCCACAATGTGACGGTGTTTCCGTTCTGCAACTCCATTCTGTTGGGGGTGTATGCGGGCAAGATACTCTACGATTTATCCCATTATCTTGAAGGTAATTGATAAAATCCCTGGAGGAGTATTCCCTCCCACCATCACATTGGAAATGTAAGATATTACAAGAAAAGTGAGTTTTGACAAATGCATGAAAACAACGAAAAATAGATAAGACTTCCGATTTATTCTTCATGAAATATATCCAAGTGAAGCGGGAGAAATTATCAATAAAAATAATATAATATTTGCTGCCAGAATTAGAAGAATTAGGAGCCGGTCCCCATACATCGGAACAGACGATTTCAAAAGGCCTTGAAACTCTCTCATTTATTGAATGAAAAGGAAGAACATGACTCTTACACATTTGACAACTTGAACACATTTTATTATCTGGTCTAGGAATCAGGCTAGACTCAGGAATAAGACCATCAGATACTAGTCGCTCAACAAAGACTCAACCACAATGACCAAGACACAAATGCCAAAAATCGGGCTTATTACATTTATTTGAAGATTGCAAATTGAACACATGAATATTCTTTGATGACATAGACTGAGGAGATGACTTCAACGTAGGTCGAACACAAGTAGAAGGATCCTCCTGGAAGACATACATATTTTCCCAGCGTTCTCCTCTAGCGAACGTCTCCTTCGTTTGTAGATCCTTCACATAAACAAAAGACAGAGTAAATTCAACGGAAGAATTGGTATGATCAACAAGCTTAGAAAAAAAAATAATATTTTTTGTAATATTTGGGGCATGAAGAACATTGGAAAGATGAAGTGAGGATTTAGGCAAGGGGATAGAAACATTTCTAATGTGAGTGATGGGGTGGTGTGACCCGTCTCTAGTGACGCTGTTACTTTTTTCCAAAATAGGGAGTTAAAGTAGAGAATTTACCCGCATTACCTGTGACATGAGTAGCTGCCCCTGAATCAATGTACCAGACTCCTTTATCATCGCGTTTCAGATCAAGTTCAGACAATGTGGCCAAAAGAAGCTCTTTCACATCTCCACCAAACTTTGAAGGGTTCTCCTTTCGTCCTGACGAGCTCTCACCTTTCTGGAACTTTCCTTTGTTCTTTGGATTATGCCAACAATTGGCTTTGACGTGACCTCGCTTGTTACAGAGATAACAGGTGGGCACGTTTTTCACATTATAAGAAGGAGAGGCAATTCAGGGTGGATAGTAACCCACGCCCCACTGGAGTACCTCGTCCTCGTCCTCTGCCTGCACCAAAATGACTATCACCACGTCCCTGGCCAAAAGAAACACCAGTAGCAAGAACCTGTCCACCAGTATCATGTGACATCCCCTTTAAGGTCATCTCATATTGAAGTAGTTTCGCTTGCAAGTCTTTAAACAATGGTAAGCTGGGTAGCATAACAATGAGGTCGAAAGAACATGAAATTTCAGTCCCAATCCATTCAAGGCTTGTCTGACTTTATCTTTGTTTATCACTTCATACCCGACAACATCTAGTTGATCACTTATGCTCTTAACCTTGTTCAAGTACTCCATGACAGACATGGAACCCTTAGTGAGGAGTTGAAATTCACGCTGAAGAAAGGAAATTCTAGCCTCTGAAATCTGAGAATATGTCTTCACTAGCCTGTCCCATAATTCTTTTGCTGAACACTCATCTGAAATTCCCACCAATACTTCTTGAGAGAGTGGAGATAAGGAAAGCAACTGCAACTTGATCACGCTTCATCCAATTCTCATATTGGGGATTTGGTATTCGTTGTATAAAATCAACCTCGTTTCCATCCTTAGTTTCTTGTATGATAAATTCTGGAGGGGCTGAAATTGATCCATTTAAATGTCCAGAAAGACCTTGACTTTTAATGAATGGAAGAATTTGTCTCTTCCAGATCAAGAAATTGGAATTGGTAAGTTTTTCAGAAATGAGTTGGCCAAGAAAGTTGGATGAGAGAAAAGTTTGAGAAGAAGAAGAATCCATGACTTAGAATAAGAAAAATAATATTATTGGCGTGTGCAATCAGTATATAAATGTAGCAAAAATTTTTTTTAACTAGTAGAGAGCTGAGTATTCAGCGTGAATCTGATTATCAGAACTGATACCCAGATTATCAGGTCTAATCTGATTTCATCAAAGAAGCTAAGACTTTTCCTTCTTTTTTTTGTATGTATATAAAAATTCCACACAACAATAGTAAAACATAAACAAAAAGAATATCGTTGTACGGATCTGATGTACAAATCTGTGAAATCAAATGAAAAGGGGAGAGACAAATCTGATGTACAGATCTGGAGCAGCCGATAAAACCCCAAAAGATATCGTGAAAGCAGAGAAATCGTGAAAGCTGATTTGCACAAATCCAAATCAGCAAATTCAAATCAGTTGAGAGATCAACTGATTTGATGGACAAAAATATCGTGAAAACTGATTTGGCCCAGACCCAAATCAGTTTCAGCAATCAAATTTGATGCAAAGAGATGTGAAGAAGAATGGGAAGGTAAGACGTCAGATCTGATACGCAAATCAGACTGACTTGTTGCAGAAAGGGACTAGAAGATTGAAGAAGTACCTGGGGCTCATATTCCAGCAGAGGACTAGATGAAGAAAGATCTGGGCTCGTGCTCGTATTCCAGCAACCACACCGAATAAGAAAAGAGAGGAAGGGAGATTTGAGAAAGTACGGAAGGAAAGGAAGATCTTGTATGGACGTACCTGTGTAGAAGAATTTCAGCCCTCGGATCAGACGTGCTCTGATACCATGTGAGTTTTCTCGAGAACCTGCGAACGAGAAATTAAGAAAAGGAAGAGAAAGAGGCTGCAATGAGTCACGGTTTTTCATAATGAGAAACCGTGACCTATTTCATTAATATATAGGCAAAAGCCCTAATACATAGCCTTCACAATAACCCTGACAAGTTGAGGGTATTTACAAGTATGCCATTATGTTGTGGACATGATACATACAAGTAGTTTGGATCCGGATCCGGATCCAAACTTAAATACAAAACAAGTACACTGTCTAATACTGCCTACTGCTACTCATCACACTTCCCTCATACGTGGGTTATTCAGTAGGCAAACATCCCCAAGCTGTCACACTAGTTGTAGTTCTAGATGACGGAGAAGAGCAATGATAAAATGTTTTGTTGATTGAATATTTCATCCATCTAATGAGATTCAAGCTTGTTCCTGTTATGTAATTATGCATAGAAACTATGTAACAATGATTTCCTTATGAAATGGGATTACGATGGTTGAGCTCTATCCTGCTACAGTTAGTGTCTTATCAGTAGGGCTTGCTACCACCTTAAGGATTTCAAATGCATCCTATTGCATATCAGGACTTCCAATAAAATAACTGCAAGAGGAACCGGTAATGACTAAAATTTCCTTACAACCTCCCTGCTAAGACACTGCTCACCTCTTACCAGTTATGATAGTGCAAATTCTGAGTCTACTTCTCTGGCTTCCGGAAGAATATCTGAAATTTATAACAATAATTAGCGAGTTAAAAAGATGACTGAAGTATTAAAATGATGTTTTCTGAAATTTCTATATGCCTTGTTCCAATAGCTTACAAATATGTTGCTGACGTTTTCAGGTGCTTCTGTTTTTCTTATGGGGCTTCATTTGCTGCAAGGTTGGTTTAAGCGTCTTCTTTTGTTTTAGTTCTTTTTCTTTTTTCTCCTTAATTATTATAATAGCTTGCTAGTACAATAATCTGAATTAAGTACTTATGATGGCTGCAAAAAATTAATGTTCACGTGTTCCTTGATCTTCCAGATTGGTGTGGACTCCGTGATGAGGATGAGTGCAGATTTACGCGATCTATTTTTGTATGAGGTCTTTTTGTATTATAACCCTCTTCTCCTTGTGGTAAGTATGGAATTCCTTGGTGGAAATCTTCAGGGTAGTTATGACTGTTTTCAGTTTTTTGATAAAAGAAAATTTGGTTTCTGACTTTCTCATTAATCATCTTATTCCTATCTTGCAGACTATGATGGTTTGTCTTTGGGGAGTAAATTTATGGGTCTTTTCTCACTCTTCTGTGAATTATGCAAAAATTTTTGATCTTGATCACACGCATCTCACTCATAAAGAAATATGGAAGGTAGAGCTAGTGTTTCCTAAGTTCAAATATTAGCGTCTACTTAGAGGTTTAGCCCCATGCTATTTTGTTATTTATTGAGTATGTATCCTCTGTTGGCATTTAAGAAAAATTGGTTGTCCAAATTAATTTTGCAAGTTTTGACTTTAGATTCACCATGAAGCATAATTTAGATATCTGACTTTGATTTAGAAAAATTTGTTGCATTGACATGTTTGTTGGATAGCCTTCAGATGCTTGTGGGTTGCCAGATGTTTGAGCCTTGAAACATAAGTAGTGAATTAAAAAAAAAGTCTATTTCTGAAGTTTTTAGATATATAGAGATGCTCTGTTCTACTTTTGGTCCATTAGCTTGCTATACCATATGTCATTTGCAACCATTGCACCCATATCACTACCAAGGGCACCATTCCAAGCAATATTTACGTGCATATGTGATGATCAAGTTGTAATATTATTTTCTGTCATTAGTGCCACCAGAGATTGAGTTACTTCCCTGCTGATTGTATAATGGGGATGTACTCAGGATCTGATTGGTTTAGTTTATGGATTGCTTGATCTAAAATCAGTCGGTTTTCTAGTCAAAACACTTTTTGTATGCTAACTTCAATGAAATTCATTGTGTTTTCACTTGAGTTGAACGAGATGGCACCACTACAAATACTATATGAACAGTTTCAGCTCCACCAACATTAATGTTATTGTGATGGTGTTCGTAGCATGATAACCACCCTTCAACCATATCTATCACCACCTAATTCACCAAAAGATATCCATCACTATCACGACCACCTCCAATGGTTTCCATTATCTTCATTAAGAATCCCTTAAATCTCTGTTACCTGGACATGCCCAGAGGTCCATCATGTCCATGTTGCAACACCTTGACATAGCTTGAACTTAGCTATTTTTGAACCTTAAAAGTATCCATCACTATTAGACATGCTGGACACCGACACAGCATGTCAAGAGTTGGATGTTTCATGTGTATAGATACTTCAAAAGTAAAGAAGTGTTTAATATTTTATAAACCATCATTTATTTTTTCAAGTATTGACTATAAGGGTGAATAATAATGATTTCTAGCACTAAATAGCCTTTTGAGTTTCATTTTCTATAGGAGCTTATCAATTTTTCATGTTCACTTCTAGGATTCACAAATTGCATGTTTTCTATGTCACAGGGACATGACACAAGCGAACATGTGAACACAGACACTGACACGTACAAACAATATTTTTATGTTATTTTAATATTTTTAAGTATTATTTCAATAAAAATTCATTTCTAGCCCATGGAGTTTTATGCTGCCAGGACAATGATCATAAGTATGACAGGCAGAGCCAGCGCTGCTAGGTCTCTAATCTTGGGGGCAGTTTCTCCATGCAAATATAAAAACAATATTAAAATATCAAAAAATTAGTTTTTTATTCATTGAAAAATTTAAAAATTTTGTCTCCTCATGTCCTGTTTTTCAAAAAAAAATTGAACTCGCACATCGATTCCGCATCACGTGTTGTGTCTGTGACATAGCATGTTTTTCATTTCTTTCATGCAATTTTTACATTTATTTCATGGGTTTGGCACAGCCCTCTCTCACTCTCTCATATCATGTTGTCATGAATAAGGTGTCCCACAAGTTGAGAATTAGCAACCTTCCTTCTCTTCTTCCCTTTTGTCTCAGCTCTTCCCCCCCACCCTCCCTCTCTCTCATATATATATATATATGATATATATATGATCTCTTCTATAGTGGTATTGTACCACCATAGCTTATGGTGGTGCACACTTGATTTACATAGATCTATGCCTAAAAGCAAAATGTAACCATTGGATCATCTTTAGCATATTCTATTCATTATTTCATGTGCTAAAGTTGATTCAAATATGTTTTTTATAGCATTTTTAAACCACCCTTATTTTCATGAATTGTGAGCTGTTTATTTTCACCATCTCAAAATTGGAATCTTATGGTGCATTAGATATGATAAAACCTTCTAATATAGTGATTAAATCATGCTAAACATATCTGTACAATTAGATTTACCATTTAACGGCTAGATCTATGTAAACAAGAGTGTGTACCACTATATGGTGTAATGGTACAAAACCACCTTATATTTTCCTTTTATATATGTATGTAGTAATGAAATATGTGGAAAAATAAATACAAAGTGCACAAGCACTATTACAAGTAGGGCTGGTAAACAAACCGATCAGCTCGTGACTCGGCTCGGTTCGGCTTGTCACAAACTCATTCGTGATCGGTTCAAAAGGTTGGCGAGCCGAGGCACGAGCAGTTTGTTTAGCTTAAACGAGTCGTGCCCGAACACAAGGTGTTCAACTCGGCTCGACAGTGCTCGTATAGATAAAATATATATTTTTATGGATAATATATATTTTATGTAATATATAAAAGAAATAATGCATAAAATATATATAAAAAAGAAGGATGAATGAAAAATATATACATAAAATATGGACTATTAAGTGCAATTTATAAAAAGTTATATATATTTTCAAGTATAATATATAAAAATGTATATATTATGTATAAATAACATGGAATGTTTTTACACGATCCAGCTCGTGTTTGACTTGTCTCATTCAGGGACGAGCCGGGCTCAAGCTCGGCTCGGCTAAACACGAACACGAGCCAAGCCACGAGCTCAATCCACTAGTAAAGAAGCCAAGCCCAAACATGCCCTGTTCGGCTCGTTTACCAACCCTAATTACAAGTCCAATAAAGAACAAAAACAAAAGCACTAAGGCACTACACAAGCACAAAGTGCACATACAAGACTTCAAAGAGTTAAAACAATAACACATGAACATAAAAAATATCATCTTTATTGAGTAGATTGTTTAGGAAAAGCATTAGAAAGAAATGGGGGTTTTACCCCTATTTATACACAATATGTAGTCTCAATAGAGCTGTTGGAACAGTTCAACAGCTAGAAATAGAGTTGTTGGATTGTTCCAACAACTTTATTGACTAGTCAACTCTATGTTGACTAGTAAAAAAAGAACCTAACTAAAAGAGCCCCTCAAAACCAAGGCAATTACAAAGAATATAAAAAACAAAAATATATACAAAACTGTCCCTATAGGACAGACAAACCTATATACAAAAAGTGAAAAAGACAAAAATGCCCCTGATGGGCATTACTTATTACAACAAAATTATATATATATATATATTCATTATATTACAAATATATATACATATTTTAACGTATATGTATGTATGTGTATGTATATGCAGGAATATATTTGCTACGATCATTGGTATGTACAATCTTGTTGGGGGTATCATGATCCAAGTTGTTTTGATTAAATCTGACATCATAGATGTGTTCAACATAGTCGATTTGTTAGGAATCAACCCTTGGATCATGTTTTTTCAATGAAAAAGTATGTTCCTATGAGTTGAGAAAATTTGAACTGTTTATTGCCATCAATTTTTGAACCGCCAGAAAAAACCCACTCATATGTTGACTATGCAGATCATATCTACAAGGTCAGATTCACCAAAATTACAGAAAGTAAAAAAGAAAAAGGACTTGCCTAAATCATTTGTACATACAAATGATTGTAGCAAATCTTTTTGTGGATACACACACTAGAATATGAGAACTGAAATTTTGAGAATTAGAGTGTGAACTAGGCATATCAATACTTTTTTTGCAAATCGAACCCTGCTGATGTGTTTAGCATGGTCCATTTGCTAGGAATAACTGTTGGAACTTGGATCATGCTTTTTTGACAAAAAAAACCATTTTTGGATGCTTTAATATTTAAGAAAATTTTGAGCTGTCGATTTTCAAGTCTTAAAAAAATCATGCTTATGCATTGTAATCAGATTATCCAAGAGCCGCTCGCTTTAAACCAAGCATATATAGATCACATCCACATGGTCAGATTTAAGAAAAAAAAACACAAACCCATAAAAATCTCAGTTCACACTCTAGTTCTCATATTTTCAGTTCTCATTCTTTTTTTATGACGAGGAACTCTCGCTGAGAACTGGGTCGCTTAATGGGCCCTCCCCCCTGTGAGGTAAACCTGGAGTGTGGTCACTGACACCCAAGTCCTTATGGAGCACACCAGTTAAAGGCACCCGCACACCCGGTGGGAGTCAAACCTCGGGACAAAGGGGTCACTACCTTCTCCCACCAGCCTGCTGCCACTCGGGCGGCCCAGGCAAGTGTCCACTTCTCATATTCTAGTCGCCTTCCTTTTTCTCATGGTCTCTTCCTTCTATCATAGATGGGATGGTTGTTGAAACCTTTACTTGAGGTTCCAGTCCAACAAACCATGTGTTGCATGCCACATTATGGATTTATGGAACGTAAGTTAATATCCAATGAATAAGGTGGCCAGCATTTCATATATCCTAATGCATATGTATACATTTATGTTTTCAAAAAAACATGGGGTTTTACTAAATCTGGTTCTTACTAATGTTCACAGGCATGCATTTTGGTGTGTCAGAGAGAGAGAGGGGGTTTGATTGATACACACACTTTCTTTGGCAAATGACTTGGGAACTGTTATCAAAACCAATAATCATTGTAAGAATAACTCATATAATCCATGTATATTCAATCAGGAGCTGAAGTAGAAATATTTTTTATAAGCATGTTGCATTAGACTGTGATGCCAAATTGTATAATGCATGATGATGTTGGTTATTCTGGACTTGGTTGATCATATAGCAGAAAGCTGAAAACAGCGTAATCAGATAGAGTGGGATCAATACATTTTTTCTGCACCTGTTGGACAGGTACCACATTTAATAGAATGATTGGGTGACATCAATTTTGTTGGTTCCAAGGAAAAGGTTACTTCCGGATCAGGGATAATGTCACAAGAACTTGGAAATTATCTTCTTTATCTGGTTGTTCAATCAATCAGTATGCAGTTTGTATTACTTTTTTAGTGCTTAGCTCATCTCAAACTCTTTTTAGGTTTCTGGATGTTCTGTAGATTTCCTCATAGCCCTCTTGACAAATTTCACTTGCTTTCATGGTCAATTTGCCTATAATATTTTTCAGTTCTCGAATCCGTGTGACCTATAATAGAACTAATTCAATATTAAAATGCCAAATGAATGCATGTAGTTGCTTATAGTTAATTCCTTTCTCAAGCATTGGTAACCATCTTGGCGTGTTCTGTTCTTTCCTATATGCATGTACTGCATGTGCTGGAAGCTCAAACTATCTTGTCATATACTGTTGTGGGATATTTTCAGTTTGTTCAACTAATCTTTTCGTTTTAGAAAAGAAGTGATTTCTTTCCTTTTATATGCACAGATAGTTTCTTTTTCCTGCTTTTCATGTTTTTGATTGAAGCCCTGGTCAAATATCTGGTGTTTCACAGTTCTTATCTAATATCTGCACTTCTCAGTCTTATGGTTTGCTGTTTGGCAAGTTGACAGCTTGGGTTACAATTTCACATATTGGTAGTATTTGATGGACCCACAATAGAAATGCTTAAAGATGCTTTCTTCTGATGGGTATGTTTGCAGTGTGCAACATGGATGATCATCATTGTTCCAACAAGTATGACTGCATACCTTTATTTATACTCTCATGGCGAAGTTTCTTTGGCTGCATCACAACCAGTGTAATATCTTTTCCTTTCTCTTGATTATTGCATGCTCATAACTATTAATCATCTTATGCAACAGATGTTATAATCTTCTCTTCTTTTTTTGTCTTTGGGTTGTCAGTCATCTTGAAATTGAAAAGATACCTTTTTGTAAATATATGTGCCACATAATGCATATGTGCATGAAAGTATGCAAAGTGATTTTTTTGCACCCATAGAAAATAATATGCATCTTTCGTTTCATTTGCACGAAGCTTTTCAACATAGCATAGTCTTACAGGATTGCTATAATAGAAATTGCAGAAATGAGGCATGAGAGGACACAATTGTTAGCAATTCTATTTCCTGCATGACATAGTCAAACAAATGGTACATGAAATAACACGGACATGCTTGGTATTAGATAGGAGTTTTGTGAAACTTGAATGCTCTGATACAACCTTATACATGCATGTGTGATTGCCTGTAATTCTTATTTGATTTATTTTCTGTTGCTGTCATTTGTAACACTAACTTTCAAAACATCATGATATTTTTTGCAATATCTACTACTTAAAAAACACAAACATCATAATATGTACATGGCAATATGGAATACAGTGGACTTAGCTTGGTTGAAGCCTATGTTTGTCTCCTATTTTTTTTTTCTGTTGTCTGATGTGGGGTTACTTCTCGTTATCTTACTCGGAGGGTTGTAAATTTGTAATCTTTAGTTTTCTTAATAGCAAAATTCTCTCTTTTTTAAAAAAAGTGTAAATTGACACTGGTTCCAATTTTCCATGTTAGAGTAACTAAGAATTTTTCTGATAGATTTTCTACAAATTTCAATAGATGGGATTAAACTTATTTTCTTTGTCATGACCTTTGGTTTCTTTAAAATTTTCCTCATCCGTTTTTGGACATTTTCAGAATATATGTGACAAATGACAATTTTGATAATCTCTGGATGAGTTTCAGACATCTTCAGAATATGTCTTCCGGCAATGAAATGTTGAAACAGTATTAAGGTTTTACTATTTGTGGTTTATGCTGTTGTGTTGATTTTGGTAATAGTTAAACAACGTTTTCACTATTGGAAAAGCTGAAGCATTATGATTGTTTTCCACTGGGAGGGAAACTAGTGTAGTAGTTATAAAGGTTGGGCATTCTAATGATCTAGAATGTGTGTTCCATGCTTAACTGTTCAAGTTTTGTTTTTGATTATGGTTCCCTAGGTTAATAAGACTAATGGCCCCCATCCAACTCCATTGAGGCTATAGTGGGAAAATTGGAGCAAATGTTTGGCCTTTCTAAAGAAATAATAAAAATTACCAAAATGCCCACCATAATGTTGCATGGCTTGGTAAAAACATGTCAAATTTTCTAGAGGTCATAATTTGCACCGAAATTGGGTGTCTGCATTTATGCACCCCCCCCCCCTCCCCCAACATATATATTTCTTAAGCTAAAGTAATAAAACATGAATATCATCTCAAGCGCAAACTCTTGGACAGCAATTGTAAATCACTATAATTAAAAAAATCAAATAATTAAACCAAATTCAAATTAAATGTAATGAAATTGATGAATGATGTCAAATTTAAAAGAAAAAGAATGCAAGTAAATTCAAAATAAGTAATCATAACCATAAAGGGAAATAGATAAAGTTAATGACACAATGTTGACTGTGTCCAAAACTGGTTTGACTCTGCCAATGAAGTGCAAAACCCACAAAAAAAAATTTATTTGGACCCGAGCCAGATTCGGACCCAGACCCGAGCTGGATCAGACCCAGACCCGAGCCGGATCCGGATCCGGACCCGATCCGGATCCGTCAGGTGTTAGTCGGTTGCGTGCTTATAAAAGCACGCAGAGGCAAGGGGGGGAGGTTTCTCGAAACCTCCTTCCCCTCTGTTCTCCCATTTTCTCTCTCTCTCTCTGCACCCTCGTCACCGCCTCTCACTCTCTCGATACCCGACCCCCTCTCCCACTCTCCTTGCGTTTACCGAGCAGCGGTCTCCAGCGACGCTCACACGCCGACGACCTTCCCTTCGGCAACCCTCCAGGTACGCGCCGCCTCCTCTCCTTCGATCGTTTTTCTCTCCCTCACCTCTCTGTTGCACAGGGAGGGGGGCTGAGCCGCCTCCCTGGTGACCTAAATCGCAGGGAGGGGCAAAGCCCCCTCTCTGCGACTCCTTTTAGCGGGGGAGGGGCCGAGCCCCTCCCTGTGCCGTATTTTAAAAGTGAGAGGCCGAGTCCCCTCACAGTGGCCTCTGTTTGCAGGGGAGGGGTCGAGCCCCTCCCTGCACCCTTGTAGGCAAGGGAGGGGCCGAGCCCCTTCCCTGCGTCTCCTTTCTGTAGGGGAGGGGTCGAGCCCTCCTTGTACTCCCTGCGGCCAAAGGAGGGGTAGAACCACCTCCCTGCACCACCTTTAGCAGGGGAGGGGCCCAACCTCCTCCCTGCTCCCTTTGATGGCGGGGGAGGGGTCGAGGCCCCCTCTCCGCTCTCTGCACCCTCCAGCGACAGGGAAGGGGCATAGCCCCCCTCCCTGTACCCCCTGTATGCAAGGGAGGGTTGAGCCCCTTCCCTGCGTACCCTTTGCCAGGGATGGGGCCAAGCCCCTCCCTGTGCACTCGTTTTGCAGGGGAGGGGTCGAGCCCCCTCCCTGTGCCTTCTTCTTCTAGTAGGCAGGGGCGTTGCCCCTGCCTCCACGAACTTCGGCAGGTAGGGGCGAAGCCCCCTGCCTCCCCCTTTGTGATCGACGGTCAGGGGCGTCGCCCCTGCCTCTCTTCCACCTTGTCAGGCAGGGGCACAACCCCTACTTACTTTCGCTTTTGGAAGGCAGGGGCGCAGCCCCTGCCTCTGTATGAACCATCGTTAGGCAGGGGTGCAGCCCCCATGCCTCCCCGTTTTTTGCATTCGGCAGGTTCCTAGGGGCACGATGCCCCTGCCTCTGCTTCTTTCACGTCAGGACAACTACAACGCCCCTGTCCTCTCTTCCTTTCTGATTGAGATAGCATGTTGACATCTCGCTTTTGCAGCTCGTACGATGGTTCTCGCTCGCGCCCCGTGACCCGAGCCGTCAATCGCTTACACCCGCAGATGCCAACAATCTCGCAACTCTCCAAGGTAGGGGAAGATTGCATAGAGGACTTAGACAATTGAATTGAGTTCAATTAACTAAAAAGGATAATTAAATATATATATATATATATATATATATATATATATATATATATATATATATATATATACGAGTACGCATTTAACTCAAGGACGCGGTTTCACGATCCTTGTCCTTTACTTTCTGTCATGTCTTTCGTTTGCCGCCGCGCTTTGCGCCTAGGCTTCGCTTACGCATTCCTGCTTTCAGTCTTTCCTTTGTTGTCGCGCTTTGCGCCCAGTCTTTGCGTTTACACTCCTGCTTACAGTCTTTACTCTGCTGTCGCACTTTGCGCCCCGGCTTCTGCTTTTGCAAATGTTTCGTTACTGCCTTGCCATTGCAGATTACACTCAAGTTTTCGCTCATTGCATGTGTTATAAAGGCATCCTCGTGGAGGATGCAAGGGGCATTTACCGCTCTCTCTCTTGCGATTAGAGTTGAGTCAGGGGCTTAACGATATATCTTTGTCTAAGGAGAGAGATCCCTAGCAAGGATCCTGGCTTTTCGAGTGAGCAGTCCTACAAAGTAGACTTGAGAATTTAGGGAGCTGCGTAAAAGCATCAAAGACTGCCCAAATCGCAGTATTTGGAGGGATGCGATTAGCTGGTTATGTTCGTCTATCTGACATATCTCGTGTAACTCCGAATTGGGGCTTGAGCGAACTTCTTAGCGGGGGTTTTGTTAAGAAACCCGTATCCCGTTTATCGAGGCCAGTATCGAGTCATGCGAGGCATGTAAATACCACGATAGTGGATGAGATTCTAGAAAATCGCATGTCAAATGTTAACACAAGTTGTTGGTTGTTTCAAAAGATAAATAATGTCAAAAATAAAGTTTGAGAAACATTACATCTTTGCAAAACACTTTTGTTGAGGTTCCTATTAAGGAACTATATCCCTTTCATCCTAGAGTACTTGTAGTCGTGCACTGTACGCTAGTACTGCGATGATCGAATGAGACAGTCGTGCGACCTCGAACAATGCTAAATGCATAATGTTGTAAACACATAAGAATGAGATTGCCTTCACAGGCAAGATGCTCGAGTGGTTGAAACACCACAACATGTAGAATGGGTCGTTAGTTAAGCAACGCCTAACGCACCCATTCGCCCTTTGGTTTCTGTTAAGGGAGAGGATGTATCAGTACAAAAACTCCAATGGACAGGTTGTTAACAACCACCCCACGGGCAATGATCCGGCCTCCCCAGTCATTGGAGATAAGGGAAGGGACTGTAACGCCCCGAAATTTTAACTCAGATTTTTGAGGATTTTTTTTTTAAAGCGGAAACAACTAATAATTTCAGGGTTAAGCATTTCAGAACGATACATGAAGGTAAAAGCAAACCACACCATTTATTTTTATTTCAATAATAATAGAATCCAACATCAGAGTTTTTCACATTATGAGTCTCAAGACAAAAATTTCCATCTGAAAGAAAGTAGGACCGCCAGGGAACAAGTAGATCAAGTCTTGGTCTGCGCCTCATCTCGCGTCGCTCATATAACTACTCTTTGTCTGAAAATGATGAAAATTATAGAAATTAGACTACCACGTCTAAGTAGGAAAAACTGTACTCTTAATGCAGGTATATCATGAATCTAGTACGTGACGTGGTTGTCGTGTGTGAATTTTCAGCCTATTAAGAATCACACAATTAAGACTATGTAGCAGCAGTAACAGACATATAGACATATGACTAGGCAGGCAAACAGATTATGCAACAATTATAATTAAGCAATTAAAGCATTTTATGAAAAGACAACAATTAAGCAAGTAAGACATTAAGCAATTAAAACATATTCTGCAACGATAATAACAATCGTACATAGCATTTATATAGCAATCACAATATGAATTTGATTATCTCATATCTACACATTTCAGGACACAAACCTAGAACATGCTGGAAAAATATAAACATGTCTCCCTAGAACACCACTCACTGTGATACCTGAAATGTTCTAATTGTTGTTTATCTTTTCTTATCCCGAGGGTACACACGGGCCGATGAAACCATCACAGAAGAGAACGTTCGGGGGTATATTATTTAAAGTTGTTTTATTAACCCGAACATTCTAACTGTGACTGAAATCCCAAGGGAGCGGCCAGTGACCGAGAGAAACTCCCAAATGCCAAAACCAAAATATGATGCATCTCTAATTTCTGCAAAAGAACAAATAGCTACCACCTAGGACATATTGGTAGTCCGGGTCCCCCAACTCCGAGGACTGGGGACCAACGAGTCACTTTAGCTCGAACCAGTAAACATGTTCCCGAAGCTTTGTACCACCTGCCCTCTCCAAGGTAAGCTCGAAACTGAGTGGGTTAATCTTTACATTTAATTTATTTCCCGAAGTACAGGGCATTTCCCCTACTTCCTTCTACTACCACAACAGTAAAATTCCCAACCTTAGTCAATTTACAAAGGTTATAGAACCGTCCCAATCCTTTGTCATACTGATTGCATAACCCACCCAAAGTGCTCTGGTGCCTTTAACCCAGTCAAGCAAAAATATTATATTTTCATTTTCATGTGGATTCACATTATAACTTCGATGGCCTAGGCAAGAACCTCAATACACTGGTTAGACATTCATATGTCTACAACAAACCGACCCATAGATTCGGTTGTCGAATCATTATTATTATTATTGATTTATTTTTTAATAGTAAATTGCCGCCACACCTCCATGTATAAAAAGGGTGGCATGTATTTAAAAGCTCTGCCAACAAGCAAAGACACGATTGGTGTCTTGAGATTTAGTAACACTACTATATACATTTCTCCCAATACACTCTCATTTGAACATTCTGCAAGATATGCAGTTTTTTTTTTTTTTTGGCATTTGATACTTTCAGCAATTATGTAGGGTTTGGCAATAGTACCTCAGAAGAATACACAGTTTCACATGCATAGGGAGATTGACGAATAAGCCTCTAAATGGCCCTTCGAACCTTCTAGATCATGTACACATAATGAACATTGGGACATTTTAAGGAATATGAAATTGACCATCATAAATTATGCCGCAACTAAATATCAATTTATCTCACAAGTTACTATGCAGTGAACACCAACATTTGCATGCAGCTTAATATGCAACAAATCCTCAACTTAAATTTTCCAGTTACTATGCAGCTTAATATGCAACTAAACATCAATTTAAATTTACAAGTTACTATGCAGTTTAATATGCAACTAAACATCAATTTAAATTACTAGTTACTATGCAACTTAATATGTAACTAAATATCAATGTAAATTTACAAGTTACTACGCAGTTTAATATACAACTAAACATCAATTTAAATTTACAAGTTACTATGCAGTTTAATATGTAACTAATCATCAGTTTAAATTACTATGCATACGTTTGCTGATATGCTCCTTTCCTAGCTTGAATGTGCAAGTCTATGAATCTGTGCATAACTATTCAGTCTAGAGATCTCATTAAAAGTAGGAATTTTAAGCAGGTTACAGTGAAACCTCATTTCAACAACCAGACCTAAAGAAACATTCTAGCTATGTGTTTCCCTGTACAACTGGGCAGAATATAGCCATTGCGTAAATGGAAGAAAATCATAATTTCATGAAAGTAGCCAACCAAAAATGTCAGTTTTTGCATTAATACAGCATAATATAATCAATATGTTACTTGTCGGCCATAAGGTGCTACTACAGTCAAGAAAATAATAACAATTACACTAATTCAAACAAAACTCGATGTTCTTACCGGCAAATCAACATCCAACAAGAATTTCGTTTTTATGATCAACGATAAGATGGTTGTTGGAGATATTAAGACCCAAAATTTTAGATTTTAACAATTGTTATAAATATAGCCGATTACCCCTAATTTTATTTGTTTATTTTTTTTAAATAAAAAATTGGCTATATTTTTTTAAAAGTGGGGTTAATACGAGCCAGATAGATTTTTTCCTACTTAGAAAGAGAGATAGGGGTTGTTGCATCGATTGTAAGGTTATACCGGGAGAAAGTGTAGCTACACAACATAGAGTCTTAATTTTAGATCTTAGAATTAGACAATACCGCAAAAGGGATAAACATATGATAGATCCTAGAATTAAGTGGTGGGCACTGAAAGAAGCTAAACAAGGAATGTTTGTAGAGCGGGTAGTTAAGGAAGTTGATTGGTGTCTCAAGGAGGATTCATAATCTATGTGGAATAAGATAGCGGGTGGCATGAGAAAGGTGACTAAGGAGGTATTGGGTGAGTCTAAAGGCGGTGCACCGCTAGGTAAGGATACATCGTGGTGGAACGAGGATGTCAAATTAGCTATTAAGGTTAAAAGAGAGTGTTATAGAAATCTAAGTAAAAATCGTGATAATGAGAATTTGGAGAAATATATGATAGCAAAGAAGGAAGCTAAAAAAGTAGTTCAGAACGCGAGGGATAAGGTATATAAGGAGGTTTATGACAAGTTGGATACCAAAGAGGGTGAGAAGGATATTTATAGGCTTGCAAAGATGAGAGATAGGAAATCGAGGGATCTGGGTATGGTTAGATGTATCAAAGATGAAACACAAAGGGTTTTAGTCAAAGATGAGGAGATTAAGGAGAGATGGAAAGATTATTTTGATAAGCTATTTAATGAAAGTCATGCTCAGGATCTTGGAGACTTTTCAATTCTTTTTCATGAGATGAATCGTGACTTCATGCGCAAGATTCAAAAGAAAGAAATTGCAGAGGCTTTGAAGAAAATGAAATCAAGAAGGGCAGTTGGCCCAGATGGTATACCTATCGAGGCTTGGAAATGCTTGGGAGAGAAAGGTTTAGAATGGTTGACAAATCTTTTTAACAAGATTTGGCGGACAAATAAGATGCCTAATGAGTGGAGGAAGAGTACTTTGGTGCCTCTATATAAGAATAAGGGTGATATACAAGATTGCACAAACTATCGTGGTATAAAACTCATGAGTGATACTATGAAACTTTGGGAGAGGGTGATTGAGTCTAGGTTGAGGAAGATTGTCATGATATCGGATAATCAATTTGGTTTTATGCCTGGAAGATCAACTATGGAAGTTATACATCTTCTTAGACAACTTATTGAGAGAAATAGAGAGAGAAACAAAGATTTGCATATGGTTTTTATTGATTTGGAGAAGGCTTACGATAGAGTACCTAGGGACGTTCTCTGGTGGACAATGATGAAGAAAGGTGTTTCTCTCAAGTACATTAGTATAATTAAAGATATGTATGAAGGAGTAGTAACCAATGTCCGCACTTGTGGAGGGGTGACAACCAATTTTCCTATAACGGTTGGGTTACATCAACGATTTGCTTTAAGCCCTTTCCTATTTGCTATAGTGATGGATGAGCTTACGAGATCAATTCAAGAAAATGTGCCGTGGTGTATGTTGTTTGCTGATGATATTGTTTTGATTGATGAGTCTAGAGCTGGGGTTAATGCTAAGTTAGAATTATGGAGACAAACATTGGAAGCAAGAGGTTTTAAGTTGAGTAAGAGTAAGACAAAATACATGGAATGTCGATTTAGTAAGCAACGAAGTAGTGATGGGAGTGTAGTGAAGCTTGGTGAGCACGAAATACCGGTGGATGATTCTTTCAAATATTTGGGATCTATCATTCAAAAGTATGGAGAAATTGATGGAGATGTAAATCATAGAATAAAGGTTGGGTGGATGAAATGGAAGAGTGCAACTGGAGTGTTGTGCGATCGTAGAATGCCATTGCGGTTGAAGGGAAAGTTTTATAGGACGACTATTAGGCCCGCTTTACTATATAGTACGGAATGTTGGGCTGCCAAGAGACATCATATTCAAAAAATGAGTGTAGCTGAGATGCGTATGCTGAGATGGATATGTGGAAATACAATAAAAGATAAGATTCAGAACGAGGAGATACGTATGAAGGTAGGCGTTGCACCCATTGAAAATAAGATGAGAGAGAATCGTTTACGGTGGTTTGGACATATTCGACGAAGGCCTAATGATGCTCCAGTTAGAAGGATGGAGAAATGGGAAAATATATTAGTTAAAAGAGGTCGGGGTAGGCCTAGGAAGACATGGATGGAGGTGATAAGAAAGGATATGAATGCTTTGAACCTCACCGAGGACATGACATTGGATATAAATGAATGGAGGAGAAGGATTCATGTGGAAGACCCATAATGATTTTCTTTGTTGGTTCATATCACCGACCCCAATTGTTTTGGGATGAAGGCGTAGTTGTTGTTGTTGTTGTTGTAAATAAAAAATCAGCACATGCAAAAAGGATGGAAACAAAATCTAATGACCAACATGAAAAGCAACGAACTCCACGATTATGAGTTTATATACATCCAAAAGTCAGACTTTCTTTAACATAAGATTGAGCTAGAAAACTCAAAAATCCGAGTTTATTCCATGCTAAGATTGAAAAACCCCCAAATCTGAAATGGTTGCACGCAGTCATCGGAAAAAACCCCAAATGCAAACCCCAATTTATGCGATAATAAGGTTTCTTTTTTGACCGACCCACATACCCGGATGCACTCAACACCGAACAATAAAAGTACTGAACTCCTATCATTTTCCGGTGAAGGTGTTGCGGCAGCCACGAGAGGAGGTCGGTCGGCGTCTCCTGACAAGGCTTCGAACAGCAGGCCAAAGCTCGGAGGGTGATCCGAGGGTTAGAGAGATAGAGAGAGAGAGAGAGAAAATGGGATAGTGAGAGAGGGAGAAAGAGGGGTTCGAGGGTCCCCCTTTGTACGAGGGTGGCCTCCCGAAAAGGGAGGAAATCCTACCTTCTCGGTGGCTGCGTTGTGCTCCCCCACCTCCCCATCTCTTGACGTGTTAGGGTTCCACTGAACCCTAACACTCGATATATCGGGGGAGGGGGTTTTCCCCTTTTGTTATGTTTATCGGGCAACCCATATCGGGTTGCCCCCCCTTTTTTATCCCTCCCTGTATTAAAATTTTACAGGGAGTGGGTCGGGTCCGACCCCCGACCCGCGATGCTGGATCCGATCGCGATTTGGATCCGGGTCGCGTGAATAGCAGTGGATCCAGGGGTTGGATCCACTTAGGTCCAACAGTGGATTTGAAAAGTTTACTATTTGTTATTTATTTATATAGTATTACTAAAATACTTTAATATGCACATATTTTTCTTTTGGATTCGGTAACGGATCCCAGGCCCAATTCACGTTAATTAAATAAATAAATAAATAAATAAATAAATATATATATATATATATATATATATATATATATATATATATATATATATATATATAATTTCTTTATGCTGCATAAAATTTGCGGTTATTACAGGGACTACCAGACATTATCCTAGGTGGTAGATCCTATGGACTTCTACAAAAGTTGGATGCATCCGTTGCCAAGTACCTACTTTTGGGGAATCCTCTCTCGGCTAAAGCTCTCTCCTTAGGAGCAGACTCAACTAGCTATTCGGGTTATTGAAAATACATAGAATAACAAACGCCTGAACTAGTCTCAGTTGTTTCTACGATTTGTCTGCGCGTACCCGCAGGCCAGTAATATCGAAACATAAGTCTGTTCACACTGGTTGATGGATCATAAGACTTGCTAGTTGCGTGGTAGTTCACAACTTACGATCAAGTGAATCGTCATGTTGCGTTTGACAGTTGCACTGCTTACTTGCTTTGAACTGCTTGCCTATTTAACTGTTGATCTATTTTAAACCAAGGTTTTAAAACCCATGACTCAGAATTCGACTCGTTCTTTATTGACTCGTGACTCGGCGTGTCAACTCGGTGACTCGGATCGGGTTTTGTTAACTTTTGATTTTAAAAGGAAAACAATATATAATTTGTCTGAAACCATGTTTTTGAGTAAACATAGTCTCCAAATGTCTGTAAGAATATAAAAACAACTGCAAAGAGCTATAGAGGTTTGCTTGAATAATTGAATTTGATATCTTTACAAGCACTTTGACTAATTCATGACTTGAATTAGAGGATTTGGTCACCATGAGTTCAGTCTGCTACTACCTAAGGTTCCTAAAATGGCCAATCATATATGCTAGCTTGTTTTAAAAGTTTTAATTCCCTCTCTAACAAATCCATAAATGTAAAATAGGGATATATGTGCATATTAAAAGTTTACAGAATGCCCAATATCAACATAAATAAGCAATTTTCTCATGTATAAAACTATGCAGAAAATATATTAATGGCACAACTATAAAAAGACTACTAATATTTGAATATATACAATGCTTGTTCACATAACAAATGGATGATGAAACCTAAATGTGACTTCCCATAGGCACAGTTGACCCTCCATATATAGTGAGAATCATTTCTTTAAAATATTTTGCTAGAATAAGTTGATAACACAGGGTGAACAATAGTTCGAACAACATGGCGATTTTATTCTATGGATTTAAATGCTTTTTTATCTTTAAATGATTTTTATTTTCTTTTGTTATACAAAATCTAGGGGTAACCCTTGTTAAAATATATATACTTATATATTTCGAAACTGTAATTTGAAACTCAAAAAACAAATTTCAAACATCCCAAAACTCGCCCGAGTCAGGCCGAGTCAAGCCGAGTCAAGCCGAGTCAGGCCCGAGTTTTGGCAAACCGAGTTTGCCTTGCCGGGTTGACTCGCTGGAGAGCCGAGCCGAGTCAGCCGAGTCAACGAGTTGACTCGGCGAGTTTTAAAACACTGTTTTAAACTACTTTGCATGCTGAATTAAATGCTCTTAATTTAGTTTCCTGTAGTCTCCCTTGTGCACCTACTAGTTTTTCGCGAAACTAATCCATTCTATGGTACAGGTGATGATTAGGTACACCACGCGCGATGACGTGATGACAAGATGACTTCAAGATTTTCTTTTTCTGCTCTGAGCTCGCATCCTGAACGTTTTTGGGTTTTGTCACGGATTTTTCTTTGGATATCCAAATTTTGTACTATTTGGGAACTTCTTTAAATGAAAGTGGTTTTTTCAAGTGTTTTGCAAGTATCATGTGCAGTGAGTTTTGATTCTTTTAGCTAACGTGTCCAAAGTTGTCAGCTTACCTTTCTAAATTCAACAAAAGAATTATCTTCCGCTGATTACATAAACAAACTTTGAAAGGAAAGAGATTTTCTTCTAGTCTCTTGCCTCTTTTCTGAAAGGTTTGCAAGTTTGAAATTTTGGGGCGTTACATGAAGTGTCCTAGTGTGTCGGAATTTCATGTCCTCTTGACACAGATGACATGCCAAGTGAAGTATTTGCCATATAGGTTCATATGTACATACATGTATGTTTCTGTGATTGGACTCGAGTGACCTACTCAAGGATTCTTTCTGTCACATTGTTACAGGTGGTGTTAGATGATACAACTGGGTTGCAGCTGGTAACATAATTATTTACAAAAGGGTGTGAGGCTTCTGCTGGGTTGTGCATGTTGCATGCAATGCACACACAATATTTATTATACATGCTTGATTTGGAAAAACAAAATCCATTATACATGCTATAAATGAAGCATTTCACTAAAATATATAATGGAAAACATGGAAAGCATAAATTATTTACAAAAAAGCAGTATCCTGTATTACACAGCAGTATCCAGAAGCACCCAGCACCAGCACCTGAATGAAAAAGCAATTGACATGGGTATGCTAAGCATTTTGAAGTATCCATGTTACGTATATGTGACTTTATTGCCACTTTTGGGAAATGCTCTGATGTTTTTCGTTTGATGTTTGGTTTGTATTTTACTATGTGCTTGCACAATTTTTTAACAAACTATATAATTGAGTTTCACGACTTGATATGTTTTCTAAGTCAATACGTAAGTTCATTGAAATGATAGTTTTATATGTTATTCATGCTTCTGTAGCATTTTCTTAAACTGATTTGAAATGATTCACAATTTTTTTCATCATAGCAGTTAGAATTTTTAAAAGTGTAAAGTGCAGCACTGCAGCTTAACTGTTTGTACATTTTACATTGGTATTTGATTTGTTTTGTAACCATTTTCTTTCAAACTGTTACAGGTACTTCTATATGTGGCTGTTCTTATGGTTCTCATATTTCCATTTGATATTTTTTATTTATCTACTCGTTATTTTTTGTTAAAGACGCTATGGCGGATCATGCTGCCATTACAGGTACATCATGCAAGTTATATATATATATATATATATATATATATATATATATATATATATATATATATATATAGAGAGAGAGAGAGAGAGAGAGAGAGAGAGAGAGAGAGAGAGAGAGAGAGAGAGAGATGTGTAGCTTTTAGACCATTTATCTCCTAGACTGCCCCAGACCCCTCTAGAAAACATACTTGTATGTGTTGTTTTTGCTTAGTGCAAGCCTGAAGATGTGTTTATCATTATTTATTCACAAAAAAGCATGCTTTGGATTGAATTAATTTAACAAGAATTCGTTATTTTTAGTTAAGCAAGTTTTCTATTCAATATGAACCACAGATTTTTTGTTGAGTTAAAAACACATCTATACCTGAAATATGTTTAAACTAATGCATGCTTTATACTGAATAAAGCATAGAGATCACATCTATAGGTTTAGTTTAAGCAAAAAACACATGCAAGTATGTTTTCTAAAGGGGTCTGGGATAGTCTAGAAGCTACACATCACTATATATATATATATATATATAAACGGTTTCATTATGATTGATAATTTGTCAAAACTATCTTTTACTGTTCTTTATCTGCTGCATACTGCTCGATCCTTCTGAAAATGTTGTTAGCACGTTGATTTCACTAATCTTAGTTTTTGCTCAAAGGATTTGCTTTGAGTTGTCCTCAAATAGCCAGGTGAACCATTCACAGCAAAAAGTATTGATGCACTATTATGAAGTTCAATTAAATTATTCAATTCCATAAGCCACTTATAAATTCCTCAATTTGTACCAGGATGAGTGTGCAGGTCTATGAACGGATAATAGTACAGAACACGAGATGATTCTGTACACTTTTTTAGCTTTGTTTTTCAGTATGGCAAAGGTGGGACTTGAAACTTTGATCCATTGGTTAGGCTGTCATGACCAGCCATTTGAAGTTTGAACATCATATTCCATTCCCAAGATGGATCATCGGAGACTGATTGAGATAAATGATGGGTCTTAAACCACTATTGAAAATTAAAACCTTTGTAAGGACAGTGACATAGTAAGATATGATCTGCATAGGTCCTGCGAATATGCATTTAATATAATGCTCATATAATAAATTCACATGCAGAGAGCGCTCTTCTGAAATTTCTTTACATGATTGCTTAGATTGTCAGAAGATATACCATTTTGAGAAGCCATATTTCTCTATGTAAAGAATTCATCTCATAGAGTAGACCATTTTTTTCTATTTATATAAGTCATGTTCTCAATGTTAGAATAGTTTTAATGAATTTCAACTCTAGTGTTTATTGATAATTTAGGGGAATAATTCCTATGCCAATTGTGGGAAAAGTGCAAAGCATATGGGTGCTTCAGGTTCATTTTGTAACTCAAGGCATTTAACAAGTGTTGCACAGTTGTCACTATCTCTTGATCTTGTTAATTTAAGTATAAAAACAAACATTATATATAAGGTCCCTCTTTTGTGGTTTTGCCTGTTTCGGCAAGTTGTCAAGTCCTTGATACATTTACGTTTTGAAAGATGCAAGGATCATAGGTGAGGCAGAAGGAGTTGGGGCGGGAGGGCGGGGGGGTGTTGGTGTAGTGTTGTTATTGTGCTTGGTTTCTGCTTTTATTTTGTATCTTTTCATGTATGACAGTATATTTGTGCCTTTCATCTGCTCAAAAAGTTTTCTTCATATGTTTTATTTGACTACGAGCATGGGATTAGTCATTGTCAAATTCTTTTTTAGCTACTTGGTTAAGGTGCTTACAATTAATGATAATCTTTTAACAGTGTGTGGTCTTTTGCCATTTAGCTAGTTATAACATTGGGCTTCTCTTGCTCGAGATGAGTTCTTTTGTAGATTTTTTACTTTCTACAAATTAGCTCACTTTGGCTTATCTTTTATGAATGATTGCAAACTTGTTTGTTTTAATGCAGGCAATAACATTTGCAGATTTTTTTATTGCCGACATCTTAACCTCCATGTCGAAGGTATCAAATCCTTTTCCTGTTTTCCTAGTTTTGGGTTTTGTGTATTACAGGGTTTGCTTTAGCAGAAGCACTGCTTTGCTAGCATATTGACTGGGATAATTTAATATTTTCTTGTTGTATGTATGTTTGGTTTATCTGTAAATTTCTCAAGATCACATATAGTGAATATTTTTGTTGCTTTATGGTGGAATGGCCACTACTCTTTCTTTCTCTGACTGGTTAAAAAAGAAATGAGTGGTGAAAGTGTAAGATTACCTAGTGACAAATGCCTCTGGTGTTATAAGAAATATTACAACACGAGTACATTTTTCTTGCATGCATTAATATTTGAACAGAAAATTTTGTTAGCATCTTGTGGTCTTCATGATTGTCATTTTGACTTGCTTATTGTTGCAGTAGGAGCATTGTTGAACCATATAATGTTATCCATCTAAACCAAATGCATTCGTGCCATCCCTTTATAAGCCATGAATTTCAAACTTTCTACTAAAGACAAATTCTTCTGATTTTTCTTTAGTAATCTTGTATTAGTACTTCTGTAACTGTTTATTCATTTAGTTTCTTATGGTACCTCTTCTCATTTCCATTTGTCTTGGCAGGTATTGTCAGATCTAGAGCGTTCAGTCTGTAGGATGGTCCATCGGCAGGTTTGTTTATGGAATCCCATTATATTTCTGAGGATACTTAAAAGTAGAACTATCCATTGCACCATATCATTCTTAAATGGTTTTATTGTGCCCAAGTTTGTAACTGTATTGTCATTTTATTTGTAAGCTATATTGGATTGAATTTGTTTGGATATTTAGTCGCTATTTATTTTCTATAATTGATGACAGCAATTATGTCTAGGCTATATTCTTGTATTCTAGATTCAAAATCATGCACTTTTTCAAGGAATTTGATTTTTTCTTGATTTTTCGGGGTGGAGCGTGTGATTCAGCTGTTAGTATAGGCATTTGTTGAATTTATGAATTGTAATAACCTCATGAGCTTTTCTTCAAAAAGATTTTATTCTCAAACTCAAACTCAAACTCAAACTCCATGGGATGCTATGTTGTTTTGTTGACAAATTTTTTCTGCCAGATTCATAAAATGGACAGTCAGTGCCTTAAAGCAAACATCCATCAATGAAAGCCAATAAGGCATGATGATGTATTGTTTGGAATGATAAACACATTACACATTGTGATTTTGCTATGTGAAATTTCTCATGGAATTGTGTTGGGATGTATTTCATTTCCTATTTATGTGTATTTTAAGCAGGATAGTTCTTGATTGAATGAATGACTTATTATTTCTGTTAAACTGAGAACAGAAAATAAATTAAAATGCCCTAGCATACATAAATAGGAGTGTGTTGTTTATCTTTCCTATTTATATTTATTATTTTTGAGTTAATGGTATTATCATCATAAATTCAATTCTAATTGGATCGATAAATGGGGTAATACTAGAAACCAAGGTTGTAAAAAATATGTTGGTGCTTGTATAAGTCGGGCCCAAAATAGAATAACTAGTGTATCTTATTGTGTCGTATCATAAAAAAATGTATTCTTTGATAAACATTCTGAAAGACCCAAAAAAGAAAGAAATATTTAAACAGTTCATAATGCAAGAAACAATGTTGTTAGTTACACTATAGAACCATAATCAGAATCAAACAATTATGAACTGCATAAAGCATTTCAAGATAATACGCTACAAATGAATGCATATATGTAACGACCTCAACTCATACCCATTAAAAAGTGAATTTTTTTTTAAACAATTGCGGCAACATTCCCAGAGACCTGAGACCTTTACTGATATAACATAATCACAACCACAAGAGATCTTATACCCATTATCCAGAGCCGGACCTGTAAAGAGGCCAATGAGGCTTGGGCCTCAGGGCCCCTGGGCCCCCAAAAAATTTAGGGGCCCATTTTTAAGGCCTGATCTCCCCATTTGTTTAGAAAAGGTTCAGGTAAAGGATCAGACTCAGATCCTTTACTCGACCGAGATCCGATTAAACATTAAAAACCCATGCACCACCTCATCTTCTTCAATCTAAAACCCATATGCCCTCTCGTCTTCTTCAATCTAAAACCCCTGCGATGGCCTCTCTTCGTCTTCAATCTAATTCTCTTGCGCTAGCCTCTTTTCTTCTTCAATCTAATTCAAAAAGCTCCAAAGAAAATTCTGGCACATTTGATTGAGGCAGATAAGTAGAGGGAGGTGAATATTCAGTTTCTGTATTGTCATCTGCAGGAGGTCCAATGAGGTGTATCTCAATTGGGTTACTGAGGTTTGTGCATCTAACTGTGGCTGTTATTATCATGCCCAATAGGCAAAAGCAAAAAAAAAAAAAAAAACTTCTTGCTGAATGAGCATGTCAGTTCCTTCAGGTTTTCAATTTTTGTGTCCTGAAATCATGGTTTTCAATCTTCATTGCAGGCACCTAAAAGTTTTTTGATAGGCAGATACAAGCTCATCCAAAAACTATTGTTTTCGATGTGAGATAGATGAGGTTCAAAAATCTGTTGTGGTAAGAGGTGTTGAGGACATTTTCATCTTCACAAATTGCATATGGACCCAAAAGAGTGTCTGTTTTCCATCATCCTTTGTTGGTGACAAACAATGAGTACATTGGATTTTCACACAACTACATAGGATGTTATTTTTGTTTAGATGAATAGACACTAATTGTAAGTTCTTTGTTTTTTTGAGGATTTTTTTGAAGGAAAGTTTAGAAAATTGTTACTGGATATGAAAAATATTCTTTTAATATTAGCTTGGTGTGCCTTTTTCTTTTTTAAAGTGATTTTTTTTTGTCAAAGGTCATAATACTTGTCATGTGCACATAGTAATGTTGTTCTTTGGATATTCAAGTTTGTGACCAACACTGTTTTGATTCTTGAATCTTATAAACATAGTTTGTCATCAAGACTGTTTTAAATGGTTAACCTGTCCTACCAAATCTGAAAGCTTTTTGGCACAACTTCTTTAGGAAATGGGGAGAATGTTCTTTGTCTGTTAATCTTAGATCAACTATGTCTCAGGACAGATTGAATGGATTGGCTATGTTGTCAATTGAGAAATAAATGGTTGAACAACTTGATTGTACTGATTTGCTGAATATTTTTTGATCTAAAACGGCTAGACGAGTAGTGTTTAAGTAGTTTATATAAATATTTTAGACATTGTTATTTGATATAATACAAATATTTAGAATATCATATTTGTTTAGTAAAAATATAAATCTTATCATTATTTGAATGATGATACTATCAGGTTGTGTCATATTCTCTTGACTTTCTTGTTTCACTGTAACGTCTGATTTCTAATTTCTGTTAGCAGTTAATTTTTGTTAGTTAATTTCTGTTAATTGATGTTATTGCTAGTTAAATCTAAAAGTAATATAAATATTTGTATTAGTTAATCTCTGTTAATTAATGTTGAACAACTTGATTAAACTGATTTGATAACTATTTTTGCCTCTAAAACAATCAGACGAGTATTGTTTAGGTAGTTTATATAAATATTTTATATATTTTTATTTAATATAATATAAATATTTGGAATATTATATTTGTTTAATGCGAATGCAAATTTTATTGTTATTTTGATTCTTTAAAAAAAATTCGGAGGCGCTGCCCCCGAACTCCTACTATTAATAGGGGGCCCATTTTTTCCCTCGGCCTCAGGCCCCATAAAACACAGGTACGACTCTGCCATTATCCAAACCAAAATATCAACTTTATTAATTGAATTCAAATAGTCTAAAAGCATGTGCAAGAAAATATAAATAAAGCAAAACATGGAGCCACGTTGTCCCAAGAAAAGTCTGTCAAGTAGTCGTGTAGCCCTCGTAGCTCTTCGCATAAGCATGTCTTCTCACTAAGTCTCAGAGACTATGAAAAACACAAAAGTAGGAGTGTCAGAATCAAAGATCTTGCGTGCAGGTCCTTCTAATAAAACAAATAAGCAAAAAGAATTATACAACATTTTAGATGAATGTAATTATGGCAAATTAATAATCCAAATAATAATTCAAACAATAGGGAACAATTGCTAAGCAATAAAGAACATCTAATAAGCAATAGAAAAAATCAATTAAGCGATCAAAACATTTATCATAGATTAGGGAGAAAATATCATGCAAATACATCATAAGTAAGGGAACAAGTAAATATCTATGATCTAATGCATAACAAGAATATGCATAATTTTAGTGCATATACATGAATAAATTATTGTCTTTTATCAGAGTTTTCTTTTACATACATGTCTCTATTAAATGCACACAACCTCTGTTTCTCTTTTTATTACTACTGCTCATGGATACTAAAAAACGGGTAAAAAATCTCGAGGTCAAGTTAGGTCTCCAATTGTAGCTTAACACAATTTGTATTTTATTACTGAGTTTCACACTTATCCCTCGACCGATATCAGGAATCAATACCATCCATCGAAACATTAGAAATCAACATCTAATACCGGAACACTATGGAAATCAACAACCATAATGCCACTTTTTTTTATACCAAAACAACAGATGTGTCTACACACTATCCTCAAGCAAAGTGGCGGAATCTTCTTAAAACCATGATCGGGAAGTGAACCTCAATATTGGGTTCAGGGGCACAACAATGCACACAGAGTTTTAGTATCTTCACGGTTTCTCAAAATCACAAAGTCCTGGATTCTCATACTAAAGAAGGGACATTGGACAAGCATAAATTACATTGTTCTATTCTTTTATCTTGTTATTAATTCAACATGTAAAATTAGTAAGACAGGTTCACAAATCAACATATGAAGTTCATCATGGGACCACAGCCCGTAGCAATATAGAACAATGCAACTAGAACAATAATATCAAGTGTGTTTTTTGCCATGCATAAACAATTAAACAAGGAGCAACACATGCTCAGGTCTCATATGGCCCACGATGATCTATTTTGATCATCGATGCATTCATATGCAAAAATCATAAATAACATGTTACTCGTACATTTATTTCCCATGCCTTTCAATACACATGTAATATAAGTAAACTGAGGATGTGCAAGAATGACAATACCCATACGCATATGTTCACATGATCATATTAAATACATGCTTGCATTCATGAATAATTTAGAACTAACACATGCGAACACTCATGCAATCAAGTACAGGCAAAAACACATAATGCTTTCGGGATGTACATGCACATGGAAGCAACTTTACATAAAAACATTGATCAAGCTTAAGGTATCCATTCTAATCATGAGAAAGTCCTATTCTTAACATGCAAACATGCCACATTTATCATACTAAGCAATTCTGGAAACTTTTTCCATCATACTGAATTTCTGTCCAAGCTCATACAGGCATAAATAGTATACATGAATTTGAAAATTTTGACCATATATTAGTTCAGAACATTATTTTGGCATAACCTGTACATGAGATGGAAGTCTAACGCAAGAATACTATCAAATCATTTCAACAGCAGGCATTAAATCTCTGTTTTCTAAAAAATCTGCAGATACATGGCCCAACCCCAAATTCGGCTAGGCCTGACAAGCCCTGTCTTGCCTAGCCGAACTCGGTTCAGCTGGGCCTGACAGGCCCTATATCAGCCCAACAAAAATAGATTTTATTTAATAGATTTTTTTTCAATTGTTATTCTGTTTTTTTTTTTGTAGGCAATGTGTAACGACCCCAATCCATACCCTTTAAAAATGCGGAATATTTTTTTTTTCAATGCGGAAACCTTTCCAGAGATCCGGGGTCCTCACAGTTCCAATTTCCATTGGATAGCCCAACCACCACAAACGAAGTTGCAATCATCATCCATAACAACCAACTAAAACTCTTTTATTAATGAACCAATAAGGGTCTCATACCCAACTCAAAAGGGAAGTAACAACTGCAGAACTAAGAGAAGCAAAAATAGAGCCACTATGTACCCTGCTGAAGCTGACAAACTCAAGTATGACTCTCATCCATCCCAGTAGCCAGTCCAGCCTCACTGTTCACCATGTTCTGTGAAAAACCAACGAAGTAGGGTGTCAGAATCGAAATTCTGAGCACAACTACTTCTCAAGAAACCAGGTGAGACAAAGAATATGGATAAGATTTCATACAATGATTTGAGTGAGTACAAATATAAAATTTGCAGTATTCAAATATCCATACCTACCAACAATTACATATGCTCACCAGTCAAGAACAGTAAAGCAGTACCATATATTAAGAACTAAATAATCAAACCTTGCAGCATGATTTCAATAAGTAAATCCTATACTACCACCAAATCATGTCATGATATAGAGAATGATTCAAACCTGCATGATCTAATGCGTAACATGAAAAATGCATGATTATGTATAATGCATGATTTCTTCTGTTATCTTTCATTTAAGTTTCATCTTTTCATATGCATGCCCTATTAAATGCATGCAGCTTTAAGTTCATCTTTTTAATTACCGTTGCCCGCGGATACACCAAACGGGTACAATCCCCGAGGTCGAGTAGGTTCCAAGGGTAGCTTAACACACAATTTGTATTTTATTACTAGGTTCCAACTTAGCCCTCGACCGAATCACTTCGGAACATTAGACCTCCACATCTAATGTCGGGGACACAAGGGACACCCCACGCCCACATGTGCCACTTTCTTGGTACCATAACAACAGTTGTGTCAAACACACCACTCCCGAGTAAAGTAGCAGACTCTTCCTAAAACTGTGGCCAGGAGAAAGAACCTCAATATCGGGTTCAAGAGACCAGATTACAGCACACGGAGTTTTTGTATCCTCACAGTCTCCCCAAGACCGGATTTCTAAGATTCTCATACTCCAAATGAGATATCCCAGAATGTATATTACACTGTTCTTATTATATCTTTATTAAAGTTAATTCTTTAAGCTTGCAACACCATATGCAAAAGTAAAGTGAAAACCCGCATCCTCCCTTGCGGGGACCCTTACGGGACTCCAACCCGTATAACAACTAGAACAGTGTAGTAATGTGTCAAACCATCTTATGTGGTTCAAATGATGCAGTTAAAAACATATGTGAAAAGAAACCAACCCACGACTTTCCAGGCCGATGATGGTCCATTTAGGCCATCGATGCATCATATGCAAAAATCATAACAAATTGCAATGTATGCAATAATACCAACATAATTCCAAATGCACATTCATTCATACCGTTTTAACAATGTGCATGAGCTTTTGCAGTCATATGCATGTGTAACCATTCATGTGTGAGTGCTTTCATGTAATCACTTAACACACATGCATTCATCCATAGTTTCATAAGTATATGAGAATATTTATGCATGATTATACATGCCAATAGACTTCGATCCCATATATGCACATGCACTTGAAACCAAATCATACATGCATGATAATTAAACATGTCCCATAATGTAGATACATGAAACCTTTCATTCATAGCATGAGTTATCACCCACACACATGAACATAAACCGGATCTATAAATTGACATATCGGGGTTGCACACATTCATATCATGTATGCACCTGTGCCAAAACCCAAGGTTTCTCAACATAAAACATATTTTATCTGTCTCAACTAGACAAACCATGCTGCCACACAGTTTTGATTAAGTACATATATTATCGTTCATACATCAGTTGACAATTTAAAAAAAAAACATTTTGACTTCCAAATAAGACACATATTCTCAAAAAGCTACAAATCATGATTTTCATTAGGGAATAAACAGTAACAGTTTAGTGATTGAGTAAGGCAAGATTTTTATAAGCTAAAAGAAAAATTGAAAATCATCTGACACTATCCACCTAATAATGTCACCTAATGATGTAGCCATACTAACACTTTCAACACACACACACACATATATATTAAAGGATGATACATGACTGACCATATGTCCTGATAAAACCGAACCATAATCTTTCTGCTATTTATAATACAATAACTAATAAAAGAAAAATAGAAGACACTCACTAGCATACAAGTAATTATTTACTTAAACAATCATAGCTCAGTCACAGAATGAGTTCGGTCTTGTACTCAACCGAAAGAAACTCCTTGTATTCTTGAGTACTCAACAGAAACTGAATACATTCAATGTTTTTAACACCAAAATTTCTCAGTTTATAATTGAGCTTAATCTATATTCACTACTGCTAATAACTATATTGTAGTACTGTAGATTTTAACATGTATGCCAAATGCCAAAACAAGTCTCAAGTATATTTATATTGATTTCCACCAGCTTATCTAGGCATATCAAAAGCGATTATACGACACAACTCAGGGTTGCGTTCAAGGACTAATGCATTCAGCTAGATTGTGACTTGATAATATATAATTGGCGGGCTATGTTCTGGATCTAGACATATACCACCAATCTGTCTTTATCGCACCAACAAAAACATTTCATAAAGAAATTCAAAACAAGCATGTGAGTTCCATTCATGCATATTAGTCTCTGGATCGGACTCTAAACCATAAATTTGCAGTTCATCTTATACCATCACGATTTCAGCTAACGTGATTCTAAAACAGACAGATGTACTCACAGATTTTTCTCAGTAAAGGATAGATAATAACAAAGAATCCATTATGTTAAATTGCAAAACTTTAGATTTACGCAGGCCAGAGAGTTCTCATTTAAAGTCCCACTTAGCAAACAATCAGTTTTTAGGAGCAGAGTAGCACAGTGACAAACTTCCAGTAAGGTCTTACTGTGATTCTGGGTTTGGGATTTCACCCCAAACGAGATCCCAAACAGAGATTAACATGCATCATACCTCTCCTTTGTGAAAATATCTCAAAAATGAGATAAAGTGTGTGATAAGCACAACACCACCAATGTGCACAAATGCACAAGAACACTTAGAACAAATGTACACAAAGGTACAATAAAGAAACTCAAATGCACAAAGGCATACAAAATATAAAGAATTTTATTGAGAAGAATGGAGAACAAAAGCTCCAAGAAGTGAAGTTTACAAAGGGGGAACTCCCCTATTTATAAGAGGGAAAAGGAGCCTTGGAGGGGCTCCACTAGCTGTTGGAGCCCCTCCAACGGTTAGAATTCTAACCGTTGGAGAGGCTCAACAGCTAGTGTTGAGCCCTCCAAGGTTGACTTTGAGTCAACAAAGAAATAAAGAAAAAAGACAAAAAAAAGGAAAAGAAAAAAGAAAAGAAGAAAAGTAAAAAAAAAAACAAAAAGAATTACAGCATATTCATAATTATGAATATGCGCAAAATGGAGAGAAATGACTAAAATACCCTTTTGGGTTTTACAAGAAAAAAGAAACATATATATTTACATATATATATATATATATATAGATAGATACATATACATATATACGTGATGTATATATGTATATGTATCTCTCTTTATATATATGTAAATATTTACATAAAGAGAGATACATTTTAACACCCTCCCTCAAACTTAGGGCACAATGACCGAAAGTTTGCTAAGGAGAAAGTTGAATCTTTGAGAGCAAAGCGCCTTGGTAAAGAAATCTGCCAACTGATATTCTGACGTCACATAAGGAAGATCAATGACTTTTTGTAGATATGCCTCACAGACATAATGACAGTCCATCTCAATATGCTTTGTCCGCTCATGAAACGTGTGGTTCTTGGCAATATAGATTGCACTCTTATTATCACAACATAACTTTGTGGGTTTTTGAATTGGAATCCCCATGTCTTGCAGCAACTGATGAATCCAGACAATCTCTATAGTTGTAGACGCCATGGCTCGATATTCTGCTTCGGTGAATGATAGAGACACCTTCTGTTGTTTCTTACATATCCATGAGATCAGGGATTCACCTAAAAAAATGCAAAAGCCTGTAGTGGAGTGACGATTATTTGGGCCACCTCCCCAATCAGAGTCAATATATGCAATCAAATTTAACTCAGAGGATGAGGAAAGGAAAACTCCCTTGTTTAAAGTTCCCTTTATGTATCTGACAACTCGGAGAACGACACTCATATGAATGGATGTAGGAGCATGCTGAAATTGGCTTGCAGTATGCACGGCATGAGAGATGTCCGGTCTTGTGATGCTAAGATACATTAGAGATCCCACAAGTTGCCGGTAGGGGGTAGGATCCTCCAAAGGTTTCCCATCATCGATCTTCATTTTTGATCCCACAATTTCTGGGGTCTCACAGATTTTATCATCAGTAATACCTGATCTGTCAAGAATCTCACAGGCAAGTTTAGTTTGAGACAAAAAATAGCCTCTATGAGAGTAGGCTACCTCGATACCAAGAAAGTAAGTCAGATACCCCAGGTCTGACATTTCAAACCTTTCTTTTAAAGTGGTTTTAATGTTTCTGATGCCCTTTATGTCACTACCTGTTATCAACATATCATCAACATACAACAGTAAAATCACAATTTCTGCATCAGACTTTTTAACGAACAGAGCAGTGTCAGTGTAGCATGAGGAAAAACCATTTTGAACCATCACATCATTAAATCGATCATACCAAGCCTTAGGGGCTTGTTTTAAACCATAAAGCGCTTTTTGCAAACGAAGGACTTTCCCCTTTGGTACGTTCATACCAGGGGGAGCATCCATGTAAACTTCTTCATTAAGGTCCCCATTTAGAAATGCATTTTTAACATCCATTTGGTAAATATTCCATTTTTTAATAGATGCAATGGTGATCAAACACCTTACAGTAACTAGGGGTGGCAATTTCTGACACGACCCGCCAACCCGACCCGCCAACCCGCCTCTTAGGCGGGTTCGGGTTGGGCTTAAGCCAACCCGTTTAATAAACGGGTCGACCCGCGTAACTCGTTTATTAAACAGGTCGGGTTCGGGTTGGGGGTATGCCAACCCGGCTGACCCGTTTAATAAACGGGTTAGGCGGGTGGGTCAACCCGCCAACCCGTCTGCCAACCCGCCAACCCGACCCGCCGACCCGCCAACCCGACCCGCCGACCCGCCAACCCGACCCGTCAACCTGACCCGCGAACCTGAGAACCCGTTTACCCGACCCAACCCATTTATTAAATGGGTTGGCGGGTCGTGTCGGGTTACTCGTTTATTAAACGGGTCGGGTTCGTGTTTGCCACAGCCGACCCGTTTAATAAACGGGTCGGGTTCGGGTTGAGGTATGCTGACCCGCCAACCCGTCGGGTCGACCTGCCAACCCGCCAACCCGACACGATTGCCACCCCTAACAGTAACCATTCGTGCAACAGGAGCAAAGGTTTCTTCGTAATCGATGTCGTATTCTTGACTATATCCTTTTGCGACAAGACGAGCTTTATATCTTTCGAGAGTGCCATCACTCTTGGTTTTGACTTTAAAAACCCATCTACATCCTATTGTTTTCTTTCCTTCTGGAAGACATTGAAAAACCCACGTTTTGGCTTTGTTGAGGGCTCTAAGTTCGTTGTCCATGGCATCCCTCCATTCTATCATTTCCTTAGCTTCTTTAAAATTTCTAGGTTCTTGATATGAGTGAATGGCACTAAGACATGCCCTATGCTTTGGAGAAAAAGACTCATAGGAAATAAATCTAGAAGGATTTTTCCTAGATCTTTCAGTTCTTCGAGAGTTGTTGAAAGATTCACTAAGATCACTATATTTCTCTATTGCACTTCTAAAAGTGTTTTTATCTCTATGAGTATAGGTAATTGGTTCATTTATCATTTCTTCTTCATCATGAATGGTTTGAGGAATACTTTCACTTATATCCTCATTCTCATTTAATTCATCATCGCTAAAAAAATCTTCATTTCTAGATAATAGTTCAAACAAAAAATAATAATCGGCATTATCTTCATGTGTTTTGTGTTCTTCAAAACCACTTATGTTTTCTAAAAAGGTTACATTTCTTGAAACATATAGTTTATCATTCTTAATATCATAACACCTAAAACCTTTTTGGGTTTCCGAATATCCTAAAAACGCACAAGGAATAGCTTTGGGAGATAATTTATCATTCTTATCGGTGAGAACAAAACATTTACAACCAAAAATTCTTAACCTATTGTAATCGGGTTCTTTTTTATACAAGATTTCATATGGAGATATTTGATTCAAGTTTTTGGATGGAAGTCGGTTGATGAGATAAACCGATGCAAGAGCCGCTTCGGCCCAAAATCTTTTTGGAATTTTTTGAGAAATTAGCAAAGTTCTTGTAGTTTCAATTATGTGTCTATGTTTTCGTTCGGCCAACCCATTTTGTTGGGGAGTTTTGGGACAAGACCTTTGATGAACAATCCCATTATTTTCAATATAACTTTTGAAATCATTTGAGAGATATTCTCCCTCGGAATCAGTTCTAAGAATTTGTAATTTACTATTGAATTGATTTTGTATTAACTTGTGAAAAACCTTAAAAGTAGAGAAAACCTCATGTTTATGTTTGAGGAAGTATATCCAACTATACCTTGAGAAATCATCCACATAAATAACATAATACGAAAATCCTCCCTTAGACACAACGGGTGCCGGTCCCCAAACATCCGAATGCACAATTTCGAAAGGCTTAGTTGAAAACATAGTTCTTTGTCCAAAAGGTAAGCTTCTCATTTTACCAAGAATACAATCATTACAATTGAAATTGTCTTTACATAAGGTTTTAGCAAAATGTAAATACGAAAGCTTGACAATATTTGGATGCCCAAGGCGTTTATGCCAAACATTTATATCCTTATGTTGGGCAACATTACAAAAAGAGGTTTTTGGAATTTGAAGAAATTCCATGAGATAAAGATCTCCCTTCCTAGAGCATTCCCCAATCAACTTCCCGGACCGGCGATCCTGTATCCAACATTTATTTGATGAGAATTTGATATCACACCCATGATCCGATAGTTGAGAGACGGAAAGCAAATTTAAATTTAGTTTTGGTATAAATCTAACTTTAGGAATAGAAAAACCTTGTCTTTCAAAATCACCAATTCCTTTTATTTCAAGAGAAGCCCCATTCGCGGTAGAGACAAAAGAAGGTGACAAATTTTTTGAGTATTTAGAAAGTGCAAAAACATTTGGAGTCATATGAAAGGATGCACCCGAGTCTAAGAGCCAAAGAGTCTTACCGGGAGGAGAGAAGGTGGTCATGGCGGCTCCGAAAACGGATCCCTTGAGGAGTGGTTGAAGAGCTTCCATGATTTGATTGAGAGCCAAAGTAGCATGGTTGGAAGTTGATGGACCTTCCTCCTTGGTAGATTGAAAAGTAGTAGACATAGCCAC